>NC_083604.1:3493950-3856203 GCF_029168945.1 Cannabis sativa | reverse complement strand
TCATATATTGGCTAATTGTTGGTACTATCTGGTTCTATTTTTTCGTAATTTTTTGTCTTATTAAACTAATTATTATACTTTAAGTTACTCATTGAGTAAGGTAAAATAATTACCTTAACCTCTGAAATTTATACTTAGTTATGAAGATTTTGACAACAAAGGTCAATACAATTTAAGTAAAATCTTATTTTCAAGTTTAGCAACAAAATTCAAAATGAAGAAAAAAAAAAGTTTGAGCATGAATTTAGTGAAGCTATGAAAATTCAAAACATATACTGCTAAGATATTTTTTGAAACAATAATAATCAATTCTTATTTTTCAAATTAAAACAATAATTCAATTAAAAAATTATGATAATAAAAAATTAAATTAAATTTAAATGTAAACTATACTTAAGATATTTTTCAAAAAATATATAACTTTTATTTTTTCTCAAATTATCTTAAGAATTATTTTAGAATATGTATATATTTTCACATTATATATGTATTTATAATGTATGACTAAGTTTTTAAATTAATTAATATAGCATATTATTATTAATAAATTAACTACGTTAAATAATAGGTATGGTTATATATGTAGAATATTATTAAAACAATTATTCTATAGATTTTAAAATAAATACCAATAATAATTATTATAATCTATAAAATTGATTGTTATATCTATTTTCTACCTAAAGTGTGCCTATATAACAGAATTCTTGGTTTATGAGAAATTTATGAATGACTTTTTATTTATATTAAAAATAAAATGGTTTATTAATAAAAATAATATAGTTTATGAGAAATTCATGGGTTACTTTATATAATGAAATAAATAAAATAAATCTCATTAAATCTAAAAAAATACGATTGGGTTTTTGCTTTATATATTATATATATATTGCTAAATAATTTTTCTATTTGTTTTTTTGGCTCGATCAGGTTATAATTGCTTACCTCTACATCTAAATCTGAATATATAAAATGTGGCTATATAAACGAATTTTGGTTTATGAGAAATTATTGACTGACTTTTTTTAAAAAATATTATCTTTTTTTTTATATAAAATGTGGCTATGTAACAGAATTCTTGGTTTAATATTATTATTTATTTTTCTGTCAAAATATTAACAGAATATTCTAATACTTGACAGAATATTCTGATTAGAAAACGTTAATTATAATTGATTAATTTTAGATAAATAATCCTACCAAAATTTAATCTAACAAATTTTTCTCTCTAGAGCAAAAATCCCAGCCTCCAACATAACGTTTACCAGTTTATAACCTTAGTTATAATTTCTTAAGCTATATTTTATAATTTTAATTTTCATATAAAAATTTGAAAAATACTAATGAAGACAACATGCTACATGCTATTATACAAAAGTATTGCATTTATATATCCCACGATGTTTCAAAAATACTTTTGAAAGTTCATCTTAAATTAATTATTAATATGTAATAAATGATATTAGTTATTATATTATTACTTCAAACAAAGGAAAGTTCTAGCGGTGCTTTTACTTTCTAATCATCTCTTGGTTTCGGGTAGAAAGTCATATTCATGTGTATATGTGTACGTTAAATTTTTGTTAATAGGCCAGGGAAGAGAGTATAGTCTTACAAAACTTGAAATGTGAACCTGAGTTGTCAGCATATACATAACCTCAATTTTGGTTTCTTTAACCAGCTGCCACACACAAGTTACTTACTCTAAATTTATAACCATTTACAATTTTTTAACACTCAAAAAGTTACCAAGTTTGTTTTCTATAGCTCTACTTATTAAGGTAGAAAAATATTTTCAGATTGACTCCTCTATTCCGTTTATTAAATGAATTATTTTCAAGTTGACACATTAACTTAAAAATGACACAATAATGACCTACTACAAAGTATACACTTATATTCATTCTATTTATTGAGAATCAAAACGTCAATCTTCTCCACTAGATTAGCCAGACACACACAATATTATTTGGACATAAACACAGGACACAATATTATAACTCAAACTCATAAACACTTAGTCAAAACTTGAATGAATAATGCCACTCTTTTAAGTTTTAATTAAGACTGTATATGACTAGGCAATTTTAGTTATTGTATTATCATTGCTGCTACATAATTGATCATTTTTTAGATTTTTGATGTGAAATTTTGTATTGTGAGCTTTTTACAGTTTCTAATAGACTTCAATGAGTAATAGATTTATATAATTATACTTGGAATAAATTTTGATAATTTTATTTGGTAGATTCCTATTTTGTTATTAGGTAACATAATATTATTATTCGTTAGGTCTGTCACAATTATTAGAATGAATCAATTTAAAATCCTTTCACTATATTGAAAGGTGAGATTGATTTTAATATGAGCTTAATTATATATTTTATTTTGTATATCTATTGTTTTATTTGAAAACAGGTGAATAAATGACTACACTATATACAACAATTAAGGACATCACTCCAACTACAGAAAGTTGGAAGAATAAAATGAGAGTGTTAGAAAAATTTGAAAAGCGGACAAATAAGAGTTCACCACTCAAATATCAAATACTTAATGTTAGCAGACAAAAAAGTATACAATCAGTTAATTTACTGTTGAAATTGTCAATACTCTACTAATAAATGCTATATTTTCCGAATTTTTCCTGTACACCCGCTGCAACAAATTATTATTTCATAAAAATATATATTTTTTTCTTAAAAATGAACACAGGGTAATGATGTTGAACCTAATAACTAATAATATATATGGGTGACTATTTAATGGTTACATTTTTATTGTAACCATATGGTTACATTTTTTTTTTTAACCTGTAATAGCAGGTTACCAATAGGTAAATTTTCCTTTTTTAGATTTAATTAATTATAATTAACTATTTTTTTTAAAATAATTAATTAAATAGACATTCCTATTTTAGAATTATTTAATTATAATTAATTATTTTCTTAAAATAATTAATTAAATATTTAACAAGACCTCTTTTAGCAATTAATATTTATATTTAAATACTTACTTGAATTATTTTAATAATTAAGCCATTTAATTATAATATTTACAATAAAATTTATTTTTTTACAAAAATTAAACTTCTTTTGACACAAATTAAAATTCTCTTCTTATAATAAATTTTTAAATAATTAGTTATTTTGTTACAATTATATGAACTAAGTATGAGGCCTCAAGCTAATCAATCGATAACAAGTGCAGCCATTTTTTTCTAAAAAATCCTTCAACTTATTTTATTTTTTACTTTTTAAATATTTAAATAAAAAAATTAAATAATTAAGTATAGTAATTTAAAATTAAGATTACAAGAATAATAAAATTTAAATTATGAAATTATATGTGTATAATTTTAAATTATAAAAAGTTTTGCACTAAAATTCTAAATAATTTAAGTATAAAAAAATAAATTGCTAAAAGATCCTTATATAGTAATAAATTGCAAAAAATTAATTAATAATTATAAATAATTTAATTTTAAAATATAATTAATCTTAATTAAAGTTTTATAAGGAAATAAATGATTAGGTTACTTTCAGGTTACAAGTTATTTATAATTTATTTTTATTTAATTTCCAAATTAATCACAACCATTTAATAGTAATCCAATGGCTTAAAAAAATGTAATCATGATGGTTTCCATATATATATATATTATTTTTAATTGTATCACTTTTTAATAACGTAGAAAAAAACTAACATAAAATTTAGTATACGTGCCTCGCACGTAATTTTTTGCTAGTATAAATATATATATATATATATATATATATATATATGTATATATACTTTGTATTGTGACGACCTATGTAGTCAGTCAATTCTACTCATTATATATACATGATCTCACTTATAATATTTTTGCTAGAATTAACTAGACACAAAATAATTCTTGTAGCAATAAATGACTACTTTTACTAAATAAATACCTGCAATTAGTCTTATATAAGAATATCTCATTTATTCTCTTCTATAAAAATTGAAGGAACAATTTTATATATAATAATAATATTATTAATGTGAGTTGTGACAACAACATAATTACAGCCGATTAATGCAGCTAATTAATTAACTAATCAACTTTGAACCTCCATGAAAAGAGGCTATAAATAAAATTAAGTTATAGATTTTTCTCAACCAAACAAAAATTAAAATTAAGGTGAGAAGAGGACCACTGACCAACCATATCAAGACCATCACTTGCCATAAATTTTGTTAGCTATAAGAGCTGATTTTGAAAATATTATTGTTATTAGGCACCAGTAATATTTAACATTTTTAAACATATTGTTTTGCGATTAATTAATGATACTTTTTAAAAATTATTATATTAAATTATATAAGACATGATACTTAATTGGACCAATAATAATATTAATACATAATAGGTATTTAGACTATTAGTGTTTTTTGGGTAATTCTCTTGAAAAAAAGGGTTTTTCTTATTACATTTTTTTTTGGGCAGAACTCTATGTAATGTATTTCCTTTCTCAACAAATATCATAAGCCAATTAGCCAATCTGTATTCTCTGGACAAAACTCAACCACTCTCTTCAATATTTTATAATTATATCATAGAGAAAGAAGAGAAGTATCATAAATGAATAAATAAATGTACATGTATATTAAATTTTGTAGATGATATATGACCAAAATATAGTCATTGCATATATACACCACAAAGCCAATATCCATTTCACAAACGACATTCAAAACAGTTGTTTATAATTACACACATACATCAAACTTATTGTTTATATATTAAACTGATCAAATACGACAAAAACTCATTTATGTAACAAAAACTTCTGAAGGTGAAGTGTAACAATATTTTTTACGAAAAGAGAAATATATATATATATATATATATATAACACTATATATCACAAAACTGGATAAATTAATGGAGAGAAAACGACATAATAATAATACATTGGCATGAATTTTCAAAGCCCAGTTTCTGAGTTCGTCAGATATAGAATTAATGAAATTTCTGTAGACTCATAATTTATGTCCTTTGCAAAAGGACTCATAATACTTAATTCACCTCAACAAATTCAACTCATCTCTATCTTTTTCTCTTTTGATTTTTCTTTAGTACATAATATATGAGACATGTTTCATACTATTGTCATTTATTACTTTCATGGTTTTAAGATTGTCCATGTGAAACTTTTTATATAGTCTGCAAAAATCTCAAAGTAAAATACTATATTTTATGTATATATATATTAATTATACTCTGATTTTGTTTTTGACTGATTGATATTGAAAGATACATAAATCCCATATTCTGGAATCTTTTTTTTTCTTTGTAAAAAGTAAATAAGTCTTTTGATGAAGAATATTGTCTAAACTGCAACATTTTTTTAGGCTAAGAAATAATATATAATATATATTATTATAGGTGTTAATGTAAGTCTGTAACTCCATCACTTTGTGTCTGCTCCTAACTTTAAAGTGAGAATTAGTAAATGATTTATTTATTTATTTATCTTCTGATTTTTTCTATATTTTTAAGAACCATTATTGCATTAAAATTACAATTAAAAAGTACCATATTTTTTGCTTATGTATATCTTGAGTTTATGATCATGATGAAGTCTCTAGCTTCTTATATATGCTTTTTGACTTAATTTTTCACTTTTTAAAAAACATTATTCCACATAGCCAAAGATGAAAGAAGCATATTTAGCCATTATTATTTGCTCAACAAGTTTAGAATCATGAAAATGGGCCATGATTATCACCATTTCTTCTTTGAATAGCCTTTAATTTATGTTGACCACTTTTGGGGTTCACAAATCTTTTTTTTTTCTTGGGTGTTTTTGTTTGGTGATTGGTGTTAAAAAATTTGCTCTTAGGGAAATGATCACTTGAGGTTTTAAATTTAATAAAATATTATCATGTATCAAATTAATTTGTTTTTGTTGGTTAATCAAATAATCAACCTAGTTTTTATTTTCTGCTGGGGAAATAATTAACCTAAACTATGTTGAAAACTAGAAAGTTGGTTTTTCCAACAATTATTTAACACTCATGGTTTTTTTTTTCTTTCAATTGAGTCAATAAGTTTTAATAGTAACAATTAAGTCTTATATATATTCATCAATTTTATTTTATATACAATATAATTAACATTTTTATGCTTCAATTTATTAGTACATAATTAGAGAGTTGGTAAAAATTAATGTTTACTGTTGTAATAATCTCTTAATCCTTAATTATCAATTTATAATGGATTAATTATTTAATTATAAATTTGAGATCAATAACTAAAGGGAAATTTCATTTTTTGCCCTTAATAAAACCCCCAATATCAAAATTTAGACCCTCCACTAATTTGTACAAATTAATTCCATTGATTACATGAACTTCCCATTTTACCCTTTTATTAAAAAAAATAAAAAAAAATTGTTAAAAACTAAAAAAACTTCCCCCTCTCTCTTCCCTCTCTCTTCCTCTCTCTCTTCTCTCTCGTGCACCCCTCTCTCTCTCTAAAAAAAATTGAAAAAACTTCCCTCTCTCTCTTCCCTGTTGAATGTTTATTTTTCTGTGGGCGGTGGTAGAAAACCGGAGCACACCCCAATCACTCAAGAATCTTACACCATTATAATGGATAAATTGTGTTTTAAGCATTTTGTTAGATTTTATGTAATTTGCTTCGTTATATGTGTCGTATTTATTGAAACTGGTATTTTTTGGTTTGAAATGGTAGAGATCTTGCATATCTAGTTTTCTGTCGAAATCTGGGTTTTCCAGAAGTTATCGACAGTTTATCGATAGAATATCGATGCTATGTCGATATCCTGCTAAGAAAGGTCAGGGATGACCATTATCGACATGTTGTCGATAGTTTGTCGATATCATATCGATTAAAAAGCAAATTAACCCTAAAATTGAAAGTAGTTTGACCAATAAAATTGTCTGTGTTGTTAATGTATATCGATGGGATGTCGTAGGTATATCGATAGGATGTCGACACAATGAGAATAAAAAAAAATTTGACCTAAAATGTCGATAATTTGTCGACGGTATATCGATAATTTATCGACAATGTGATTTAATTGCTTTCTGTGTGATAATATCGACCTCATGTCGACAATTTTGTTTGCTAAATAGGCGTGATCATACTTGGAATATCGATAGCATGTCGACAGTATGTCGATATGTTGGCGACAATGTGATGTAATTGCTTTCTGTGATTGCTAAGTGTGATATTGATTGATTGTCGACATCATGTCGATAGTGTGTCAACAATTTTGTGTCGACAAATTCTCAAATAAATTATGTATGTTAATTTGCTTTTTAATCGACATGATATCGACAAACTGTCGACAACATGTCGATAATGGTCATCCCTGACCTTTCTTAGCATGATATCGACATAGCATCGATATTCTATCGATAAACTGTCGATAACTTCTGGAAAACCCAGATTTCGAAAGAAAACTAGATCTGCCAGATATCTACCATTTCAAACCAAAAAATACCAGTTTCAACAAATACGACACATATAACGAACACAAACTACATAAAATCTAATAAAATGCTTAAAACACAACTTATCCATTATAATGGTGTAAGATTCTTGAGTGATTGGGGTGTGCTCCGGTTTTCTAACACTGCCCACCGAGAAATAAAACATTTGACAGGGAAGAGAGAGAGGAAAGCTTTTTCAGTTTTTTCTAGAGAGAGAGAGGTGCACGAGAGGGAAGAGAGAGAGGAAGAGAGAGGGAAGAGAGAGAGGGAAGTTTTTTTAGTTTTTAACAATTTTCTTTTTTATTTTTTTTAAAAAAAGGGTAAAGTGGGAAGTTCATGTAATCAATGGAATTAATTTGTACAAATTAGTGAAGGGTCTAAATTTTGATATTGGGGGTTTTATTAGGGGCAAAAAATGAAATTTCCCTAACTAAATTCATTTAGGATAATATTCCTAGCTACTCATGGTACCAAATCTCCAAAACAAAAGTTATTATGCTCATTATTTTAAGAAACTTCAATAAGTAATTCAAAAGACTTAATAAAGTTATTTGATACGAATTGAATCTTTTATAGTGAACAACAAGTTCATAAAAGAAATTAATTTCACATAAGTCTAATTACGCATAATCATTATTATATAAAACACATTTATCAAGATCTCTATCCATATTAGTAATTTGAATTTGGATCATGTGCATTCTTTAAGTTGTGCTCAATAAACTAACTGTATTAACAACCATTAATTAAATATTCTATAGTTTAATTTATTACTAACTATTTTATTTATTATTTGTCATCTTAATTCTCTCGTATACTAAATACAATATCACATCCTATTTGTGTGTGTTGGAGGTCCTGGGTTCGAGTCTCAAGTTATGCTGATATAATATATAAACGCTTAAATAAAAAAAAAAACTATTCCATAATATCTTAGATATTAAATGCTGTAATATTCAAAATCCTCTAGCTTGGCTAGGATTGTAAAAAATTAAAAATAGATTAGACTATAAGGTTGAGAGTTGCATACATAAAGGGCTTGGTTACATAGAGTCTTGATTATTGCATTTGTGGATAAAGGCCTATGTATGGAATCTTGATTGTTATGCTTATACATATAGGACTCAACTAGAGCTTAGCTAAAAAATTATTTTGAGTAGATTAAATACATGATTGAGACTTCTAATTACTTGCACTGGTTGTAAACTTGTAATATTTCTCTGTCACATAGGTCATAAATTAATCTATATTTGGTAGCATAAAGAAGGGGGAGAAAAGAAATAATAGCAGGGAAAAAAAAGTAAGGACACATCATTTTAAGGGAAATTTTTAAAAATACCCTTTTTATATTTTATTTACAATTTCTTACAGCCTAAAGTTTTTATTTGTTTAGCAAAATGTAAAAAGACAACTAAAAATAACAATAAATAAATCTCATGAAAACAATAAATAAACTATAAACAACCAAAAATAATATAAAAAACCTTATAACAATTATAATATAACTATAAATAAACTATAAAATAACCAAAAGAGTGCTTTATTATTTTTACTGAATATGTATTTTTGTAAATAAAAAAGTTCAAAGCGTAAAAAAAAAAAAATCCGTGTTAATGTATTTTTATGATGATTTTCATATTTCTGATAATTTATGTAATTTTTTCTAATTTTAATATAATAAGATATGATTATTTCAAATTTGGCAATTAACTTAATATTTTCAAAGTAAGGAGTAGTAAACCATTTTTTGAGGTCATTTTCCTGCTATGACTCCCCACGGAGTCTACGTAATTGGCGATGGGCTCATCAAAATCCTGATAATAAGGCCCAAATAATAAGGGAATTTTATAAAAATACTGCTTTTGGACCAAAACTTTACAATTATACTGGGACACGGCAAAAATAACATTTTTACTGCCCCAGCCCAATTTCATTACTTTTGTACTGCCCAAGCCCAACAGCATAACATTTATACTGTGTGTGTGGGGAAACAACCTTCTTCGTGTGTGGGGAGACGCCGGAGACGGAAATCACCAAGAAAAAACCATTAAAAACCAGTAAGAATAAACAAAAGCAAGAAATCGACGTCAATAAATAATCATGGCAAAACAACAGTAAAACAACACTAAAACAATCAAACAAAACAAAAGAAAAAAATGATTAAAAAAAACAAACAATCTGCTGCACAACCTCAACACCAGATGCAAAATCAACTATATTTGCAAGTCTATTCCTAGAAAATTATAAAAAAAAACTACTAAAACAACACTGAAACAACACAAAAACAAATGAAGCAAATATAACTACTTAGAAAAATATAAAAGAAACACACACCTCAAAACTCTCTTGTGAGTGAGCTCGTCAAATATATTTATAGGAGAACCAAAAGAAAAAAACCACAAAAATAGCCAAAGAGAACGAAGAAGAAATGTATTTATAGCCTCCATCTTCCACACTCACAGACATAACCATCACAACAACACGAGAACACCCAGAAAATACCTATTAATTCAAATAAATAAATCATGAAAAACAACAGTAAAACAATACTAAAACAATACTAAAACAAAAAAAAAACAATAAAAAAAAATGATCAAAAATTAACTATGTTGTGCACATCCTCAATACTAAATGCACTATATTTGCAAGAAAAGTTCTAGAAAATTAGAACAAAAAAAAACCACACTAAATCTTATATTTTAAAAAAAAAACATAACTAAGAACTTCAAAAATTAAAAAAAAAAAAAAAAGAAGAAAAGAAAAGAAGATGAAGAAGAAGAACTAAGAACTATCACCTTCATGGTCTTCCTTCCCCTCATCATCTCAGCCATGAATGGTGTTCTAAGTTTCTTTCTTTTCCTTCAATATAATTTTTTTTTTTTGAATGGTTCCTTCAATATAATTAAGTATATATAATAGTAGAGTTGGACATCATATATATATGTTGATAGGAGAGGAGATGTACGTGGCAAGCATGCATGAATGTTATGATGTTATAACATATTAATTTTCAAATTTTACATGCAAACAAAAATACTATAAAAATAATTAAAATGCTTGTCACTTTTGTCACATCCCACATCCAATCAACTTTTTTAATAAAACAAAAAACTTTAAATATTGATGTGAGAAAATCTTATAGAGATATGTACACAAAAAAGTCTATATTGTTGATTCAAAAAAAAAAAAAAAGTTGGCAGCCGAAAAAAAAAAAAAAATATAGTACAAAAGTTATTTTTGGAGTGTAACAGTATAAAAGAAATAAAATGGGAAAACACAGTAAACTGTGTAAATTTCCCAATAATAATAATCCAAGCCCAAAACGAAAGAGTGGACTTTGATCCATATCGAGGTCCAGCCCATAAAGAACCCTTTCTCTAGCGAGAGGTCGATCTCTGCTGCGACCGAGGGAGGGAAGCTTTCGAAATCGAAGAAAGCAAACAATGGCGGCTAACTGTGTGAGGCAAACCCTACGAGCATCGTCGGCTTCTGCAAAATCCCTTTGGAGTTCTTCTCCTGCAGCTTTCGCTTCAAAAGCTTCTAAGTCCACTGGACTCGGCGCTTCCAAGCCCAACTTAGCTTCTCCTTCACCTTTTCACAAACTCAATTCCTTAAGGTGAGCTCTCTGTTGTTTTAGCTTGTGGGTATTCCTTTGTTCATTTTACTAAGCTTAATGTACCATTTTTTGCCCTTATCTTATCAATTTAAGCTTTCATTGTTTTTGTTTCATACACTTATTGAAGCTCTTTAAGCTTGGTCTGATATTTAATTTAAACCTGATTTGTCTCAATATAAGTCTCTACAAGATGAAGATTCTATGGTAATAAGTCTAGCATTATATGTATTGTAACTGCTGTATGATATGAATTTGAAATTCCAGCATTGTGAGCATACTGTACAAAATGAACATCTTTTAGGGTGCGTTTGGTTGGAGTTATGAAATAGAATGAAATGGAAATGAATCAATTTTGATTTCTTTGGTTGCACAGTTGCATTTCAAAGTATTGAAATTCCTCCCAATTTTACCAGCTACATTTGGATACAGCTTTCTCTTTGTTGTCTTTATCAAATTGATTTATATGTTGTTATTAGAATTTATAAATGATGATTTTGTACTTGCTAGGCTTCCGGTGGAGTTAGCTGGCTTGCAGTCTTTGATGCCCTTGCATAGTGCTACTGCTGCAGCCTTGTCCACATCTTTGCTTTCTTTGCACAATAACAAGTGGGGTTGTCTATCAGAAGGTACCTTCAAATTTTAGCTTTCGTTTTGTTCTTGTTTCGATTCAATGCTGTAGATATAGTAGACACTGTGCATTGTCATCTGATGAATTTATGGCATATAGCTCTTCTGTGTCTTTTTTAATGTCATTTTCGTTGATACAACCGAATTGACTGAAGAACAGAACTTTGATATAGATAGCATCTGTAGTTTTTAGCTTCAAAGATTGGGGTTTTCTGACAAGGATTTAAGAATAATGCTTTTTATGTGGATTTGAATGAGATTTGGTGTTCCATCCATGGTGATAGTTATCGTAGAAATTGGTCTTTTGTTGCCTATTCATTTTACTATTGGAATTTGAACTAGATGTGGAATTGGACAAAATAAATGCTTCGATAGCTTGGCTTTTATATTAGAATGTAGTGTGCTTGTTTTTTTATGTCTCTTTACCACTAGCTTCATAACTATACTTCTCTGAATGGTTGCTAAGATATTGTTGTTTTGTGCAGGTTTTGCCACCCCACTATAACAGGACCGATGAGCTTGAGTTATAGGTATAAACCAGAGACAGTTTTCTGTTTTGTAATGTTTACATTTGAGATTAATGTAACTCCAGGAATGAGATAGATTGTTACATTGTTTGTTTCACTGGTTTTGTGACAGAGACCTATGTTGTCATTCTTTGAGTATTTGGGCAAGGGATCATCAATACCAACAAACACTGGATAAGCTTGTAATTAGCTTATTTCATTAGTAGTACAAATAAAATTATAAATTGATCATTTTTGAACACGTATATTTGTCAATGAAAAACCAATTAATATCTGATCATGTATGCATATTCATCTTATGATGAGACTGTTGTATATTTTTCATGGTTGATATGTTCTTTTGGACTCAAACTCGGTCACCATTCTTTCTCTCTAACTTTTCTTTCATGCCATACTAAATATAAGATAACATAACCTAAACACATTACAATATTAATATTGTTTCCTAGTACTCAGTGTTGCTTCCTTGGTCGTTGGCAGTAGGGGTGATCTTCTCAACAACTGCAATTGATAAGTTTTTTAGTGAGGGTCAAACAAAGTCTTTCTGAACAACTTAAAACAACCTTGGCCACCACCTTACAATGATAGCCAAGGATTATATTATCACAAACCTTTCTGCACTCCATGGTTGCTTTATGGTATGATTTGTACACACTAGCTCCATCACCTTTAAGAACTAATAGAAAACTAATAGACGTATAGAGTAGTGTATAATGAGTGAGAGTAAATTGGTATCTTTTAGGAAAATCAGTTCAATTTATAGGGCATGATGATGTGACTTACCTCTCTTACAATGATATAATTGAATTGTTGCATAATCATAGTGTTAGGATTTTATGTCCTAAATACAATTTAATTTTATTATAATCTTATTTACTTTCAATAACGATCAAAAATTATATCTTAACTTTATCATATGTTTTGTTCACATGTTTAATACAGATTATATATTTAATATACAAGTTTTATTAAATTCCGAACATATAGTTATTTATAATTACAGTGATGTCACTACAGTGAAAAGTAATTGTGATTATATGCTTCAAATTATTAAGTATCACGATTTATCAGTATACTGGATTTACATTGACGTGATAAATCAGCGATAAGGTTTATTCAACTTGAATAAGTGGAATGTCTTTTATTGGGCATTAGTACACTAGTATCAATGTATCGGCTATACATCGGTATGGACTGATATTGACAATAGAAAAGATATCATAAACTTGCCATTATATCTTTTTTAAGTCAATGACACTTAGTTGATTATAAATCATTTGATCTCAATCTTGCGATGGTTAAGCTCTAATTTAAATGTATTGCACGAGTTCCTTGACTTGTTCGTTACAGATTACATGTAGGCATAATACTTACATCTTGGGAACTTGGTAGTACAATTGAGTGAGAGTATTAATCATAAATATGGACATTCTATAACTATTTAGAAGTAAAATGATGGTTTCTTAGAGCTTGGTTTAACGCGATAAATGATAGAATGCTCATTTCGGTAATTATATTAGTTTCTCGATATATCATTTACAAGTGGCTAAGTGTTTAAAGGATAAAATACATTGAAAGATAAAACAGTAATTTTGTCCTTACTCAATGTAAACCATCGATAGAGGATCAATAATTATTGTGATTTAAACAATGGATAATTTATAGCATAATTATATTTGGTATATAGAGTGTTTTATGTAATCAAGAGTACAATTCCGAATATATAGTGGAGTCAGAAAGAATTAATAAGCTAGAAAATTTACGTGATAAATTTCAAGATTTGCTTATTAAGAGATTGGTTACATAGACTTATGGTCCCACACTAGCTGAGATAATATTATTTTGTAATCTCAATTAAATGATTTATTTAATCAAGTAGTATTCTAAGTAAGACTATATCTTATTTATAAATTTTACTAAGAAAGGATATATTTGAGCAAAAAAAGAAAATTTATAGTAATTTCTTAATTAAGAGACCTTGAAAGTCTAATTAATAAATATATTTAAATGTTAATTTATTTAATAATTAATTATAATTATTAAATAAATAAATCTATTATTTAAATAATTTTGTTTAATATTATTAGTAATAATAAATATGTTGAAGACAAATGTGTATACACCATTGTTGTGAATTTTCATTTTCATTTTCAAAATTATTTTAAAGATAAAAAAAAAAAGTTTAGCCTCCTTTTGAGCTACAAGATTAAATCTTACTAATTCTATTGAAGTGTTTACTATGCTGGAAAAAAGTGTAAAAAGAAGGAAGAAAAGGAATACTTTGGTTCCAATTAAAGTCTCTCTTTACTGTTTTGAAGAGTGGACTTAATTAATAAATATAAAATTTTTTGATTATCTTTTTTAGCTTTGATTAATCAATGTAACATCACTTTTCCTAACGTCCTTTGCAATAAATGATTTTTAGTTTATTCTTATTATTAGTTTTTTTTTTTAATTAACTCAAAATTAATTTACTTGAATCCAAGTCTTTAAATCAATATTTTTTTTTAAAAAAAAAAGTCTTTGCATTAATATAAAAAATAAATGATTTACCAAAACAAGCCAACAAAATAGAGCCTTTTGTTAAATTAAGTCACAAGGCAAACCAAATAGGAGCCAAACCAACTGGTAGATAAAAATAAATGCAATGTAATTCAAAAACTCATTACGAAACGACACAGTTTCGAGAATATGACCGTTGCACTTGGCGCAACGTTCGAAAATTTAAAAAAGAAAAAGATTTCCTCTTACTAATTGACCGTTGCCAATATCCACTGGGCAAATAAAACCCCCAGCTCAACCACATACTTCCTCATCTCCAACTATGGAAAGAAACTGTTAATCTTCGATCCAAGATCGTCATGAATCTTGATTCTCTCGAATCTTGATCAAAATCCTCGATATCTGCTTTGGGTTTTCTTTTGTTTTCGATTATCTTTCTTCTAACAGCTCTGTTTTGATTATCATGGCTGCTCTAGCACCGGGAATTCTTTTGAAGCTCCTTAATGGGATGAACACAGGGACGAAACCCACCAGCGAGCACCGGAATTCGCTCTTACAGGTGACTGATATAGTCCCGGCCGATCTCGACGAGAAGAGTCTCTGGCCAACTCAAGGCTTTTTCATTAAAGTATCGGATTCTTCTCACTCAATTTACGCTAGTCTTCCTTCTGAACAAGATGATATTGTTCTTAGTAATAAAATGCAGCTTGGTCAGTTCATTTACGTTGACCATTTGGAGCCAGGGTCTCCGGTTCCGATCATTAAAGGGGCTAAACCACTCCCTGGTCGACACCCATTTATGGGGACACCAGAACCATTGATGGGTCTTAGAGAGAGAGGTGAGCAAAAGTCTAATTCAAAGGCTTCAGCTTCATCAAGAAGGGGTTCTTGGGGATTAGGCAAAAGTGGAGTAGAAGATGGGATTTCATCACCCTTTGTTCTAAAGCCTGTTCCTTTAGATTTCGACCAGTGTACACCGGTGAAAGAGAGGCAGGCGAGAGCTTTGAGTAGTCATCCAATGTCTCCAATGATCAGAGGAAGAGCAGGAAAGGATGGCGGCAACTCAAGTGCTACCGGAATTCGGTGTTCTTATGGTGGTGGAATTTTGGGTAAGATGCTTGATTCTAAAGGTGAAAGTCCAGCATTGTTAAGGAAAAGTTGTGTTGTTCCTTCTTCTAATGGGAAATTTCCAAGAAGCAGAAGTGTCTGCGAAAGAGAGCCAAGAATTCCAATTAGTCCCTTCAACTCAGCTGTAGGTACATTTTCCCCTTAAAGTAAATATTGGTATTGAATTGATGATGTTCTTTGAGAGCTCATTTCTGTACATTTTGTTTTGATACTGATGTTGTTGTTTCAGGATATAAAAAGCTCAACTCCTCCACCAAGATTGCGAAATACAAAAATAGCAACTCAACTCAACATGGCTGGAGAGTCTCAAAACTCATCATCCAACACAAAATCGTCTAATCAGCCACAGCATGTTAATAACATATCACCTGATAATAATAAAAGCACATGCCTATCTATGAACTTGCCAGGAAAACTTAGCATTTTGGGCAAGGTGAATTCTATTCTATGTTTCAATACATTCTCTTTGAACTATATATTAAGCTTTACCAATTTGTTTACCCTTTTATCTTTGATTTTTATAGGAAGCTGTTCAGCAAAGAGAAATGGCTCAGAAGATTGCTCTTCAAGCACTAAGAGATGCTTCAGCAACTGAGGCCTTAGTTAGATCTCTCAAGTAAAGAACACTCTCCCTAGTGCTGAAATTTCTTATTACCAAGTTCTAAAGATGACTGATTTTCAACAATGTGATTTGTTTAACTTTGCAGGATGTTCTCTAACTTGACCAAATCAGCAAAAGCAGAGAACCCATCAGCCTGCTTCGATAAGTTTCTTGAATTCCATCATCAAATTGCTCAAGCAGTAGCTGAAATGGTGTCACTACAAGCTGCCACTTCAACTGAAATGTCCCAAAACTCTGTTGGGATTAAAAGGAAAGACAAGGAAGAAGACATCAACCCTTCTGTTTTAAACGAAATAACACACAATTCTGCTAACCACACCGAGTTAAACTCATCAAAAAGGCGGTCAGCGTTGCACAAATCAGTTACAGGCAATTCTGAGAAGAGTGAAGAAAAAACAGCTACTGCCAGTGGCATTGGAAAGCTCCTGAGATCTAGCAGTGTGAAAAAAGCTTCTTCAGAGAGAAAAACATGTTCTTCCTCTACCCCACTTGGAAAATTGTCTCTTGACTCCATTGCTGAGAATGATGAAAACAGCAAACCGGGTTCTTCTTCTTCTTCATGTGGCTTAAGCAATACAACCATAAAATTGGGTAAACAGATTGAAACAGAATCTGGGAACTGGTTTATGGAGTTCTTAGAGAAGGCTTTAGAAACTGGTTTGAAGAAACAGAAAGGGAAAAAATCAGCAGATGGGGAAGCTCAGAAAGTTCCTCAGTCTTTGATACTTAAGGTCATTAATTGGATTGAGGTAGAACAAAGTGATAGTAGTAAGAGGCCAGTACATCCTAAAGCTGCACAAATAGCTCGAAAGCTCAGAATCAAGATGAAGAATCCTTAAGAATAGGAATAACATTTTCGATTAGATTTACATTTTTATATACGTTGATTATTTGTAATGAGTTTATGGAGTTTCTGTGTGTGTTGTTACGCATTATTTGTTTGATAATGTCCACGAAATATATAAATATCTAAATTTGTTTGCCGTTTGAAATTAATTCTAGTTTTATCGACATGAACGACATGTCGTTTATATGTAAAACGACATATATAATAGAGCAATTTGCGGCGAAACCCCCTTATGTTTTGATTTTTATACACTTAACCCCCTTATCTTTATTTTTGGTGGCAAAACCCCTTTATGTTTTAATTTTTATACACTAATTTTTAGACGACAGTCTTTCCATGAATATAACGATTTTCAGATTTCGAAGATAAAACAGTGTGAGTTTCAAAGTATTATCAACTAACTAACTATAAACAGCTTTAGTTTGAAAACCCTAGCGAATTAGGGCACAGATTAACAGACTTTGCCATGGAGATTGGGTGCATGTGGATGAGACGAATTCGGTTGAGACCCAATTCTCTCATCACTTCTGTGACCACTCCGATTGGCTCCTCCTCCTCTCCAGCTTTCAGAGAACCCATTTTGTACATTTTCCGGAAACGTAGAACCCACGTACAGGGTCTCTTTCAGTTTCTTCGAACCCACCGTCGTTTGCTTACGACCGCCGCCGCCGTTTCACCTTCAAACCCTCGAGCTCCCTTCGACTGCGCTGAAGGAGTTGACATTGATGATGTTTCAAACAAAAGCTCGAAGGTTGTTCTTAAGGGAATGAATTACTCTGAACTTGAGGTAATTTTTTTAGTGGGAAAATGAATTTTGTTGATTGAAAATTGGGAAATGAAATATAATTCTAATTTTGAGGATGTGGTGGGTATGTAGAAATGGGTTCAATCACATGGATATAGACCTGGTCAAGCTTTAATGCTATGGAAACGCTTATATGGGGACAATATTTGGGCGCATCATAGTGATGAGTTAGAAGGTATATGTTTGGTCTTGCGTCTTTTCTATTTACACAAATTGCTTTGTTAAAAATCTACTTATTGTAGGTTTGAACAAGGATTTTAAGAGCATGTTGAGTGAAAATGCTGAGTTCAAGGCGTTATCTTTGAATGAAATTATAACAGCATCTGATGGAACTAAGAAGGTAGGCATAGTCATTCCCCTCTCTCACTTGTACTGTTTAATTATGTATTTGTTTTCTTTCTTGAGAATATTCTCATTGATTGTGAACCTCACAGGAGGTTGCAGATTTTATTTAAGTTGGAAGATGATTTAATAATTGAGACTGTTGTTATACCTTCTGATAGTGGCCGTAACACTGTCTGTGTTTCGAGTCAAGTGGGCTGTGCCATGAACTGTCAGTTCTGCTTTACTGGCAGGTAATCTAAGATTTCATTTTCATTTCTTTGTTATATTCATTTTGTAGTTTGAGTCACATGTTGATGTTCTTACTCCCTTTTACACTTTTCAGGATGGGTTTAACAAGAAATCTAACTGCAGCTGAGATAATTGAGCAGGCAGTATTTGCAAGGCGCCTGCTCACTAGCGAAGTTGGTTCGATTACAAATGTTGTATTTATGGTATGTTTGCTGGTTGATTCGGTGTTTTTTTCTCTATCTGGGGTATAATTATTAATTATCTATTGAAATTTACTATCCTTATGTCTTTTGATGGCTCTAGTAATATGTTTTCATAGGGAATGGGAGAACCGTTTCAAAATATTGACAATGTTATCAAAGCTTTAGACATTATGGTGCATGATCAGGGGCTGCATTTCAGTCCCCGCAAGATCACGGTTTCAACTAGTGGACTAGTCCCACAGCTGAGACGGTTCCTCAAAGAGTCAAACTGTGGTTTAGCTGTTAGTTTGAATGCCACAACTGATGAGGTATATTTCAGTTTTATCTGAATGGGCAAGTCATTCATGCTTACCTGCGTCAGTTTCAACTATGCACAAACTTAAAAGTTCTACCATGCTTAATCTTATTATTGTTGCAGGTTAGAAACTGGATCATGCCAATCAACAGGAAGTATAAGTTAGACTTACTTCTTCAGACCCTTAGGGAGGAACTTCGCTTCAAACATAAATATAAAGTTCTATTTGAATATGTAATGCTTGCTGGTGTTAATGACAGGTTGGATTAGCTTTTAAATTTCTACATGTTTGGAATTGGATTACTAGCATGAATGCATCGAAGTGACATTTACTAATCCTTTTCATTGTTTGTTTTTCTGATTCTTGCAGCATGGAAGATGCAAGGAGGCTAGTTGATCTTGTTCAAGGTATTCCATGCAAAATCAATCTCATCTCTTTCAATTCCCATTGTGGATCCCAATTCAGACCAACTAGGGATGAGAAAATGGTTGAGTTCCGAAATTTTTTGGCTAAAGCCGGATGTACTGTGTTGTTGCGACCTAGTAGAGGTGATGATCAGATGGCTGCCTGTGGTCAACTTGGCAATCCTGGTCCTGTTCGGGCTCCTGTCCTCCGTGTGCCTGAGAAGTTTCGAACTGCCTTAGAAGTTTCAGCATGATTTTTAAGACAACCATGGGAAAACCATCATTTGGTTATTTCATAGTCTACTGGCCTAATTCTTAGTAGCTTCTAAGTTTAGTACCCTATATAGTACCCTATATAGCCTGTGCGGTTTTGTTAAACCAACCACTTAGGCTAGGTGCTAAGCAATTTAGTAGAATCTGGTCCTTTAAACATGAATCTCACGGATGCCATTGAATAGTGTAATGAATCTCACGGATGTGATTGAATAGTACGAGTACTCTTTAAAACAACATTGGTCGACGTAAAATCTCCTTCCGCTTTCCCATGCCTTATGGGGTCTGCTCTTGGAAAATTCATCACGTTCTGTTTTTTCTTGAGCTCTTCTCTCGAATAAAACGGTGCGTTGCACCTTTAATCATCACATCACCTGTTAATTTTCAGTTGATAAATCAATTTAGTTATCATTTACGAAAATACCCTTCAGAGATAAAAAAAAAAAAAAAAAAAAAGAAACCCCCTAACAGAAATGAGGTCAACCAACACAATGTAAATACAACCCATTACATTATGAGGCCTCTTACATTATTGCTACTACGTTTCGTGATTACACACGTTATTTCTTTTATTATTATTAGTTTTTTTCTTTTTGAAAAGCTTTTATTATTATTAGTTATGTCACTGTAAACATGTCAAATTTAGAAAATTATTCCATGTGCACCTTACAATGTATAAACGCAAAAATCCATATTGTGTTCATAAAATGGGTTCTTTTAAGTATTTTTATAATAATATATCAACTATTCACAAAGACAATTGGCTAATATTATTGACAGTAGATACTCAAAACTCCAATCCATCTCTCTCTCAATGTCAATCCAAACCCAGAAAGAAACTTAACACAGGTTTATTCTCACTATGACTGTCACTGCAAATTTTATGTGACGTTAAAGCAATTAGGATTGGACAGCTTATATATAATATAGCATACAGGCACCAGTGGTCCTTCTATACGTGAGTATCTATTGGTCCAACTAAATATCGGATCCTATATAATTTAATATAATAACTTTTAAGAAGTATTGCTAGCCAATTACAACGCAACATGTCGAGAAGGTGCTAGGTACCACTAGTCCCTAATAGCACTGTTCTAGCACCTAAATGAGAGCCACGTAATCACTTAGCTCTTTTCCGTGGGTAACACGTCTAAAATATTTTGGACAGATTTGTCTCAGAATCACGGTTATAAATTTCAACCGTCAGTCGTTTACAAACACCGTTAGTTATTACAAAAATTAATTAACATAACTTCCTTCAGTGTTTTTTACTGTTTAACAGTTAAATTCCCTAAAAGAAACTGCTAATTTAATTTGTTGATTAATAACAATATTCTCTTCTCTCCTTTGGTCTCGTCGTTTGTGACGCTATATATCGTTTCTCTCACGTTTTATTCCCTCTTATTTTTTAGTCCCCACTCAGTAACCACCTCTCTACTACTCTTTTATCCATACTTCTCTTTCTCTCTCTAGCCAATATTTCCAAATTCCTTGTTCTTCGGTTCTCTACTTCTCCATTCTTCGCTTGTGCATTTTGCTCTATTCAGTACAAATGGAAACTCCTCCTTGCTCCGATGTGTGGGAGCTCATCTCTAAGGATCGCCGCTCTCTGAAGCATGTTCATGACAACGTGCATGGAAACATCTATCTCGAACCGGTACTATCAACTTTCGTTTCCATAGCTTCGAATCTTAGTTTTCGTTTTTGATTTTGTTCTTTCGTATTATCATTTAAATAATTTACTTAAATCGCTTTTGGTTTGAAAAAGCTTTAAGTGCCTCTGGTATATCTGCTGAAGTGTGTTTCGATTTTTCTTCCGTGAGTAATAATATTGAAAATAGTATTTATTAGATTTTTTTTGTTAATTTTTCTTTCCTCACTGGTTTATTCTGTTGTTTAACAATTTCTTTCAATTAGTTATTTATAATACGACGCTTGGAAGTCTTTTTGATGTATATTTTGATTTTAAGGATTGTATAATCGATTGATGTTCTTATATACTAAATAGATGCTGTATTTATTCGATACTGTTTGTTAAGATAACTGTTTACAATATTTATATTTATTTCTTACATTTTATGCATTTACTATTTCCGGTGTGTGAATAATTTCGTTGAATTTGAATTTGATTCACTTATATTTATTTATAATATTTAATTACAGAAGTAATTATTGACTATTTTTCCGCTCTAATCGTCGTTTTTTCTCTGTAATAAATATTTTTCCTAAAAATAATTAATTACTTCTTTTTTAATGGCTCCGTTTTCTGGCTATAATCTGAATTGCGATAAGAGTTTATATGATGATGAAGTAACCATTCGCCAGTTTCTACGGAAGATTAGAACTCAAAAGATATAAAAAAATTATTTTAACTCTGTGCTTGAATATCCTTTGAGCTTTAATATTTGAAAATGCTAATCACGAAAGCCTTGCGATGAAAATTTGTTTATGAACTGTTCCTTTCTTAGAAGAGAATATTAGTTTTCAATTTATAAACAAAATATCGAAGAATAACTGGAAGAATCTTCATAATTAATAAATTTTGACAAACAAAATATAGATTATGGAGGGAGAAGCACTAAATTAGGCAAACTTGGAACTAATTAGTATTTTTATTGAGTTATAGTTATATTATATATGTATATATTTGAAGATTATATATATTCTAATTTTTGTTTCTGTACTTTCTAGCTGTTCATGAAGTTCATTGATACACCACAGTTTCAGAGGTAAGTTTGATTGAATTTCCAGCAACAACAACATTTTCTTTTGAGAACATTTTTCTTATTTAGCCATTGCCACTTCTTTCTGATGACACAACTACAAACTGCAGGCTGCGGGATTTGAAGCAGCTTGGTGAGTTGACCATTATTAAAAACATGTGTCTTTCTTTCACTGGTGTCAGCAAAATAAAAATTATAAAGAGACATTTAACAATTACAAAATGGCATTTTGTGAATAAGTAATGTTTGATAATCCAAAATTAAGTTAAATTACTTTCAAGGCTGACTAATTATGATTGTAATGAAGTTTTGAATTGTGTTTCACAAAAAAAGCAACATTCAAAATTTGATGGAATCTATTCCAAGGGAATGCCGTCTTTGTAGTTTGTACTACAGTAATTGGAAGAGTGAGGCGAGTTTTGGTTTTGTTTTCCTTTAGCTAGCTGGAGGAACCCTGATTGGTTGCCCTTCAATAAATTAAGATGTCGGAATCCATTTATGATAGCTGTAATAAAATTCTTAACCCATAGCTAATATGTGAGGCAATCTGGTATTCCTATATTAAACTGGTTTCAGAGGCAACTCAATGTGGCATTGTTTCCGTCCAATTGAAATACTTTGTTCATCTTTGACTTTATCATTTTTTTTCACTTTTATCCAGGTCTGACACACATGGTGTATCCTGGTGCTGTACATTCTCGATTTGAGCATTCACTTGGGGTGTACTGGCTTGCTGGAGAGGCTATTAATAAAATTACAGCTTACCAAGTAGGACTTTGCTGTAACTATTGTTCCATCTTATGCTTAACATTTATTATTGAGCATAGGAATGAAAATATGTCCTCCTTCACATGCCATCCTTACAGGGATTGGAGCTCGAAATTGAACATGATGATATAAAGACAGTAAAACTTGCAGGTATGCCAACTTTTCCAGTCACACAGTATATACTTTAGCTTAAGCAAATTAATTTGACCAATCTTCTATTGAATATATTTAGGCTTATTACATGATGTCGGGCATGGACCATTCAGTCACTTATTTGAGCGTGAGGTCATGTCCATGGGACCTGGTGGCAATATATGGTGACTCACATTATTCAATCTATTTAGGCTATATTTTGCATAAAATAGTTGAAACAAGATGTAATCTACGCATCACTAATCATTTGGTTCACGCAACTTTAGTCGTTTGAATTGTACACAAAATCTGTTGAATTTTTTTGTCTTCGGGGCATGTTTATGAAGCATAAAATAAAAATAATAAACTTTATACATTATAGAAGCTGTGAAGGGCCTTCACAATAGCTTGAACCCGTTTTTTTACCTGGTTGTGACCAGTAATTATTATTCATTTGAGAAACTCATCTAATTTTCTGCTAAGAATTGAAATGTTTTCAGGTCTCACGAAAACATGTCTGTAAAAATGATAGAGTACATGGTTGATGAAAACAACATTGATATTGATCCGGAAACACTCAAGAGAGTGAAGGTTAGTTATGCTACTGTATCTTTATTGATCGAAACATATTAATTTAGTATTGGTTGTGTTAAATCTCATTTGGAAAGGATTTTTTCTGCTATGTACACTTTCAGACATATATCACTGTCTCACTGTTGATGTTCTCTTATGGTTTGCAATTTTGGTTACTAAGATCAGCTTTTCCCACATCTCATTTGAAAAGGATTTCTTTCTGATATGAATGCTTTCAGACATATTCCATTGTCTCATTTTTGGTGTTCTCTTATTTTTGGTTTGCAATTTTCGGGTACTAAGATTAAACTTTTAAATGTTTTATACTCTCACGTAATGCTCATGAAAGCGGAGCTGGTAGATATCATATATCACTACATCTTTTATCTTGATACTAGTGAATTAATCATTATTCTGACTGATAAATTTCTGTTCTGATGAACAGGATATGATCACTTGTAGTCCTAAAGATGTTTTACTCACTGTAAGTCGCATAAGTTTTTGCACTCCAGTTCTCAATAATGTGTTTTTTTTTGGCAATACTTTTTAAAATTGTTCTCATGGCATAATATAATTACCTTTAACATGCATCTTCGTATTATATCCTCATCCATTTCTCTTTTTTGCCATTTTTCTTAAAATATAGAGTCTGAAGCCAAAGTCCTTCCTGTATGATATTGTTGCTAATGGTCGAACAGGAATAGATGTTGACAAGTAAGCCACCAGAAATAAACTTTGATTTTTACTTAAAATGTCATTTGATTGGATCATTTGGTATTTGAGATTCCTTAATTGAAAGAATACTATTTGTTAAACAGATTTGATTACATTGTACGTGACTCTCGTGCTTGCGGCCTTGGCTGCAATTTTCAATTTGAAAGGTTTTGCCTTCTTCGGAAACCCTTAGCGCCTGTAGTTTATAATAATTTCAAGTTAACTCAAAATTTGTGTGATTATTGGTCATCACACAGAAACTATGTATTGATTGGGGCTGTTGACCAATATATGATTATGTTTTCGAATTGCAGGTTGATGGAATCTATGCGAGTAATGGATAACCAAATATGTTATCGTGCTAAGGATTGTATGTAAATCTTGAATATTCCATTATCATTTTGGAACAATCAGTTGTTTCCCCACATTTTTTCCTTATATTTTCTGCTTTTGAACAGATTTGACCATCCACAAGTTATTTGCCACTCGTGCTGACTTGCATAGGACAGTCTATACCCATGCCAAAGTGAAGGTATTAGAAGTTTGCCTACTTTTTCTATCTGGGAAAATCAAAAGCTTATTTATTCTATGTAAATTGACTTTCTAACTGTTGTGTAACTTGGGTCCAATCTTTTTCTCAGGCAATAGAACTCATGGTTGTAGATGCTCTCAGAAAAGCTGATAGCAGTTACCAAATTGTGTCAAGGGCGTTTAGACCATCCGAATTCTGGAAGGTGAGAAACATCACCTGCTATTACTCTAATGATAACTAGATTTTAATGTTTATGGGATTGAGTGTTTATCTTCAAATATAGTTGGATGACTCAATTTTGAAAGCAATTGAAACATCTTCTGAGCCAGAGTTAAAGGAGGCGAAAGATTTGATAACTCGAATTCGGCGGAGAGATTTGTACAAGGTATGATAAATATTACCAAGAATATAAGGTAGCTATTTGAGAAATCTATTGCCAAGTTTTGTTCACATTCTTACCATTTCATCTGATTTTCAGTTCTGCAACGAATTTTCTGTCCCAAAGGAGGAAATTGACTACTTCAAAGCCATCACCCCAAAAGATATAATCTGTTCCCAGGTCCAATTTCTTTTATTTTTTATTAGACGTTATGTTCCAATTTGGAACAATTAGCGTGTATGTGGTATGCTAATGAGTAGGTTTTTTCAATCAGAAATCTGGCCACACTTCATTAACAGAAGAAGATGTTGCTGTAAGCAATGTTAAAATTGATTTGACTCGTGGAACTGATAACCCTTTGCAAAGGTACCTGAGAATAAACCAATTATGCAACTCTTTTCATTTCTAATAATTTCTCATTATTAATTGGGTTTTTCTCTTCTCATGCCTTCACTCCTTGCTCACAGCATCAAGTTTTTCAAGGTCTACCTAATGCCCTTTTGGTTATAATTCATGTCATCGCTCGTATATTAATGGTTCTCAATTATGGACTTAATAGTTATGCTTTTTTCCAGGATTATGAGAGCTCTGATACATTTCACATTGAAGATGATCGCATCAGTCACCTGTTGCCAGCTTTTTATCAGGATACGATTGTTAGAGTTTACTCAAAGAAGCCTGAACTGGTCTGTTAAGCTATAATAGTCCAAGGATTTGTTCTTGCCTCAGCTTTATATAATACTTACCATTAATGATGATATATCTATCTTACAGGTGGAAGCAGTCTCTGCTGCATTTGAAAATTTTCAGCTAAAGACGTACGGTATGAAAAAGCAAGTTCACGAAACTCCCGAGAAGAAAAAACGTCGAAGGTAAACACTGATCAAGTGTTTAGCTCTCTTTTTTGTTTTGTTGGAAGACGTAGATACATATACGCACATTCACATACAAAGAAAAGTACTTCATCATAAAGAAATGTATATGCACGTAACGTAACCCTTATTATTTCTGAAAATGAGGTAAAATGTACATTTACTACCTGAATGCCTGCCTAGATCAGATACATTTTTACTGCTGAAAATTTTGTAAACACCCCAACCAAATACTCTGCTCAGCAAAAAATATGTTCTATGGCCAATCTATGTGAATTGTTGTATTCACTCCCAAGTAATTTCGATGTGAGTGCTTGTCTTTGGTTTACAACTTCATTAACTTAATCCAATTTCTAAACAAAAATTATTGATGTGCTGTACTAAAACACCTCGCAAGATTCAATTTGGATTTCACGAGATCAAATACTTTAGTGAGTAATATGAAATATTTTTTTAATTAATTATTTTTATTGCAAATATCTATTCAATTGTACACCAAATATTTCTGGTTACTTTCATCACAAATAGAACAGATTTGACGATTGCATCAAACTATACCAAAACAGACCAAAAAATTAATTTAAAATAATTAATCCTACATACTTTCACCACAAATATTTCTAAACCATAAATTTTTACATCCTATCTCTCTGAGTACTCACCTTTTTTATGAAACGAGAATTTTTTATGGAAGTGATCAAATCGCTCCCTACCTATTGGATAAGTTGCCTCAAATGCTAGTACAGATTGCAAATACAGTTATAATTATTGTTCTCAATCTCAAATTTACTATTAAAATATTAATGTAGAAATTTAAAACTATAGGTAGTCAGTCCAAAAAAAAAAGTATAACTAGTCAGTTTACATGGTTAGTGAACATTTGCTCAAAGAACCATCACCATCCTCAACTTTAGAGGGCTTTTCTTCAAAGTCACCAGAAATTGTGACTGTGCGTCCCAGTCAAAACTGGTCGGGTTGCTATTCTTGAAAGTATGGCACTTGTGCCGATCTATACAAAACTGATCTCAGAACTTTATACAGCTGATTGGCCATTTACGACTTAAATGAATGTGTCAGAAGAAGCAATGTATTTGCATGATGCATCATCAACTATGTGAACTATACAAAAAGAGAGGCTTTAGAGTGTGAGAAGCAATGTGCACCAATCTAACCTTTAGTTGGCCCCACATTATTCATCTGAAGCAATCACTTGAAGAAAAAGGAGAGACCTCTGTTGCCCCTTAATTCATTCCTCTAAAACAACACTAGGAGGGGAACCTTGCGAAGAGTCCGATGTGCAATTAGCCTTTGCATTTTTGAATTCTTCTTGTAAAACAACACTAGGAGGCGAACCTTGCGAAGACTCTGATGTGCAATTAGCGTTTGCTTTTTTGAATTCTTCTATGAGTAGCTTTCGAATTTTCTCCCTCAAACCAGAGGCCTCTTCGGGTTTAAACCACTTCTTCCCGAACTGACAAGTGCAAACATCATATGATAATAAAATTTATGGTGGGAAAGAATACACCAACACACAAGTTGAAATCAAAATGTTAGTGTACCATTGCTAGATCTTTCTTTTTCAGCCTTTCAGGAGCATCTTCGATGAACCGCTCCATGAAGAAAAGTACAAAAAGACCACAATCATAATCGTTTCTTTGTTGAGGAACCTGGTGGGAAATGTTAGAAGAATCCAAGATAAAGTGGTAAGAATCTGACCAAACACTTTCAAGAGGATAGAAATCACAAGCTTAATATGTTCGAAGCCCGAGAAAACACAGAAAAACAGCTAAAACAATAAGCTTGTTTAGGCTAATGTTAAAAATCCCTCCACCAATATGCATTATTTTCTAATCATATTGTGATTTCACTTCTTAAGGAAAAAAAAATAATTAAAACCAACTATGATTTAATAATGTTACAAAATAAATAGTGTGGACGCAGTTGAAACAAATAAAATGCAAGCAACAAAATTTAGAGAGCAGGTATATGAGATACCAGTGCTATCTATCTCAATGTTCATCTGTGAATACATAATTCACAGAGTATATACAAAATTTTGTGAATGATTTGAGGACGAAATTTACCGTAATGATTTTATCTGTGATTTTGTTTGGAAGATTTCTCCATATGCTTTCTGGCAAAGGAAAATCTGAACTAGAAGTTGCTTGTTGATCCAAATACTGCCATTCTTCTCTCAAAAATCTACAATGAACATTTACACATACTTACAGGAAACTGATATTCTTTCGCAGAAAAGGATTTCTTCCATATCAATCAGAAATAATGCTTTATGTTTTAGGTATACAACGAGTAAAAAGACTAGGAGAGTGTAGTGAACACGTATCGAGTTAATGGTCATCTGTTTCATAATGAATTAATAAGTGAGTTGCAAAGATTGAGAAAGTGGCTATGCTTTGGGAATGTGTAGAGAAATATATACTGGTTTGCTAGTGAGGTAGATATTTTGTACCGGCAAATTTTAGTGAGCTACTCTAGGGAGAGTTTCAAGTCTCTAGAACACTCGGAAACTTTTTGAACTCTTGCTAATATGCTCTGCTCATTGATTTGTGTATGAGAGAGAGTGTGTGTATCTCTAATTTTCCAAGTCAGTGCCTATCAAAGTCAATGGTTGAAAATGCTTACTCTACATGGTAATGATCGAACAAAAGTATAACTAAAGTTGGGAAAGCCTTTTTATGTCTCACCTTTTAATGTTTTGAAAAACTGACTTGCTTGAGTGAAGTCCTAATGAATCTAAATGCAGCACAATTGGTCCTGACTCTTCTTTCGGGTCTGGATTACAAATTATCGCCAGGCTCCAGTGAAGACTGAATACACCAAAACGAGAAAAAGAAAATGTGCATGGATTATAATTACGCAGAATAGAACAGGAACATAAATCATGTCTCAATTAATCAAAATGTCAAAGAGATGCAGCATTTAGCAGCTGGTAATTTATAAAATTAGTAGAAAAAATTCCCTTTTCTAAAAAGCACTTAAGCATCTAGATGCCTCAAAGACTTACTCTTCATTTATAGGAACAAATATGTATTCCTTCTGAAATATATTTACACCCTTCCACCATCTTCTGAGCTTGGTAAAAAAGTCCTTGCCATTCCCCTACATGTTACAATTAATAATTACAAAGCATGAAAAAGGTAGAAATGGCAGTTCAACATCATGAAAATATTAGATAGCAAAGTAACTAATAAATTTATTCAAAAAATAATCACTTAACTAATATTTTAACGAAAAAAATAAAAGAATTCGTTAAAACAACAATTTCTATTAGATAGTAACACTTTATACATAAATAGATAAAGATATTTAACTTTCTTCAACAAAATATGCACATATGTATGATTTAAATATATATCTACACACATGTTATTTATATATTTCATAAGTTTCATAAATTTAGGTGGCATTTGGTTGGAGGTAATAAAAAGGAATGGAAACAATTTTCATTCCATTCTTTTATTTGGTTGCATTTTAAAGTATTGGAATGTCATTCCAATAGGATGTCCTTTCCACCATTTTAGTGGAATGACTTCCATTTTGAAATGGAAGGAAAGACCATTCTAATGTAACATAAGAACAAATTTAATGATTTTTTTATGAATTTTCTTTATGCATTTTAAATTTTATTCCATTTCATTCTTATTCTCATTCTTATTCCTATGTTTTCATTCTTCCCAACCAAACGCAACCTTAATTTTTGTAAAATAATAAAATTGTTTTATTGTACTTCATTTAGTACTATATAATCAAATAATCAAATCCAATCCAGACCAATTCAATACGGTCTTAACAAATAATTCAGACTTATCCAATCCAATCCATCTTGTTCGTCAAACAAGCCCTTAAGTATAAAGAGCAACCTCTTGAAGGTAAGCAGGAAAAATAAAGAAACAAACCTTGTTAGATACAGCTTCTTTGAGCTTATTGTAAAAGAAGGTATTAAAGAAATGGCAATCGTGCATTGCCCGATTTGTTGGAGAAGCATGTTGCTGTAGGTACCTAGCCAATAATCGAACAGTTAGAACATCTCCAAGGGTGCACCATTCCACCAAATTGGTGTGGAAATTTTAAACCATTTTACTCCAAGAATGGTGTGCACCAAATTACACACCATTAATGGTGTTGGATTTTGAATCTACACTAAATTGGTGCATAACTTTTTCTTTTCATTCCAACAGTTCTTTTAATTTGTTTTAAAATATTATCATTAATTATTTGTTGATAATCATAATTATATCATGAATTAGTTATTATTGGTTATTAATCTTAAATAATATAAGATATGAAGTCTTTTAAGCAAAATATTTTTATTTGGTGTCATATTTGGATTTGGTGTTGAATTATTGGAATTGTTGCACCAAAAGTAATAGATTCTGCACCAAATTGGTAAAAAAATGTACACCAAAATGGTGCAACTGTTGGAGATGATCTTAGTAAAATACGTAGCAAAATGTTAACAAGAGATCTAATAATATGCATAATGCTAGCACGAAAGCCTCAAAACCATCATCAAACAAACAGTGATCAAGCCCATGAAGATTATGTCTATAAACATGTTTACTAGGTTCGCCTACACAACTACAAGGACCGACAATACTATAACAAATCATATTTAAATGGAAAATAGTGAGTACTTGAAAAGAAGGCAATAAAGAAAATTAACTATATGAAAAAAAAAGAAAGTTTACCGCATATAAAAGCTCATGATAGTTGATGCCAAGTAGCATTGAGGAGCAAGGCAGTCAAAGTCCGAATAAGAAATCACGTCACATTCTGGATCATCCCTAAAAGTATTTACATGACAAGAAACAAAGAACAAAAAAACGGATAAATCATCAATTAATATAAATTTCAAGAATGTCACTTGATTCATTCTACTAATTGTAAAAAACCAACTTCATATACCTCGATGGGTAGTATACCTTCACCTCTCTCATGCTGAAAGTTTATAAAAAAGACAAATCGTTACTCACATAAACGATCAATGCATATAGTAGACTGAAGCATGTAGACAAAAAAAAAGGTACAAAAATAGTTACGATTCATCAAGTTTCTCTATTTCCTGCATTGTCTCCTGAGGTTGAGGTTCCTCCTCATCAAGAACAATGGTCTGTCCCTGGTTGAATAAGGTTAAGGTTAATTAGATTAATCAACAAAAAAAAGAGAGCCTATTATGGATCAGCACTATGTGATTCTTCTCTCCTACCCTGTGGAAGGAGTAGAAGACAGCTACATTTCCATTAATTTGGCAGAAGGATTAAAAGGAAGAAAAGAAAAACTCCAGAAGTCAGGAAGCCATTTTTCAAGTTAGAGAAATGTCGGGCTTCAAAAGAAATATACCCTTCTGGTCCTTGTATTATAAGAATTCGAGACTGGAAAACCATCATTCCTGTAAAGAATAAAACAGCAAATGGTTATTCAGACAATTAAAAAAAAAAAAAAAGTGCAGTCAGAATTGCTTAAAGTACAAATCATATGACTTAGAATTCTACAAATTCTTCAATCATTGAAAGCAGATGCCTTACTTTTCTTTCAATCCTTTATCTTGAGACTGGACGAAAGAATCTCTGCTTGTTTGATTACCATTTGAAAGACCAATATTACCTCCTTCAGAAGAAGGATTGCCATAAAAATTTCTTGGCGAGACTCCTGTTGATGATCGATTATGCTCTTGTTTCTGTGAGAATGCTTTATTGTTTCTCATTCTCCTACTGTTGCATGGACCCAACAATGAAATCTCATTTTCAAATGCATTGCCTGTCCTAGAATCCGTCTGTTTAATAAATGTACAACAGCATTAACAACACATGGTTGACAGAAAATACATGTTAGATGGAAAAGAAAGTTAAGCAGCATACATGGCCGTCCATCTTCTGAAGAAAACGTGAAGCAAATGTCTTCTCTTGAGATGTTGCACTGTCTTTTTTGAAGTCTTCAGAACCACCTAAAAAAACGCATTTACGAAATCAAGATATTAGAATGCATGAGACATGCTTCACAACAGACTACAGACCTAATCATAGCCTCCATGTTCACAATGTTAATTGATAGAATCTAATACCCTACAAAATGAGCAAAGTACAAAAGTACTTAAACAGGTAAATCAAGGTTGGTGATCTAATACAATTCTCCAAACAGTTCCATAACAGTCATAAAACAACACAAAATATCATGAAGTGGAAATTGTTCAAAAATCATAACTGTCAAGAGATTGAAAAGTTACCGAATGTCTCACTCTCACCCGCAACACTAGAGCTTAAAGACCGTGCAGGGTTCTCAAGTTCATTAGATTCCTGTTCAATGGAAATTAAAGATACTAAGAATTCACCATAAAAAAACAATGCAAATTTTCAATTTGAACATTCACAACTCCAGTAGCCAGTTAACCTTGTAACATTAAAGTTTGCAGATAAATCAATTAAAATTTTCATATCAACAATTCTCATTTGTTCTGACAACCAAATATCTAAAAGAGAGAAACTCCCTACTTTCCATTCTCTTTCAGGCCAAGTTTAAAAAATATGATTAGATTGAATAGGATTAAAAAAATATATAAAAGAAAAAACACATGAAAATGATTGAGATAATCATCAACAATGGAAAAATATATATTACAAGTATATATATTAACCATGAAATACATGAAGATGGGATAAAATTATCTCAACATTTCAATGGGATTAAGTCCATACTAGAACATTTAAGTTGTTATACTACTTTCTCCAACATCATCACATGTTAAATATTATTCTATATCCAATTTAATTCACTCTCCAAACAGAACTTCAAGGTTCATTTCGGATTAGTGTAACTATGGCCTAAAAGTGCAACTTGCAAAAGAAACCCAAAACTCAAGCAATCAAGTTGTAAGCTTTGTTAGAACATGTGAAGCAAGTTCAATCAAACCCATAATCAAATACTCCTAATAAAGCTATAAACTTGTTACCATTATTAATTGGCTGAGCCCAAAATTACTTGAAACCCCTAATATCTGAACTTTTTTTTTTTGAAAACCCATTTCTTTCATAGACAAATTATTGACATTTCCAGAAAAAGTTTGCATTTTTTTTCCTCATTCCAAAATAAAGAAATCGAAATCAAAATCAAAATCAAAACCTCTAAGTGAATGGTCTCAACCCGTTTCCGTTTCCTTCGTTCCCTCTCATCCTCGAGTGCCTTAAGAGAATTTTTCAGCCTTTCCCCTTTGTCGGGCAACTTGCTGGCGAGTCCATTCTTAATGTTGATCGCAGTACTCCTAATCCTCTCGTTAAGCTCATGATCGGTCAACTGTTCGTTTGCTTCGTGTCTTCGATCGGAGCTCATTTCCGGCGAAGGCCTCTGAGCCTTGGCGCCGGTGAGGGTTTCGGACTTGAGGATGACTAGAGGTGGCGGTTCGTCGTCCTTGGTGGAGAAGAGCTCATTCCAGTCAAGGTTCAGTGGTTTCTTCTTCTTCGCTTCCACCTCGTCTTCCATGCATAGAGAGAGAAAGAGAGAACAGAACACTAAAATGGGTTCGGCCACACTGAATCGCTTCCCCCTCCTCGTTGCTCTTTGTGAGCTCTTTTTCTTTGGTAAATTTGAGTTTCTATCACTGTGTGTCACAATTAAAAATTAATTTTTGTTTTTAAATGCAGTTTGTAATTTTTATTGGGATAATTAGTATTATTTTTTTTTTGGTAAATACCATTTTTTTTTTTTTGAAGGTGGTAAATACCATTTTAGATCTTATGCTTTGTAAAAATTAATAATTGAATTTTTTATTTTGTTAAATGATAAAATAAATTATGTATTTTTTAAAATTGTACAATAGGACCGTAAATTAATTTTTTGTCAAAATAAAACTTAATAATAATTTGATTTAGAGACATTATGACAAAACCGATTACATTTTCTGTCTCTGTTCGTGTTAGAAATTGTCTTACAATTAGTTATATTAAAAAATAAATTTTTAAAAATTGAGCTCAGAGTCCTATTTTTATTATTTTAGAAAATATAAGGTCTATTTTGTCATTTAACAAAACATAAGGTCCAATTGGTAACTTTTGCAAAACACAGAGTCCAAAATGGTATTTACCCTTATTTTATTTGTTTTAATTTTTATCTTTATTTTCATATTTTTTTTAATATATACCCACTTTTATAGATTATATCCCCACTATACCCACTTAGGTTAATAAAAATTATGTGCTAGACTTAAGTGGATGGTGATGGTATATTGGACAACCCATTCACAAAAGTGGATACATTTTAATAAAATATAATATGAAAGTATTTTTTAATAACAAAACAAAAAAAAAAATTATTCCTCAGTTATCTTTTTTTTTTTTTGTAATTTTTTTACATTTTTAAGTTTAAATATTTTTTTACAAACAACACTATATAAAAATAATAGAAAAATAACATACAAATCTATCTATTCTATATAAAGTGTGACTATGTAACAAAATTCTTGGTTTAACAATTTTTTTTAGCGTTTTCATTTTATTTTATTTTTTTTGTTGAAAATAGATGGGAGCTAACGTTTGACGTCATCCTTTTCTATATTTCAAACTATTATTTTCAAATGGCCCTCACCAGAATCTCTCCCGATCGTTCCATAAAAAAATAATAACTCCCCAACTATGTCATATACCCTCTCAACACGCCCTGACCACAAATTTCCAATCACCGAAATCAAAATTCTCTGGAAATCGTGTTAGTCTGGCTCTACTTTTGTTCTCGATATTGGTGCGGGGGGCTTTCCCCTCTGGGAACGAAACCCTTTACTAGAAAGGAACTGTATGTTTATGCTTCTTTTTTTTAAAAAAAAAAAAAATTGCTAATAAGATAAAGGTTACTTATAGTGCCTAGCACTCTTGTGAGGTGTAATATCATTATTGGTGCAACTTAATATCGGATCACACTTATTTTACTTTAATAAATATTATAGAAAATTACTTATAACTAATTATAGGACGACACTTCATCATGGTGTTAGGCACCATGAATACCTCACAGCAGCAATCAGGGGCGGAGCCAGGTTTAAAAGTGAGGGGGGGCCAAATTCACTACCACCAATTAATTATATATGTGTTATTTTTTAGGGGAATTACTCCATATACTTTTTTTAAAACTTTTTATTTTTTCAAATTTATGGTTTGGGTTTCTACAGTGGTTGCAGCACTAGTTGTAATAGGGATTTCTATACGATTTTTTGTTGGAACGCTAGTTGCAACAGAGTTTTCTATGTAAAATTTCGTAAAAATACAAAAAAAAAATGTTTTAAAGTGTAAAAATAAAAAAGCCTCTATGTTTTATCTTAATAATAAAAGTATATTTATACGTATAGGATCAAAATAAAACTCAATGATATATGATCACCTTATTTATAAAATGGTGACTCGTGTGACTTTCTTTGAAATAAAATAGAAAAAAAAAAAAGTTACCATAATATTTGATTATTGTAAGTGTTTTGATATTTTTTTAAAAAAATTGAAGAGTAATTTTGCTAATCATTTATATTATTAATTATTAAATTTAATAATAAATAATAAGAAAAATGCAATCAATGACTTACAAAATGGAAAAAAAAAATAAGGAAACTAATTATTTTTTTGAACATTTACTCTACAAGTAAAGTTTGTTGTAATATTATTTGAAAAATTCTTTAGAATATTTTACTTTGATCAAGGGGGGCCACTTAGTAACAAAGTCTTAAAATTAGATTATATATAATAAACATTAAAAAAATAATGCATGTATACTAATTGGGGGTGGGGGGCCAAGGCCACCCTTGGCTGCAATGTACCTCCGCCCCTGGCAGCAATGCTCTAGTTGTAATAGTCTAATATTAACTATTGAACATTGTACTTGTTGACTGTTGTTGGTACTGTGTGAAGCTAAGATCTTGAAGAATGTCACCGGGATCTTAAGAAGAAGAATTGTTCACCTCTTTTCACAACCGCCTTTGTCGAGATGAGATTGTTCTCATGAGATATCCTTATGAATGCAAACAAGTTTAGTTTCTCATTGGTGTCTACTAGCTAGCAAGGAGGCTTCTTGCCTTTTCTGCTTAGTGACTTTGTGATCCTTCTCGTGTGACGATGCGTGAGCATACTCAAGTGCTTACTTGTAAGCCTTATGAAGCTTTATGACCATGACTTAATTGAATTACAAGATTCATAATATATATGAAGGAGAAATATTAAAAGTTAGTACTATTTAAAATGTTATATCACGTCTAATTAAGTATCACTTGAAATAAATTGAGAAACATTTCTTTTTTGTATTTATTAATAAAAAAACTCTCATATTATATTTTATTAAAATGTATTTACTTTTGTGAGTAAGTTACTTAATATATTCTTACCCTTCATTTAAGTCTGGCACATAATTTAGATTAACTTAAGGGATATAATAAGATCATCATCTATAAAAGTAGATATATCTTAAAAAATATAAAAATAAATGTAAAAAATTCGTAATTTTCTCAATAAATTGTCCAAATCAAATAATTCTGGTTCTTGACACTAATGCTCGAGGCCAACTTCTTGATTATGTCGTAGGTGGTGGTCCAATTGTTTGTTTATATCAGATGCTTCTTGAAGCTATCAACAAAGGAAAGATATTTTTCATCAACAGGATGTAGTATTTGAGGATGTTATTGCTTTTATTGTCTAAATTTTCGGGAGCAGTTTTGTCCTATGTGGCTCGCAATAAAATATTTGCAGCTCATGGTTTGACAAAGCATACCTTTTAGTTAGACGATGAGCTATCCTGGTTTGAAGAGTGCCACTACCGTTTGTGGATTGTTGCATTATTAATCACGTATGATTTTGATCACCACGTCAAAAAAAGAAAAGGTGGATCTACTGAAAAATACTGTATTTTGATTCGTTTTAGAAAATTACCGAAAAGATTTATTGTAACTTATTCAATTTTTTGACGTATCTTATTCATTTCATTTCTCCTTATTGTACTTACTGAGTGGCTAAAATATAATATTAATATCAATTAATATTGGTCAACGATTAAAGATCAAGTGTAATCTGAAAATCCAAAAATGTATTTCATTTTTTACTTTCTTTTCTTCTTCCTGTTGTTTCTGATATATGAAAAATTTATAAGTTGTCTTAAAATATATATATATATATATAGGGCAAGACTATGGTAGGACCTAACTTTTTTTGACCATTGATTTTAGATCATGTGGTTATTATGATGTAAGGTGTATACTCTTACGATAGGACTGCTTGTATACGATTAAAACTTTATACATATTATAATAATATTTAATTATATTTATTTTTTTAAAAAATAATATTAATAATTAAAAAAATTATTAATTTTTATTTTGAATTATTTTTTTAAAAGTTATTTTGAATTTTTTTTTTAAAAGTTATTTTGAATTATTTTTATATTGGTATTTATTTTCAAAAAAGAATTATTTTCTCTAAACTCATTTTTTTGGCTTCTTATTTTTTTGGCTTTTCATAATTTACTGATGGTTTTTTTTTTTTTTTTTTTTTTTTACACCTAGTCTTTTCTTTGTTTTTCTTTTAGGCTGTGTGTGATTCTGGTGTTATTGACTGTTTTTTCAGTGGTTTTTATTTTGTTATTTGGCTGCTCTTTTGAGACGCCACTTATAAAAAAAATTAATTAATTCGGTTTGATATTATTTTTTCTGCCAAAAAAATTGAGTTTAAGAGAAATAAGTTGGTACGGTTCCAATTAAAGAGCATATAAAATCATTCAAGGAGAAGAATTTTTGAAAATAAATATCTATATAAAAATAAATTTAAATTAATTTTAGAAAATAATAATAATAATAATTAAAAAATAAAAATTAATAATTTTTTAATTATTAATATTATTTTATTTTTTAAAATAAATATATTATTAAAATATTATTATAATATGTATAAAGTTTTAATTGTATACAAGCAGTCTTATAGTAAGAGTATATACCTTACTTCATAATAACCACAAGATCTAAAATCAACGATTAGAAAAAAAGTTCCCTACCGGTAGGGAACTTTTTTTGACCATTGATTTTAGATCATGTGGTTATTATGATGTAAGGTGTATACTCTTACGATAGGACTGCTTGTATACAATTAAAACTTTATATATATTATAATAATATTTAATTATATATTTATTTTAAAAAATAAAATAATATTAATAATTAAAAATTTATTAATTTTTAATTTAAATTATTATTTTTTTTAAGTTAACTCTCATGTAAATCTTCATAGTTTCCGCACCAATATTACTATTGCTCTAATTTTTTTTTTTTTGGAATAACTCAATATACTATTTTTTTAACTTTTTTTTTTTTAAAATTTACGGTTTGGGTTTCTAAAGTGGTTTCTCCGGTGGTTTTTATGTGAGTTGCTATACGATTTTTTGTTGCAATTTAGGTTGCAGCGCTAGTTGCAATAATAATTTTTATGTAGAATTCTGTAAAAATGCAAAAAAAAAAAAAAAAAAAATTGTTTTGAAGTGTAAAAATGAAAACTTTTTTTTTTTCTCACTCGATATATTAAACTAGTGTTTTTTTTTTCATTTTTTAATTTTTTTTTTCTGGGAAATTTCTTTTTCTTTTATTCATCAATGAATTTTGGAGGTTTTTTTTTATCAAGTCATTTTTTTATCAATTTTGACTGTTATATTACGTTGTCTTATTATTATTATTATTATTATTATTATTATTATTATTATTATTATTATTATTATTATTATTATTATTATTACAAAGTGATTTGGATCACTCAAGAATTTACAATAAAAATATCATTAATTGGAGTGGGAACCTCTATTTTTCTTTCATTTTATTGATTAATAGATTTTATGAGTTTCTAGATTAGCATCTTTTTTTCATCGTCAGAGTAGCTGCCTGTGTCGGAAAAGTCGTCAAAGCTGCTGTTGGTACCGGAAAAATCGTCAGAATTAGTATTGTCGCCAGAAAACTCATCGAAAAAATCACCAAGACTTAGTGATTTTTTCGATGATTTTTTTTTTTTGTGATTTTTCCAGTGATTTTTTCAGCGACAATGCCAATTTCGACAACTTTTTTGGTGCCGGCAGCAATTCCGACAACTTTTCCGATACCGGCAGCTGCTCTGACGATTTTTCTAGTGCCGACAGTAAACTTCAGTAACTTTTCCGGTACCAATACCAAATAAAACTACCTAAACAAATAAAAATATTAAATATAGGCTTTGAAAATCTAATTTACATATATATGACATATCAAATATCATAAAATACCTAAAAATAGAAAAATATTATATAAATTGGTCAAACTTAAAAGTGTCATATTTATGTAATCAACTTTTAAAATCTCTTAGTGAGTATAATTTCTTCTTTTGTTATATAATAGTGTATATTATTGTTATTAGAATATTATAAAAAAATTTGAAAATTTGTAAATAATTTATAGTATTACAAATGTAATGGATTGCTTTTATGAAATATTATTATTTTTTTTAAAAAGACCCATAAATTTTTTATTTATTGAAATAAAGTAGTTTTATTTTTTATTTTTTTTTTAAAAGAAAAATTAGCTGTGATGGAGTACACTGATATCAAGTGTACAAATTTTTTTTTTTATTCTTATTGGTCAGTTTAACTTCCTTATGGCATGAGGTAAAAAGAGAGGGGAGTACACTAGATTTCCCCTATATATATATATATATATAGGGTAATATTATGGTAGGACCTAGCAAAAGTTTCCTACCGGTAGAGAACTTTTTTTTTTACCGTTGATTTTAAATCTTGTGGTTATTATTGTAAGGTATATACTCTTATTATAGGACTGCTTGTATATAATTTAAATTTTATACATATTATAATAATATTTAATAGTATATTTATTTTAAAAAATAAAATAATATTAATAATTAAAAAATTTATTAAACTTAATTTTTTAATTATTATTATTATTTTCCAAAATTAATTTAAATTATTTTTATATAGATATTTATTTTCAAAAGTTCCTCTGATGTAGGCTCACTTGAATGATTTTAGATGCTCTTTAATTGGAACCGTACCAACTTGCTTCTCCTAAACTCAATTTTTTTGGCAGAAAAAATAATATCTAACCAAATAAATTATTTTTTTTATAAGTGACGTCTCAAAAGAACAACCAAACAACAAGATAAAAACTATTGAAAAAACAGTTAATAACACTAGAACTACGCATAGCCAAAAAGCAAAACAAATAAAAAAAACTAGGTGTAAACATAAAAAAACCATCAGTAAATTATGAAAAGCCAAAAAATGAGAAGCCAAAAAAAATGAGTTAGAAAAATAATTATTTTTTAAAATTAAATACCAATATAAAAATAATTCAAAGTAACTTTTAAAAAAAAAATAATTCAAAAAAAATTATAAATTTTTTAATTATTAATATTATTTTTTTTAAAAAAAATAAAATTAAATATTATTATAATATGTTTAAAATTTTAATTGTATACAAGCAGTCCTATCGTAAGAGTATACACCTTACAGCATAATAACCACATGATTTAAAATCAATGGTCAAAAAAGTTCTCTACCGGTAGGGAACTTTTGCTAGGTCCTACCATAGTCTTGCCCTATATATATATATATAAGTTGACCTATCAATATCTATTTCATATAAAGTGTGCCTATATAACAGAAATTCTTGGTTTATGAGAAATTGATGAGTGACTTTTTATTTATATTAAAAATAAAATGATTTATGAGAAATTCATGGGTCACTTTTTATTTATATATAATAAAATAAATAGTTTAATTTATTCTCTCCTTAATTCTCTCATATTTTTAATTTTTTTATTAAATTAATAAATATTAATCAATTAATTAATCTACTAATATTAAAATATTTACTAAATTTTTTAAAGTTTAGCATTACTAATTAATAAAAACATCAAATTATCATTCATTCCTATTTCATATATATACAAAATCTTTCTTGAAAAATTAAAATATATCTAACTCATTTAATATTATAAAAATTAATTAATTAAGTAAATAGTAGGATGCTTTGCTAATTATTAATTTATTTTAATTATACTCTTATTATATTTATATAATGGGGAGTTCTATTTGCACCCCATAAAATGATAAATACACCCTATTATTAAAAAAAATATAAACTTAAATAATTTTTAAAATTTACTCTAAATATTTTTTTAAAATTTTTTCCTCACATTATTTTATGTTAATTTCAATAATTATTTTGATTTTATTTTCATAATTTTTTCTAACTCATGTATATATATTTTTTATTTTTTTTTAAGAAAATTTCATATAAATTTTTTGTTATAATATTTAAAATATAATTTATTTTTATTTGATAGGTATATTTTTTAAGAATATGAATTGGAAGAAAAAAGTTAAAAAAACTTAGTACAATTGAAGATATAAATTTTATATAAAATAAAAATTATTAAAATGAAGTGTCTTTAGAAATTTTGGGGGTGTAAATAATATTTCCTTTTTATAATTTATTTTCAAAAGGATCGAGTAAGAGAATACGTGTAATATATATATATATCGCATTTACATGCATGGTATAATAATTTATATATTCATATATCTATATATCTATCTATTTATATAAAGGAGAAGTATGAGACGGTGACGTGGTGTTAGTTAATCAGTAAAATACTATATGTAAATGTAGTATTGGCCAAACTAATAATTATTTTAGAAAAATAATTTAAAAAACAAAAATTAATTAAAATAAATTCATATTATTCAAAAAAAAAAACATTATATACACATTAAATGAAATAAAAATTAATTTTTCCATCTTCTTCCCGTCATATTATTTTTATAAATTAACAATAATTTTTTTTTTTGTTAGGAGATTAACAATAAACTTTGATTCTCGATTCAAATGATATTTTTTAATTCTATTTTCATATATTTAAAATTTTAATTCCATAAATTTTCTACTAATATTTTTCAATTAATGAAACGAAAAGAAAAACATTAATTCCTGTATGAAAAATCAAACTTTCAATCATAATAATCAATAGAAACAACATCAAATTTCAAGTTCTCAAAATCTATAAAAATAAATAAATAAAAACAGATCTCATAAACACAAACTCAAACATTAGAACCTCTATAAAACACTAAAACTCAAACATTAAAAACACACACAATAAAATTCGAACCCAGAACTTATAACACACACATCTGAATAAAAATTAAACCATAAATGAAGATTTATGTTAGTATTTTTTGAATTTCGGTATTTATCAGCAACAAATTTAATATTTTAAGTATTTATATCATAAATTTTTTAATAGTAAAGTTAAAATTTTAATATAATTTTATTAAGTAATTATTATTAATTAAAATACATAATTTATTTTTAAATATAATTTAAAATATTTTATATATCCGCCGCGAAGCGCGGGATGTTTACTAGTATAGACATATATATATGAGTTGATTTTATATGTGATTCTACAATGCATATTGAATTGATGCAATCTTTATTTGTTTTAGCATTTAGAAGAATTTTTTAGTATATTTTTTTTTATATTTATATACGTTATAATTATTTAAGACATCCTATAAAATTGTGAGAAATTCAGAATAATTTATTTTACACACATATAAAATAAAATAGTCACGCGTGTAATACACTATTTGAATTTAATTTTCGGCATGTTAAATTTTTCTAAATTTTTTAAAATTTTACTAGATATCTTAAATATATATATATGGGTACAGATTTCCTATTATATTATATGTGTAAAGTTGAAAAGGACTCTATCTTAAAAGGAAAAGGTTGAAAAGGACTCCTTTCATATTTTTATTTTACTAAAAGAAAAGAACTAGTTTATAACTATTTTTATTTTATGTGTAGTTTTGTTAATTTTTTAAATGGGCCGAAAAGAGCGCTTTTTTGGGCCTAGGACTGGGCCTGGTTGGGTAAGGTTAGACTATATACCACCATATATGTTTCTCTCTCCTGTTTCTCTCTCTAGGGCATAATAGAAAGGGAAATACAGAAACTCAAAGATTCACAATTTAATCAAAAAGAGTTCCCTTTTCAATTCTCCGATCTCTTTTACACAAACAGCTTCTATCCATGGCGGAACCTTCTTCTTCTCCGGCAACCCAACAATCAAATCCGCCTAACGAAAACCCCACCACCACTACCACCGCTACCCAACCCAATCAAGAAGTGGTCTCCACTCAACCCCCACAACTACCACCGCCGCCGCTGCAAACGCCTTCGCCTTCCATTCCCGTCGCAGCAACCGTTAATTTAAATCCAACCATAGTTCCTCCTCTTCCTCCTCCTCCGTCTATCTCGTATGCAGTTCCGTCGGTGTCTGGTGTCTCCACCGTTCCACCGTCAGCGCCGTCATTCCGTCCGGTTCCTCAGTTCACTCCTGTACCTAACCCGAATTATCAAAATCCAGTTGTTCAACCCCCCGGTGTTGGTTCGGTGACGGCGATGGCTCCTGGCGCGGCAACCGGTGGTCCTGGTGCTATGACGATTCCTATGCAGCAGCCATTGATGCAGCCGTATCAGCTCGCCCCTGGTCAGACTCTTAACCCTGCTTTGAGACCTCCGTACGCGCCGATGCCAAATGGATACGCAGCCATGCCTGGTGGGTTATTCGTTTCTACATACATTCTTCTTTGGTTAATTGGCTTTGATAAGTGTTTGAATGTTCATATTTCCGTTAAAAGTTATTACTTGTGAATTTTTATATCTTATATGAGATAATTCTCATTTCCCAGTTTTGGTGTTTACTCTGATTCAAGTTGTTTCAGAAACTTGATAGTTGTAACGGGTGATAGCTAGTTTTGGTGTCTACAGGATTTATAATTTGATTGAATTAATAAAAACAATTAGACATTTTTGAACGAGTAGATAGGAAAATTGTGAAGAAATAACATTAATGTTGAACTAACTACACTTTCAACTGTTGAACGAATTTAAGAATAACATAATGTTGGGGAAGAGTATGTTAGAACAGAGCTCGGAGTTTGTTAAAACCAATGTGTGTCAGTTAGATAAAGGGTATCGATGACAGGATGTTTTCTCCTACAGTGTCTTGATTGAATACGGTGAGAAAGGTTGGAAGGCATGCTTCATTCATATTGCTTAGAGATCCCCCCTCTACAACTCCTTTTTTGGTATGCACATATTTGCTTTGTTCTTTTGTTTGTCTTTAGAATAAGAATTTAAATGAAACACTTATTATTACTACAATACAAAGATAATGGCATTTGGATCTTATTACAAAAACTATATACAAAGGTTTAGCAAATTATATTGCTCTCATTTGTCCCACCAATTGGTTGATGATGATCGGGGCATGCTCAATTAGTAGGATGCTTTCTGGTAGTTTAAGGATACTTTTCCTTTAATGGATTTATCAAGTGCCAGAAGCACACCATGTTTGGAACTGAGTGCTCATTGGCATTGTGTTCTAACTTCTAAGGTATCAAAACTCTTCCAAATAAAGGCTATTTCTCAACTTCTTTTTCTTTTATTATTTGATTACAATATGTGTTGGTGCATGATGAATACTTAATGATGTGTTTTTGCGTTTCATTTTCTCTTGCTTTGTGACTCTTCTGCATTGATTTTTCTTCAGAGTTAGGATGAGTGGAAATTATAATTACACACAAATTATTTGTTGTTTTACAACTGCTTTTGTATGTATGAGAACTTGTTGGAGGTACTGTGTTACTGTACTTTGGTATTTGTTTTTGCAACTGGTGTGGTTGAAATATTTTTCAAGGTTGCTATTTTGCAAGTGGATGCATAAGGTAAGGTCATTCCTGTATCTATGCTTTACAAAACTTGCTATTTTTTTGAAATTTTTTCTTCAGGTTTTCTGTTCAGCTGGTGATAGTTTCCATGCCTATGCTGCCATCTCTATTTGCTTTTAATGTGTGGTAACAACAATTAGTTATTTTACTTAACCTATATTTCCTTTAATATGTCAATGTGCGTTTTCTTATCAAAATATATTGCTGTCACAATATCTATAGTATGTGAATTTTCTCTGATATATTTGTCTAGATATTTGTTTTTATTTATGTAGGGCTTCCTCGGTTCCCTTCTCCTTATCAAACAATGGTTCGACCTTCATTTCGACCGCCTGGAGCAATCGGTATGGGGGTACTATCTCGCCCACCTATTCCAGGAATTCGCCCAATCATTCCCCCTGTTGTTAGGCCAGCTATTGTTCCTAATCTTACTCCTGCTGAGAAACCACAAACCACTGTATACGTTGGCAAGATAGCACCCACAGTTGAAAATGATTTTATACTGGCTCTCCTTCAGGTACTTAAATATTTGCAGTGTACTTGCATTTGATGTTTTTTTTTCCATACTAGCAATAAGTTATTTTACATTGTTTTAATTTTGTATGAACTGTACTAGGAGTGATGTCTTTTATGATTTTTAATGGTCTCATATGTGTTAAAAGGTTTGTGGAGCTGTCAAGAGTTGGAAACGTGGTCAAGTGCCCACAAATGGGACTCCCAGAGGCTTTGGGTTTTGTGAGTTTGAGGGTGCTGAAGGTGTTCTACGTGCATTGCGCTTGCTGAGTAAATTTAATATTGATGGGCAAGAACTTGTGGTATGTCTGGTTTATTTTTTTTTAATGTCTTTTGCTATTTCTTGTCGCACGCCTTGTAGATTAAAAAATATTAGTTGATTGGTGTTATCATAAAGTCAAAGTCACTTAGTATTTATATATATATATATATATATAAATAAATATATAAAAATAAAATGGTTCCATGTAATTAAGAGCTTCGTGTACAACAATTTTTCGATTCAAAATTTCCAATTGTTTTCAAGTGAATGCCTTGCTTATGACTCTAATGTTTCAAAAGGCAGAGCAAGGAGTGTGGTAAAAGTTCAAAATGGTAGAACACCTTTCATGTTACTCTGGCAAAATGATGTGTTTACCTTGAGGGAGTGTGTTTTTTTTAAGGACTAGAGAAAATCATGTTGTAGCTTTTTCAGGATTACTTGATGATATTTAGTTTGTAATCCTTTCTCACTTTTAATCACCTGACAGTTAAATGTTAATCAAGCAACAAAAGATTATCTCACACGTTATGTTGAAAAGAAAACTGAAGTTTCTAAGAAGGTAAAAGAAATCGATGCTTTGGTGGCAACTGCTAAAGAGGGTGAAGCTGCAGTGAGTGATGAGAAGAAAATTGACCTTCCAACTCCGGCTGCAGAGGAGCCAAAGGAGGACAATGATTCGGTGAAAAAAGAGAATGACAGTGCCACCTTTGGGATTGTTACTGATGAGGACAAGGAAGCCGACCGGGTAGCTTCAACCAAGCTGAAAAGCATGGTAGAAGAGAGGATGAAAAACAAACCTCTCCCTCCACCTCCTGCTCTAGCACCTGTTGATGTCATTGGGAATGCAAACTCAGAGCTGCCCGCAAAATCGAGGGATGGGGAATCTGAACCTGATAAAAATGGTAATGTTTTAATTTTCCTAGTTGGTAATTTTTTTTTTTATATTTTTTCAAGATGCTGTTAACATTTTCTATTTTAATTTGAGCATTCCTTGGGGATTTATCCTGATGCTGTTTGGTCATTTTTTCTGGTCTTGCAGATGCTGCCGATGACAAGAATGATGATGAGCTCACTAGTGACAACAAACAAGTTAGTGAGAATGACAGGGTTGCTGTTAGCTCACCTGATAAGAATAGGAGGAATGATAGAAGAAGCAGAGAGAGAGACCGAGATCGTGATCAGAGAAGGGATAAAGAGCGAGAGGTTGAAAGATACGAACGAGAAACAGAGCGAGAACGTATACGAAAAGAGAGGGAGCAAAGGAGGAAGATTGAGGAAGCTGAGCGCCTGTATGAAGAATATCTTAAAGAGTGGGAATACAGAGAAAGGGAGAAAGAGAAACAGCGTCAGTATGAGAAGGAAAAAGAGAAAGAAAGGGAACGTAAAAGGAGGAAAGAAATTATGTATGAAGAAGAAGATGAGGATGATGATTCAAGAAAAAGGTGGCGAAGAAGTGCAGTGGAGGACAAGAGAAAGAAGAGGCTTAAAGAAAAGGAAGAGGACTTGGCTGACAGACTAAAAGAGGAAGAAGAAATTGCAGAGGCCAAGAGGAGGGCTGAGGAGGAAAAGCTGCAACAGGAACAGAAAGATGCTTTGAAGAGTTCACTTGACAATTCAACCAATGGATCCGAAGAGCCTATGTTGGTGGAAGAATCCAACACTGAATTGAATGATAAAGCCATGGAAGAGGATTCTGAAGCTGAGTCCAGTCGTGAAAACTGTATTGGTGTGTTATCTTCTACACACTTTAATATTTATTTATTTTCACTTGTGTTTTCTCCAGCTTCTGTTTTCTTCTCATTCTTGTTTGAATGAATTTTGCTTGTGTTACAGGGGAAACAAATTTACATAACGGTAGTACCAGTGATGAATCAACCATGGCTCCTCCTGCTGCTGCAATAGATATGCAACAAAATGGCAATGTCACCACAAAGAAATTGGGCTTTGGTTTAGTTGGGTCTGGAAAACGTACTACAGTGCCTTCTGTGTTTAAGGAGGATGACGATGATGATGCACATAAGGATAAGAAGATGAGGCCCTTGGTTCCCATTGACTATTCAACGGAGGAACTAGAAGCTACTCAACCGAGTGTTTCTGGAACAACTCAATCACATTTGGTTGCAGCTGCTGAATTTGCTAAGCGAATATCAAATGTTGGTCCCAAGGAAGAGAAATCTGACAATGAAAAGGAAAGAAGTAAACGCACACGAGAGCGGAACGATGAGGATGTTGTTCGCAGTAAAAATGAGACCAAGGAGAAGACTCATGATGCAGATCGAGAACATGGTATTGATAAGATAAAATCGTCAGACAATAAGAAGCTTCTAGATGCAAAACAATTGATTGATATGATCCCGAGGACCAAGGAGGAGTTATTTTCATATGAAATAAATTGGGCCATTTATGAGAAGGTAATCATTCTTTCTATGCTTTTATTTCAAGTTAGTCTGGTTGAACTAGTTATGCTAATAAAATGCTCCATTGATTATAGGTAGTCAAGTTTCCTAATTGATAATTACACTTTGCTTAATCATACTTGAAACCTTATGCTTTCACAGCACGCTTTGCACGAGAGAATGAGACCGTGGATCTCTAAAAAGATAACGGAGTTTCTGGGAGAGGAAGAAACCACTTTGGTAGATTACATCGTGTCCAGCACTCAGGATCATGTGGAAGCAGACCGCATGCTGCAGCTTCTTCAATCGATTTTAGACGAGGAAGCGGAAATGTTCGTTCTTAAGATGTGGAGGATGCTCATCTTCGAAATTAAGAAGGTGGAGACAGGCTTGTCATCTTCAAAATCAAGAACATAATGTGTTTGTTTCTAATTCTAAGCTATCTCTTTCGGTTCTTTCTATGTTGCTGTAGAATGACTAATTGTAGTACTTTTACCCTAATTCACATATGTTTCCATGTCCTTAGATGTGATCTGATTCTGATAAATTGCTGTAAAGTCTTAAACCATATTCTTCAGCTTTATTGGTTTTAAGGTTGTCTTCACCATAAGCAAATGAAACCCATTTTTGTACTCTTGTGTCCCATTTATTAGTTATGAAGAGTCTCTCTCTCTATTCCAAATTTGTATTTTCAGATAGTACTTGTCATTGGAATAGTGTCAATCTATAAATTGAACAAGTTACAGGTTTGTGGTTTGTGTTTTCCTTTTACAGCAAATTTATCACACAAATTGAACTGGAATACTTGTGAATTTGCTACAAATATAGATTAATTTGCAGATGTAGCATCTTTCAGTACTAATAAAATTATAGTGAATAGATGTGTTTTGAGGTGGCTCAAAACATTATTTACAAGAAATAATGACCATGTTAAGTTTCTCTGTTTGTGCATTGTGTCCCAAGAAATAATAATATTTGGGGAAATCGGTTTTGGAACCAGAAAACCACATCCCAAGTTTCAATTGATTAATTAACACGAAACAACTAAATTTACTATCAACAACAGCATTTACTATCAACAACAGCATAATAACAAAGAGTGGGATTTACACAGCTTTTAAAGAATGGAGGATACCAGAAAGAAAGTGGTCATTTGTCCTATTCTTAAACGAGGGATCCAACAATAAATATTGTACAAATTTTGTTCACAACTTCAGATAACCCAAAACCAAGACACAACTGAACCAGCAGCCATACCAAAAACCAAGAACAATACACTCACAATACCTGCAGTTTCTGAATGTTGTAATGGAACCACCTTGGGAGCCAAAATCATCAACACACTGGTCAAGTAGCCATTGGTAAGACCCAAAAGGCAAGTTAATATTGTCACTGGAACCTCAGTCCTTAAAAACTTTGGACCATGAATGCAACCATAGAAGAGTGGGAAAAACAGCAATCTCACAACAGTTCCACCAACAGCTACCTTTGTATTCTGAAGGAGATACAATGGGGTCAAACACTTACCAACCAAGTCAAAGATATTGTAGCCAGTAATGAGAACGATTGAGTACCAATCCTTGAGAAGAGCAGAATGAACATCTTCAGTTATGTAACCTGGAAATATAGCCAATGTCACAATGTAGATAAGGATAATCCCTAATCCATACCATTTGATTCTACAAACAATTTCCCACAAAGTTGATCTCCATACAGCTCCGGTCAAAGGACCTTTCTCCTCTTCCTCCTCATTCATAGCTTGAATCTTCAACTCTCTGTAATACTTCATAACTGGAAGCCTAAGTGCCACATTGTATAGAACAATGCAGATCACCATTACAACTACCGACACAGCAAAGTAAAGGTTTGCACTTTTCCTAAGACCAACAGCATCTTGTGGGAATACAGCTTTTGTAAAAATCCTTAGAAAAGACACAAGAACTCCTGCAAAGACAATAATAATAACTTGAATAATTTGGGCAAATGCAATCCTACTTAAGTCAAATTCTATTTGATGAAACAGTGCCATAGATAGAAGAAAAGACAAAAAAAATTTCCCCTAAACTATTCATACTACCTACTCTTCTCTTTCGAACTATTTCACTTGTTAATCCCTTGAAACTATTCAATGCAATAACAACTATTCAATATGAGACTTTCTCTAATATTTTCATCAAATTATAGCATGCTCAAGTTTCAAATTCTCTAAAAATAGAATAAATTATTGATTCAACAAAAGAAAAAAAAATTCTTTCCTCTTGAAATCAAAAGTCTAAACAAAGCCTTAAACTAAATTAATAGCACACCACATTCAACTCATCTGCAGAAAATGGTAAAAGACAAAGTTTTGCTAACATAATTGACACAATAAAATCAAACCCATAATACAAAATTATGTCAAAAAAGTTCAGATTCCAAATTAGAGCCATAAAAAGATTAGATTTTGAAAGAAATAAGAAAGTAAAGTAACCCATTGATCAAAGTCAACAAGAGAACTTTACCTGAGCCAGCAGTTCCAGCTACAACAGCTTGCATATACCTCTCCGGCATCTCACCGGCGGACCCAATGGTCCCACCTTGAACCAAAGCATCAGAAATGGACGCAAGTACAACAGCAGCCACCGTAACGTAAAACCCACCGTACAACCCGACCCGACCCTTGATGTAAACGGCGTCGGTAATGGGTACGACGAGCAGTGAAACGATGAAGAGACCCAAACCCAAGTTAATACGGAAATAAACGTCGGATTTAAGGGAGTATAAGATAATTAAGATGAGGGAAACAAGGCCGACCATCATGTAAACGACGGCGATTATACGGTCGACGCTGATATCTGGGTAGATGAAGGAGAAGTAATCGACGGCTGTGATGAAAGCGTTCCATGGGAAGAGATAACCAAGACCCAGAATGAAGTAGATTATGTATGCGAAATGGAATTTGTCTTCGGGTACTTTACCGGTTTTGGTCAAAATCTCCGACGTCGGAAGGAGAAGAACAGCCTCGGCTTCTCCGTTGGGGTTTTGAGCCGTTAATCCCATCGGAAAGATCAGTCAAATTTAGAAAATGGGTATATGGCTTTGAATTTGGAAATGAATTTTTTTAAAAATAAATAAATTAATTCTTGGTGGTTGCTTTGCTTTGCTTTGCTTAGTTGCTTGGTTGTTTGGTTTCTTTGTTTACTTTAGTAGTCCTACACCAATAACTTTGGATATTAAATATTTGAGTAATTAAGTTTAATTTTTGTTATTTTTTTTTTTGGTAAATTGCGGCATAAATAAATACTTAATGTTTCTGATTTTATACACTTAAATACTTAATGTTTATTTTTGGTGGTAAAAATACCTAATGTTACAATTCTCTTATACCGTTACTACCACTTCCGTTATTAACTCATAAATATAGACACGTGGAGGGCTTAAATGCATTACATTTATTTATTTTATTTTAAAATTTAATATTCTTAATATAAAAAACTAAATATTACTTGTTTTTTTTAAAAAAATAAGAGAGATGCAATACTAAATTACCATAGCTGAGTGAACTAGTGTAGTATATGGAACATGATTATCGAATTGAAGTGCCAATATCATGTGAAAATTGTTAATGAGAACACATTTTTTTTTTTTTTAAACAAGTAGCATTTAGTTTCTGATATTAAGAATATTAAGTTTTAAAATAAAATAAAAATAAATGTAATGCATCTGAACCCTTCACGTAACGGTATAAGAGAATTGTAACATTAGGTATTTTTGCCACAAAAAATAAACATTATGTATTTAAGTGTATAAAATCGGAAACATTAAGTATTTATGCCGCAATTTACCCTTTTTTTTTGAGAAAATACTGTTATTATTAAAATTGAACAACAGAATAGATTGGGGAGGGAATTTCCCCCAACAAAAAAATATCTTCTAATGGAAGAGCAAATTTTGCTAAAGCATGAGCTGCTTTATTGACATCTCTTTTAAATCTTTGCTACAGGAAAAGAGGATAAAAGATAAATAATATCATCTACCAAATCATGAAATGGTGTTACAAAGTTTAATTTTTGGTTGGATATAAAAATTTAAGTTTTATTTTTAACAGAATTAATATGTTTATTTTTGGAATTGTTTTTAGGTATATGTTTATTAGAATTTAGTTTTTTATTGGTTTAAATTATTGAATTTTTATTTTTATTTAAAAATTAATTTTAATATGTTAATAAAAAAAAGACACGTGAGTAATGATTTTATATTTAACTGCTTGATATTGATATTTCATAAATATAACTATTATAACCGTAAAAATTATATTTAAGTATTTATCTACGATAAAAATTTAAACTTAAATATTTACTTAACAAATTACTTTAGATTAAAAATTATAGTAATTTAGCACAATAGTGTTTAATACTAATAAATGATTAATGATATTATATACTAGTTACTAAATTAAATTATGTAAAAATTGATGATTAATTATACCAATAACGATATAATATAGTTAAGTAGTACTAATAAAAGTACTTTAAAATATAAAGATTACAAGAAGTAATATATTAATATTAGTGTAATTTAATATTAAGTGTTAAATATTTTAGGGCTTTTTTCATAAATGTACAACAAAAATAAAATAATTACAAAAAATGTGCAAAAAAAAATTATTTTAAAAATTTATTCATTTTGAAAACTTATTACATGAAACCATACATTTTTAATATGTTTATTAAACCTCAAAATAAACAATTTCGTAAAATTAATCAAACGGTTTTATAAAAATAAACAAGTTAAATATTTTTTTATTAAAAGATAAATGTTTATTATCTATTTTAGTATGAATTATTATAATTTAATAAGATTTTTTTTAATAAAATACAATATCAAAATTATAAACATTAATGTATATAAATATAAATCAATACTTAAAATTACTAAAAATAAACATGACACGTAGAGTGATATAATAAACATATGTGAATATTATTATTTTGTTTATTAAAGTAGTATGTTTAATAAATAGAAAACAAAATAAACATATATATACAAAGTATTTTATATTATTAGTATGTTTATTATAATTGTAAACATAAAAATAGACATAGTCAATTTATACTATACTAAAATAAGTATATTTTCTTTTTATTGTTTCTATATATTGATTATTTTCTAATGAGTTAGTGAACAAGTTTTTTATTGAAGTATAATTCTTACATCAAAAAATAAATAAACAAACATAACTTTATAAATTCCAAAAATTATTTAATTAAAAAAAATAAACACGACACAATTAATAAACAAAAAAAAAGATAAAGATAAACAATTTTTTATATATATTATTTATTTTCTAAAAAATTACTAAAAAAATAAACATATAACACACGTAGAGTGATATAATAAACTTATGTGAATATTATTATTTTGTTTATTAAATTAGTATGTTTAATTAATAGAAAATAAAATAAATACATATATAAAATATTTTATATTATTAGTATGTTTATTATAATTGTAAACATAAAAATAAACATAGCCAATAAACACATATATAAAATATTTTATATTATTAGTATATTTATTATAATTGTAAACATAAAAATAAACATAACCAATATTACCATATATATACTAATCAATAATTATTACCATTATATATTATAATAAAAATTGAAAAAAAGTTTTTAATTATATATAAAAGTGTATGAGAAAATGATAATAAGTTTTTTTGCACATATTTTGTAATTAATTAAAATAATGTATACAAAATTGTAAAATGCCCAATATTTTAATTAAATAATTAATATGAGAAAATACTAGTGATTTACAACGTGCCACGTTCATATTAAGGTGCTTCTTATTGCTTAATACCAATTATCATAGGTTGATGAATGGTAGTTGGTACCAATGAAAAGAATGAATACGACACCGTTTTACTATTTAGAAAATTGGGATAGTTGAATAATGAATAAATAAGGTAGTTCAGAAGTGGGGAGCATATGGAACTTTAGTTGAGTAAAAGGTAAACCAATGAATTTAGTCTCACATGTTATTTGTCTCTATAGAAGTGATTTTTTAATGTGTTATTCTATTCCAAGAACAACCTCTTTGTGGTCTTCATGGTAAAGTAACATTTTTCTTGCCTTAAAGTCCTAAGTTCGAGAACCGTTTTTGGATATGGATATAGAAAGCAAACACATTAATTTCCAATGTTTCTCTTCAATAAACTATTTCCTTATAATCTTGTTTGTGTATTTCCACTTTTTGGTTTCTCCACATTCACTATTTTGTGTTGAGAAATATTAAAGGCCATCTTTAATGCCACTTTAAAAATTTAAATATGATGCAATTTTTTTAGTAAAAATCTTTAATTGAACTGTAAAAATATTATTACTTTAGTGGAAATCTACAGTGTAAGTTATTTTTTTTTGAAAAATTTTAACGAGTGAATTAAAGAATTCAATGAACACAAATAGGAGTTCATGTATTCATTCTTAGGATTCAGGTCAATTTACTAATGATTATTGTTGTGATATGAATAATTCTTTCATGGTAAACGACAAGTTAATGAAAGATATTTATTACATATCGGTGCAGTCATGCATAATCGAATTATACACAACAACTTCACTATATGTCCATGTACATATGCGATCTGAATCAAATATAATGTATAGTAACTCGCACTTATTAACAGTTTCATATTAAAGATTCCCATTACTTTAATTATACTACTGACTTGTTTTATTCATATCATATAATTTTATTTCTCTTGTACGTTCTTACAAGATTATACATTTTTCATATGAATAAGTAATTTTTAGATATTTAATAATTATACCATTATAATTAAGGGATATTGGCGGCTAAACCCCCCAAACTTTTGGGTTTGTGACAGTTAACCACCAAAACTCAAATTTTGGCGGCTAAACTACCTGAACTCCACTTCCGTTTTGTTCTGCACACCTCCGTCCAAGAATCACAGTTAAGTGCCACGGTGGACTGTCCACGTGTACACACTTGTACACGTGGCAAGTTTTTAGTGGCCCACGTAATATTAATTTTAAAAAATAATTATAAATATTAAAAAAAATTAAAAAAATTAGAAAAAAAAAATTAAAATATTTTTTTTTTCTTTTTTACTTTTTTTTTTTAAATTTAAAAAAATTTTAAAAATAATTTTTTTTTTCTTCTTCTTCTTCTTTCTTCTTCTTCTTCTTCTTCTTTCTTCTTCTTCTTCTTCTTCTTTCTTCTTCTTTTTCTGCAGAAAATCCCAGCTCTCTTTCTCTCTATCGTCTCCTCCCTTTGCCCCTTTTTACAAGGCGATGGTCACAACCTCTTCTCCTCACTACCTTCAATACCTCCCCGAAATGAAATTCCATCCAACTCTTCTCCTCCTTCACCTCCAATCCCGATTTCCAAATACCCTCCTCCTCCTTCTCGTCAGAGAAAACCCCAGAACCCTCCTCCAATCGCATATTCGAGAACCGGCGTTCTCTCCCTTTGCGCTGCCGACCATGCCTAGGCCGTGGACTAGGAAGGCGCCATTGAAGAGCGCCAAGGAGAAGAAGAAGAATCAAAAAACTCCGCTCTTTGAATCGTTTAATCTGCTGCCTCCTTACACCAAGGGGTTAAGCATCTTCAAATGTCGAGTCATTTTCCATTTGGGAGTAGAGAAGAGATTCTCGGGGTCCAACTGGAGGATTTGCAGAAATGGGGTTTGAAGTGAGAATGACGATCCCGACGGTAAAAGAGTACGGCGGGGTGGTGTTTGAAGCGAGATGGGTGGATTTGCAGAAATGGGGTTGGGATGAATCGGGGTGGGGTTTCTGGGTACTGGGTGGGGGGGTTTGTCGATCTCAACGTGTGGTCGCCGCCGAGAGAAGGAGAGAGAGAGAGCTCTGAGGGAGAGTGAAGAAAAGAAGAAGAGGAGGGCTAGGATTTTGGTTGGGGGTTTTGGTCTTGCACGCAGGAAAAGAAGAAGAAGAAGAAGAAAAGAAAAAAAAAAAAGAAAAGGAAAGAAAAAAAGAAAAAAAAAACAAAATATTTTTTTATAATTTATTTATTTTTTATAATTTTTAAATATTTATAATAATTTTTTAAAATATTTTTTTCTGTTTTTTTAATTTTTTTTAATATTTATAATTATTTTTCAAAATTAATATTACGTGGGCCACTAAAAACTTGCCACGTGTACAAGTGTGTACACGTGGACAGTCCACCGTGGCACTTAACTGTGATTCTTGGACGGAGGTGTGCAGAACAAAACGGAAGTGGAGTTCAGGTAGTTTAGCCGCCAAAATTTGAGTTTTGGTGGTTAACTGTCACAAACCCAAAAGTTTGGGGGGTTTAGCCGCCAATATCCCTATAATTAATATATCATTTATCTTATAATTGTATTTCATATATTCTCTAATATATTATCCCAACAACTCGACCCACCACCGGCACTATCCTTTGCGACCCATGACTGACGACAAGAAGCTCGACCAACGACCCTTGCGACCCAAGACTGGCACTGAGGAGCTGCAATAGAAGAAACGTCGGAGGGTTTTTTTTTTTTGTACATTTGCACTGTTTTGCATTGCAAAAACTTAATGTGAAAATGATAAGCGTGTTAATTTTTTTTTTTTTTAAGCTGCTCGATGGTGTAAGATATTTATGTCTAATATGTTGATTGATTGGAACTGTAATCTAATCTTAAGTTGAAGAGGACAATATGTTGCCCGATAGTGTGCATAATATTATATTTTTTTCAATTGTTGAGCATGTTGCCCGATATGTACACGATATTAGGTACGATGGGGTACAATATGTAAGATTTTTGCATGTTTTCATCTATTTTTCTTTCTTGTCCGATTGGGTTGGTTCCGATGGTATAAGGTGAAATAAGTTTAAAATAATTGTCGGGCACAATCGGGCAACCATCATACTTAAATCAAGAAATAGTTTGGACCCTAACTATCAAACTCGCAATCGGACTATCATCTCTAACATTCAAACACTATCATCGTTGAACTATTATCGGGCGCTTATCGTGTAGTATTAGGCAAATTCAAAAAAAAACTAGGTAACCAAAAACTCAGATTCCACCATAAACACGATTTCCACCACAAAAATCAGCCAAAAATAATAACAAACGACAGATCGAACATCTAATAACAAAATTCTTAATCATCAAAACCATCAATAACAACAAGATTTAAGAAAAATTACCACCCATTTATTTTCTTCAAAATGAACCAAAATGCTTGGTTTTAATCTTCAAACTTTCTTTAATCATTCCTCAACTAATATCATAAGAGAGAAAGAAAGAAAAAGGATGGGAGGGATACAGTGGGGAGAGAGAAAAAGAGAGAAAGAACCTAATAATGTAAGTATGAATTAATCAAATTTCCCTTGATCAACTCACATTTTCTAGTACTTTCAAGGCTTAGTTAACAATCTTCAGTTTGCAATGTTTGGTAATAATTGGCAAGAACACCCCATCCACTAGGGGACATAAAACCCTCTGGTGGGTTCTCACCATTCTTGGCATAACTCCTCATCTTTGTTCCAGAGATAAACTCAAATTCTTTAGCCCTTGAAGGGTCGAAAAAAGCCATTTTCTTATGCACAATATCATATGCTGCCACTCTGAATGGCAATATATGTAGTTTGTCAAGTCCAGGAGCCATGCTTAGGAGTTTCTTACCATGATCAGGATCATACAAGTCTCTGTTTTGTGTTGGGTGAGGCATACCAGCTGGATCTCTGCCCACAATGTAAAAATTAGCTCCACCATTTATTCTTGCTTTTGCATGCCATTGAACTTCTGTGGGACCTGCATAATGCATGGGAGATGGAAATATAGCCACTATTGTCGTTTTGGGATCAAGAATTCCATCTTCCAATACCTAATGATGATCAAGGAAATAAACATTATACCGATGTGGCACGTTGCGATTAATTATCAGTTTCTTATATTATTTATTAAATCAAATTGTGTTAGATCTAATATTGATTTGTCCTACTAATGACGTATCATCTCTTATGTTGCTTACACCATAAAGTGTCTCTTAACATTTCTCTTTAATAAAGTTACTAGTTTAGTTGTGAGGGAGGGATGAAAAAAAAAAAAGGGTACATTCTCACACCCTAAACTTCTAGTTAATATGTCATACTATATAGTTAATTTTAACATGAAAAAGGTGAATAGGTAATAATATATGAACCAAAAATATGAGGGAATAAATTAGTTAAAAAAATTGTCAAATTTTATATTTTTGGTGCACAATGAAAATAAAGGATCAAACTCCAATTTTTCTTAATATTTTTTTTGTTGCAAATGTAAAACTTTTTTATAATTAGAAATTAGTAAACATAATAATATTGATGCAATTCAATATTAAATCTTATATTTTTTAATTTAATAATTATTTTAAAATATCGTTAGATGGCATTTCATGATAATGTTGAACATGTGCCTAATAACAATGTCTTAGTGCCTAGTTGATAGTGATATTTTCATAAATACTCAAAAATGACAAAAAGTTTAACAAAAATATGAATTTGTAGTTTTTTAAATATTTTCACAAAAATACAAAGGGTTGTTTTCACATTGCCGCTATATGAAAACAACATAAAAATACAGTTTTTTTTTTCCTAAAAAAATACAAGTAAAAAATTTGTAAAAGAAAATTAAAAAAAAAATACAATTTTGGGTACTGAACCCTGATTGTTATAAATTCAAATTTTACAAAATGAACTATAATTTAACAATAGATATGACCACCATCTCAGTTTAGAAACTTATAATAATGCAATATCAATTTTGTTGAAAGAAAAATCAAGTGAGAGAGTGACCTTGGTATGTTGTTCCATTCGAACATGAAGTGGCACATCATCAACCTTAGTGAAACCTCCCAAAGGATGAAGCAATAAGATTGGGTTATTGTACCCCATTTCCAATAGGCTTCTTCTTGTGTCATTCATTAACAGAGCATGTCCATTATGAACAGGATTCCTTAATTGAAAAGCAAACACTGCATCAGCCTCACGCCTCTCAAATTCATTCCTCAATTCTTGAGGAGACAATCTGTAATCATCAAGCCCATCATTGTATTTTATGGGCTCAAACACTTCTAAATCTCCACCAATAAGCCAATTTCCACCTTTACTAATAGCCTCATCAACATATGGCAATCCATCAACTGTGGTCCCCCATGTTCTTGCTATTCTCTCTTCTTTGTTATGCTTGTATATCTCAATTCCTCTAAGTATACCAATCAAAACCTTGTTGGGACTTAATAACCCCACATGGGTGGAACACCCAATTCTCTCTTTTGTCTCATCATCAATGGCTAACACAATAGGAAGTGACATATTCACCACTATTGATGACCCATTTTTGGTGGTTTTAAGTGAATTGAAATGCAAGCTTTGTAAATACTCATTTTCTCTCATGAAACCCTTTAATGGGCTAGCCCATCCTTCACTGATCACATGAGCCCATTCCAAATCAATCTTAGTGAGACTCACCTTGGGTAGAGCCTGAGCTTCTAGGACCCTTGAAGCCCTTTCAATCTCAGGGACCACAAGATTTACAAGCTCACCCCCATCGGGCTCAATAAGAGAGCTCTTGATAATAGGAGATGGAGAATGCATTGTATCTGATTATAGAGAATAAATGAATAGTAATAAAGTGATTTGGATTAAATAATGTTGGGGTTATTATTATAGAGAGAATGAGATTCGGTATAATTGAGAGAGTTGAGGAGGAATGAGAGACTGAGTCCACCACCTTTGATCCAAACACATCCACACATTATTATTTGCTACCTATAAAATTTGAGTATGTAGAGGCTCTAATATAAAATTTGATGAAGTGAATTGTACATATATGTTTATTTTGTGGCTTGTTTGTACCAATTATATTGTATTAAATATATAATGAGATTAATCTATGTCTGCCAAATGAGGACGAGTTTTTGTGTATGTATAATAAGATCTATAAATTAATAAATTCGTTCAAAATAATAGAACGCACTTCAGAGGAATAATCCTCCAACTGAAGTACACGACCTGTAAAGAAATAAGAATTTTTTGCCAAGCAATGAGCCAACTTATTTGCAGATTGTTTTACAAAACACAAATTGTAAAGGCATAAAATACCGCTCTGAACCGCTTGGACACACATCAAGCTATCTGTTTTTAACATGACTCTATCCCACGAATGAGTTGCAATCCAATTCAATGTTTCTTCAATACCTATTATCTCAGCAATTTTGGGTTGAACACATCCAATCTTCTCCTTTTTGAATGCTTCTACCATAACACCACGATAATTTTGAGTTACACAACCTATGTCAAAAGACAAGACTCGAACCAAAAAAAAAACTAAAAGGAAAAGACTAAAGTACCATGTCAAAAGACAAGACTAATAGAAAAACTAAATTTTATTGGGCGGTGAATACTCGTTTTAAAAAATTATTTATCTTTTTCTTCTTATATAGAGATATAATTGAGATTTTATTTATATATACGTGAATGAAAAGTAAAAGAGTAATAATAATAATAAAAAAAAACAGATTCATCTATACATATAGATATTTTTATAATCTAATTGTTGAACACAAGTTAATCTAAGAGAAATAATAACAATGGAAAACTTAGATATTAAAGACGAAGAAGAAAAAGCAAGTGATTATGTTCTAGAAGAATTACTCCTCAAAATATTCATACGGGTTATCTTCCATCTCTGATTCAATGAATCATCGTTTGTAAAACTTAATATTCTTTAATCACTCAAAATCAATTTATTTGCTTTATGGGTAATATTCATTAAGAAATATTCTATATTTATATATATAAATCTCAATTTGAGGGTTTTTAATTTCTATGAAAATATTAAGTTGTTTGTAATGATCAAATTAGAAAAGGTTGGAAAATAATAAACTGTATTGTGGTTATATAACTAATTTATTAGGTGAACAACAAAATGTATACATAATGTGGGACTAACATAATATACTCATTTTTTCAAAAAAAAAAAAAAAAAAAAAACATAATATACTCATAGCTCATATTGGAGAATCCTTTCTTTTCTAGTGGGCTCTTCAGATCCTTCAAACTTGGTATAATCTGAAGAGATTGGCTCCCAACTTGGTATAATCTTTAAAAGCATGGTATTGCCATAGACACCAATTCGTAACAACTATGTCCATTATAAAATAAAATAAAATGTCCATTATACATAATAAATTACTCTAATTTAAATTGAAAACTCCACATTTCAAACAATAAATAAACCATCCATAAAATGTTCATAAAAAAAGTCCACAAGTCTCACACAAATTTTATAAAAATATATATTGAAAATGCAATAACTTGACAGAAATTAAAATATGTCTTCTATTTTTATTAAAAATTTCTTTACCTAATGAATTTTACTACCAAATGAATCAAATTATTTATCTAAAAATTACTTAAAATTTAAAAACAACATCCTCCACAATTCAAAATCAATTTATGGAAAATTTAACACATTTTCAAACATGTCTTCTATTTTTATTTAAATTCTTTTACCTAATTAATTCAACTATTTTTTTAAAAAATAAATAAATTGATTTTTTTTTCTTAAAAAAAAAATACAGATCGGGCCTAACCCGTCCCAATTATCTCAGATCGGGCATGACCCGCTAGGCCAAAGGAAGGAGTCGGGCCAAATCGGTCCGGGCCAAAGTGATGTCGAGCTGGGCCAAATTTGTGGCGGGTCGGGCCAGCCCGATTGACATTCCTACTAATAGCCTCTTTGTCAATACTAACAACAGCCAAGTTAAAAATAAATTATGAAGCAATGCAAAACAGAAAGAATTGTAAACTTCATATATAAGTTTTTTAAAATACAAGCTCAAAAATTAATCACATCTCATCTTAATCCCAAACTTTATATATGTCTACCACATTTGAATTTGTAATTAGTTTTTCAAATCTTTAAGAATCAACCCATAATCTAACACGGTTGGCAATCTCAATTGTATAAATCAAAAACATACAGACATATTTTTGCTCAAATCAAATACAAGCCATACCTTATTCTTCTTTGTAAACCAAAGATAAGTCAATCTAATATACTCTTATGAGTGAGAGTAAAACTCACTACTCATGAACAAAACATTTGAATAGTTCAAAAATAAATCTGAAATAACCCAAAGTAAATCGATTGTAAAATATTGAGCACCATAAAAACAGAGGGTGTAATGGATTCACATATAAGCAAAAGCATTCTTCAAAATCAATATCAAACACAAAACAAAATAAAAAGAACAATGAGAATTTCTTCTAGATTTTAGATCAAACAAACACAATATCAACAATACATCAACCCCTTTAAACCTTACCACTGATGATTAATTCAAAGACAATTCAAAAGAAATCAAAGAATACAAGAACATTTGAAAGAAAACAACAACAACAACAAATGGGGGAACTAAATCCATATTGTTGTAACAGTAAAAACAAAACTAATTTCAATTCTCTGCTAATGAAAATATACATGTTTCCAAATCTAAATCTCTCCATATTAGGAAGAGATTAGCTACATATGATATATCATTCCAAAAATAATACTACATATATCCCCTTACACTATTTTCAAGAAGAACCATAGGAAAGTTGTTAATGGAGTGGTATGAGGTAAAAAATAATATTGCTGTACATATATCCACAATACAAAATCTAAGTGTGCTTAGTTTTTAATGATACCATACATTTAAAAATAAATTAGATTATAAACAAAAGTAAAAACTCCGCATAATTTAAAAAAAATTAAATAATTAATCCAATAGAAAATTAATTTTCATTCCACTAACATTCGCTTATTACAATTGAGACTCAACATATCAAACTCAAAACACTATCAAACTAAATTCTAACTTTTCTTCCATAATTAATGTTAAATCTTTTTTAACAATGAAAATTCACGAAAACAATTATTTCTATGAAAATATTAAATCATTTTTAATATTAAATCGTTTTTAACGCTGGTCAAATTTCATGAAAGTTAGAAAATTAATGAAAATTGCATTGTGATTATATAGGTTTTTCACTATGTGAAAAATAAAACAAACACATAATGTGGGACTAACATAATATACTCTTCCTTCATTTTTCCAACCTATATAACTTATACTATTGGAGAATGAAAATATAATTTGGAAACATAATGAGAATGAGATTTATGGTTATAGGGTGTCTTTCATTGCTAGAGATTTCTCCCGTGTGTGAGATGTTGGGAAACCGACTGTGAGACTTTCTTTCTCTTCTTGTGAGATTTCTTTCGTTTGTTACTGAGAGCTTGCCATTGTATTATGGATATGGAGGATAACGAGATAGTACAGAATGAGGATAGCAACCTGGAAGAATTGCGTCTACAGTTCATTGAGGAGGCTACTTTGGAGCTTGAGGCAGATTTTGAGATTAACAATGAAGTTGCCAAAACTGGGGTGGTGGCTAAGCTTTGTGGGTCTCGACCTCTGTCTAGAGGAAGAGTCAAACAAATACTTACTGGTGTTTGGTCTTTGAGAGGAAAGTGGAGGATGAAATCGTTAGAAAGGGGCCTCTGGGGTTTCTTTTTTGATCATCTGGAAGACAAAGAGGAGATTCTTAAACGAAGACCTTGGATTATAGCAGGTCAACTATTGAATATTCGTGAATGGCCCCTCGATGGAGCTTGGCAGAGGGTGCCACTGAACAAGGCAGTCTTTTGGGTAGAAATTCATGGATTACCAACACCCTATCTTGTCTTTCAAAACTCAAGGGTGATTGGAGCTAAAGTGGGTGAGTTCTTGGAGTCGGACGGTGTCGACAATAGAATCATAGCTCGTAGAGGCTTTCTAAAGCTTAAGGTCGACATATTTATCGATCAACGTCTTCCGGCGGGTTTTTACTTGAGCATAACAAGAGGAAGGAAGGAATGGATTCAGTTCAAGTATAGGAAGGTGCCCAAGCTGTGTTTCAACTGTGGTTATTTGGGACATGACAGCAGTAATTGTTCAAGAGATCGAGCCTATGCCTTCCCTCCCATTGGGAAAGCCGTGCCACTTTATGGGCCTTGGATCAAAGCTACTGTGCCTATTCGAAGCTGTTTTGATACCAAAGGTCCTCTCCTACTCCGGGAAAGGGCTGAGACGTCGGAGGCGGATCGGGCAGCAGGGAATATTCAGGCGAATGGTACGGTGACCCCTGAGGTGCTTGGTACTGAGGCGTGTGCGGAGGCCACTACCTCGTTTGCAAAGGTCGTACGTACGGAGAGTACGAGCAAAACTGTTATGGGAATTTCAAAAGGAACCACTGGGGTATCGACACCTGGTAAGACAGCTGGGAATTCTAGGGTGTGCGATGAGATCCATCCAATGAATCTTTTGGGCAAAAACCCAGATGACGACAATGTCTTGGTCTGTATGATGGCCCACGTTGGTCCAGATGCGGCCCAAGTTGTGGAGAGGCCCCATCATGAGTTATGCAAATCACGTACCCCACATCTTCACCCTGAACCCGTGTTTATTGATGGGCCCATTGATAATGTGGAGGAGATTACTAATAAGTTACATGGGCCTCTTCTTGAGGAAGGGATGGGCCTTCTTGACAAAAGTGATAAATGGTTTCTTTCAAAAGACTCTCCTGTCTTGTTGGGCTCTGTTTCAAAGAAAAGAAAGGCGTTGGGTAATGTGACCCCAATTATCCATCTGACTCCGAATGTGTCATCATCTTCAGCAGTGACTGTGGTGTCTCCTCTAGCTTCCTCCCTGAATGTTCCGTTCAATCCCGGCAAATCGTCGCCTAAGAAACAGTCTTCAAGCTCGAGCAAGAAGAAGGGTCGTCGTGGCTCTCTCAAAAATAGAGCCATTGTCACTAAAGATCTTCCTGAGATAGTTATCAATGAACCAGGTACCAACTCAAATTGTACACTCTCTGAGAATTAAAATCACCTTTTTGATGTTAGAATTGAGCAAAATTTTCAATTGGGCGAGGAGGCGGCCCTTACCATGCCCCCCCATTCCCAATGAGGGCCCTTTCCTGGAATTGCCGCGGTCTTGCTAGACCGGCGGCAATCCAAGCTCTCAAGGCTTGGGTTAAGAGGCTGAGGCTTGACTGTTTGTTCTTGATGGAGACTAAGATAGGTGTTTCTCAGATGGTTAATATTTGTAGGGGGCTAAATTTCGATTATGGCAAGTATATTCCTTCTCGTGGTATTGCGGGGGGATTCTGTTTTTTATGGAATAAAGATGCAGGAATTGAGGTCACTGAGGTTCTTGATTCCAGATTCCTTTGTAAGGTGGAAGATATTGCAGTAAGGCATGTGTGGAGTCTTCTTGCAGTTTATGGTACGCCTTATGAAGATCAAAAATTGGATTTCTGGGATTTCATGATTTGTAAGATTAATTCTCAGTCGGGGCCTTGGGCTCTCATGGGTGATCTAAATGTCATTCTAAACAAGGAAGACAAGTCGGGTGGCAATGCTTTTATGCGTCGTCATGGCGCAATTCTTCAGAATTTTCTTTTTTCAACAGGAGGAGTCGATTTGGGATACAGTGGATGTAGGTATACATGGCAGAACAAAAGGAGTAATGGTCATTTGGTCAAGGAGCGTCTGGACAGGGTAATTGTGGACACAGATTGGTTGACTGCTTGTCCTTCGGGGAGTGTTCGCAATTTCCCGATCACATGCTCTGACCATAGCCCCATCTTGTTCGATTCCTGTGCGACTAAACCCAAAGGTTTTCGGCCTTTCAGATTTTTCGAAGCTTGGTTTGATGATCCGTCTAGTTGGGAGGTGATTAAAGAGGCTTGGTGTAGGGGTGTTTCCAGTGAAGAATTAAGTTATTTGGGGAAAAAGATCAACAGACCTCAAAGTGCTCTTAGATGGTGGGGTAAACATGTTTATGGAGACTGTGATACGCGTATAAAGAATCTTGAATTGGAGCTCCAAGCTCTTCAATCCAAAGAAGTCCATGAAGTTGATCTAGTGGCTGAGGCTACAATTTTAAATAATCTGGGAGATTTGTGGAAACGCAAGGAATCCATGTGGAAACAAAGGTCTCGGGAAACTTGGTTGGCTAAGGGTGATAGAAATTCTTCGTTTTTTCATGCCTCTACGGTGGTTCGGAGAAAGAGGAATCACATTTGGAACCTTAAAGATCCCGGTGGCAACATTGTCTCAAATGAGAAAGGTATCGATATCATCCTTAATGATTATTTTAAAGTTCTCTTTGAGTCCAATGGTCCTTCGTCCTTCGAGGATCTTGACTCTTTGATTTCTAACTCCGTTTCCTATGATGAGAACCTGAAGCTTATTGCTGTCCCTGAATTGGAGGAAATTAAAGATACTATTTTCTCAATGCATCCTTTAAAAGCCCCGGGTCCGGATGGCCTCTCGGGGTGTTTCTTTAGAAAATGCTGGAACATTGTGGGAGAAGATGTGGTTCATTGCATTCAACAATTCTTCATTACTGGGGTGTTGGAACCGGGACTTAACCATACACATATCTGCCTTATTCCTAAGGGCATTAACCCTGATACTGTTGATAGATTCCGGCCGATTGCTTTGTGTAATTTCACTTACAAGGTTATAGCTAGAATCTTAGCCCAGAGGTTGAGGCATGTTCTTCAGCACATCATTGCTCCCTTCCAATCGGCCTTTCTCCCGGGAAGGTGGATTGCGGAGTCCTCCATTCTCACTCAAGAGATTGTAAGTGTGATCAAGAAGAAAAGAGGAACTGGGGGTTTAATGGCCCTAAAAATGGACATGAACAAAGCGTATGACCGTCTCGAATGGGGTTTTCTTAAGGAGGTGATGCTTCGGTTTGGGTTCGATCCTCATTTTGTCAAGATTATTATGTGCTGTGTTTCCACCGTGTCGTATTCCATCCTTCTAAATGGTCGGCCTCTCAAAAAATTCTGGCCCGAAAGAGGTATCCGCCAAGGAGATCCTCTATCTCCCTACCTATTTCTCTTATGTAATGAGATCTTTTCAAGGATGTTATCCTTGGAACAAGACAAGGGTCTCCTTCATGGTATTCGAGTTGCTAGAAACGTCCCGGAGATTTCCCATTTAATGTTTGCGGATGATACCATTGTTTTTACTAGAGCTAATCTTAATGAAGTGGAGGTGCTAAACAGTTGTATCAAGAAGTTTGAAGACTGGTCTGGTCAAAAATGTAGCAAACAAAAATCGGGAATCCTTTTTTCTAGTAATTGCCCCCGGTCTTTGAGAGAAGCCATTGAGAATAATCTGAATATAGGGGTCATTCGTGAAGAAGAGAAACATCTTGGCAATCCCTTTATGTTCGGTTGAAGTAAACGAAAAGATTTTAACTTTCTCAAGACCAAGCTCCACGATAGAATGGAGGGCTGGAGACTTAAAACTCTCTCCAAGATGGGGAGATCGGTTTATGTGAATGCGGTTGCTCTTGCTTTACCTTCGTATACCATGTCCACCTTTCAACTCCCTGCTTCTTCTTGTAGAGAGCTTGATTCCATTGTCAGAAGATTTTGGTGGACGGGTTCCCCCGATCATAAAAATTTTTGGGCGGCTATTTCTTGGAACACTCTCTGCCAGCCGAAACAGAAAGGTGGTTTGGGTTTTCGTCGTTTCGAAGACATTAATCATGCTCTCCTCTCCAAACTCGCTTGGCAGTTGGCGAGTAAAATGGACAAACCTTGGTGTCACATTTTCAAAGGGAAATACTTTCCTAGGGAGTCCTTTTGGAGCATCCGAGAGAAGAACAGTGATAGTTTTGTTTGGCGGGGTATTCTCAACGCCAGGAAGACTATTGCTGAAGGGGCTTGCACTATTATTACCTCGGGGGAGGATATTGATATTTGGTGGCAACCTTGGATACCTTGGTTGAGATACGAACAATTTCGGGAATTGATGGAAAGTGTTAGAGCCAAGGCACCTAGTATTAAATGTGTGGCTGATTTGATGTACCGCATAAACAAATGTTGGAACACTGGCTATTTGCGTTTCATCTTTGGGACTATTGTGGGAGACCAAATTGCTAAGATTCAAATCACCAAGAGTAATGAGGGTGATATGCTCATTTGGAAAAATTCGACTGTTGGTACCTTTTCTGTAAAAGGAGCTTACTGGGCTGATCAAGAGGCCAGATTCGGGGAAAGAAACCCCATCTGGAAATGGATTTGGGATTCGAAAATTCATCCAAGAGTGAGCATGATGCTTTGGCGAACCTGTCTAAAGATTCTCCCTACTGCTGATAAGTTCAACTCTATTAATGTTTGTCCTGTGTGCACTTCGGTCCCTGAAAATGCCATTCATCTGTTTGTTCGCTGCCCTTTTGCGACTGCAATTTGGTTTTCTGGCCCTTTGTCGGTTAGAGTTGATTCAATACCAGGGGATAGCATCAACATGTTTTTAAGCAACCTTTGTTCTTCTTTGTCCCCTTCTCTCAGAAGAAGGATGCTTGTATATGCGGGTGTTATTATGGATTGTATTTGGAAGCAAAGAAATCATATCTTTCATTCCAAGGAAGCTCTTCAGAGTATTGATATGGTTCGGTTGGAAGTTGGGAGGAGATTTGGCGAATTGGATCCTGATCAAGTTTGTTTGGCTCAATCGCCCCTTGGAATTCCCAGATCGGTGCAGGTCCCCCAATTATCTACCAATCTCTGTCTCCTGGTGGATGGTTCCTTTCTTGAAGGAAATTTCGGCTGTGCTATGGTGTCGATCTCGAGGAGCTCGTCCGAGTGGTGGACCGGTGTCTCCTCCGGCTCTTGCAATTCGGCCTTGGAAGCGGAAATGATGGCGGTCATCCATGGACTGCAATGGGCTATTCAAAATCGGTTGGATGATTTAACTGTTGTCTCCGATTCCAAAATTCTGGTGGAAGCTATTCGGATGAGGAAAGCTCCAGAATGGATTTCGTTTGTTGCCTTTAATGTTATTTTGAATTTACTTTCTGCCTTTTCTTATTGTAAGTTTGCTTTTGTTAAAAGAGATATTATCGGTTATGTTGACCGTTTGGCAAAGTCCACACGCCGTGATTTGGGTGTCTGGCAGGTTGTTAAAGGGGAGGGATTACCCCCTGTGAATCCCAAACTATTCTGGGCTTAATCTATGAACTGAGGTTCTTTCAAAAAAAAAATAAAAAATAAAAAATAATTTATTGAATACTTGAACTAATAGCTCCAAAAAAAAATGCTCATCATACATAAAAAATCACTCTAATTTAAATTGAAAATTCCACAACGAGTTAATAATAAGTAAATATCATGCTTCATAAATGTCCGTATCTAAAATTTCAAACAATAAATAAACAATCCATAAAATGTTCATAAAAGAGTCCATAAGTCTCACACAAATTTTATAAAAACATCTATTGAAAATCCAATAACTTGACAGAAATTAAACTTCAAATGTTATTCTCCAATGCCATACATTTCTGTCAAAAGAAAACATATTAGTTACAATATATTTAAAAATATAGTATAATTAACAACAAAATATAAGAAAGGAAAAGATAATAACCTATGCTACAATAGTATCATTTAGGACTAATAAGCTCCACACTAATTCATGATTGTGATTTAAAATTCCAATTACCCCAATATTGACAGAAAGCTAATAACACAACCTTGATCTAAGTCATATCATAATAAATAATTCTGATTCACAAGAATTAGTATATCCACAAAAGAAAAAACCTGATTTGTATCATCAAATAATTGGATCATACAAATATACAAAATTCAGCAAAATAATATTATAATCCAAAGAAGTCAATTTATATCTCACTCGCTCTATAACCCTTAAAAAATTCATGGCTGATTTTTTATTTTTATTTAATAAAATAATAAAATATTATTTATATATAATAAAATAATAATAAAACAAATCTCATTAATATTTAAATTAATATTTGAACTGATATTCTAGAAGAGAATTTTAATTTTATATACTTAAAAAATTAAAAAAAATTTATTATTAAACCAAAAACCTAAACTCTAAAAAAACTATGCCTTTTTTATCAAAACCCCAAAAATACCCCCCTCATAATTCACCCATTCTCTCTCTCTCTCTGCATCATCTCTCTCTCTCTCTTTCTCTCTCTCTCTCTCTCTCTCTCTCTCTCTCTCTCTCTATCTCTCTCTCTCTCTATCTCACATCCCAACCGCCCACCCTCACCACCACCTCCGACCTCCATCCTCCGACCTCCGACCCTCACCACCACCTCCGACCACCCGCACCAACACCCCGACCCAGCCCCACTCTCTCGGACCACCCAAAAGTCGCACCCCCTCAGTCCACTCTCTCTTCTTCTCTCTGAAATCGCAGAAAAAAAAAATTTCCCCCTAGGTCCGACCATCGGACCTATATGTTTTATTTTTTTTTTTTTTTTTGCGTTTTCAGAGAGAGGAAGAGAGACCCAAGTCTGATGGTCGGACCATGGGGTCCGATGGGTCCGATTGGTCGGACCCCATGGTTCAACCATCGGACCTAGGGGGAAATTTTTTTTTTTCTACGATTTCAGAGAGAAGAAGAGAGAGTGGGCTGAGGGGGTGCGACTTTTGGGTGGTTCGAGAGAGTGGGGTTGGGTCGAGGGTGTTGGTGCGGGTGGTCGGAGGTGGTGGTGAGGGTCGGAGGTCGGAGGATGGAGGTCGGAGGTGGTGGTGAGGGTGGGCGGTTGGGATGTGAGAGAGAGAGAGAGAGAGAGAGAGAGAGAGAGAGAGAGAGAGAGAGAGAGAGAGAGAGAGAGAGAGAGAGAGAGAGAGAGAGAGAGAGAGAGAGAGAGAGAATGGGTGAATTGTGAGGGGGTATTTTTGGGGTTTTGAAAAAAAAAGGCATAATTTTTTTAGGGTTTAAGTTTTTGGTTTAATAATAAATTTTTTTAATTTTTTAAGTATATAAAATCAAATTTCACTTCTAGAATCACAACCCAATGATTTAACGCCGTTAACTATGTTTTTTTTTTACTCGACTCATTTTGTGTATTTCTTTTTTCAAATCCATCCTCGTGAATGGAGCTTCAGAGATCAGTGATGATGAGGCTCTTTCTAGGGTTTCTGCTACCGTCTTTGGCACATATCTCAATTCATGGTAGATTCGTGGTGGAGAAGAACAGCTTGAGGGTAACATCACCAGACCGAATCAGGGGAACTCATGACATCGCCATTGGAAACCTAAAAAAAATCGATTGAAAATTGACATCGATTTGGGTGGAAATAGTGATGTGGCCGGATTTCAGATTTCATTGGTCGGAAAGGGGTATACCTGCCACATTTGAGGTTCAGAAGTTGTGTCCCTTAGAATATATGGTTTAAAGAGATTTGTTGTAAGAAAATAAAATCTGTATTTGGTATATTAAATTCTTGTAATTCTATGGCTAACAATTTTGTTTTGTTTATCCAAGCTATACTTGGAATGAAGTGGTCTCTAATCACATATGCTCTAACTAAGCCATGATTTTGAAGGACTTTATGTTGGTGTCTATAAAATCTTACAGTGAAGAACAAGCACATTAACCTTGTAGGTAGTACTGTGCATCTGTTAAATTTGCACATTCTCTGTTTTGTTTTCTTGAACAACAAAGCTTCATTTTTTCCTTGATGTATATATATAGCAAGCAAGCTACTTTTGAGTTTTTTGGTGGCAGAGGCTCCTAACTTATAAAGTGATGACTAAGAGCATAATTTATCAAATAATACTATTTTTTGGTGGCAGAGGCTCTTAACTTATCGTATGATCTGGTTCAAACAGGGTAAGATGCGCAGCTTTTCTCTTCGATGATGAAAGAGCCATCTAGGACTATTTTGGTGAATTCTTTTAGAATTTAGGTGAATTGTCTCAGAGTAACACTATGGCACCATAGGTTAGATATAATCTCCAATGTGATTGCTTTGTATCTCAATTTCAATGTGTGATTAAGTTTTTTCTTAATAACTATAATTGTTGTATATATTTAATGAAATTTGGTAAGCGTATTTATGTATATCCTTGAATCATTTTTATTTCATTGTTGTGTTTAAATATCTCTAATTAGTATCATAGATGATGATGTGGCCAAAATAGTTTTCAAAATCGAAGGCTTCTTCAGTATGAGAATTCGTTGACAACAGCGACTGATGTTATGGTGGCTCAAGACAGCTTCGGTAAATATAAGTCTATCTCGGATGGTCTAAGAGAGTTGTGGTGTATGTGAAATTTTGTGTTTATAACGCATATGTGGAAATTGGGTAAGATGTGTTTATCATTGAATGGATATTTGAATTGAGGTATTTTTTCTTCAAAATTTTTATGGGTTTTGCTTAGAACTATAAATATATGCTATTTTGTATTTTATTCTGATAAATAGACTAAAAAATTTTACAGTCTGCTATTTCCTCTTTCACCTCGTTTGCTTGTATGCTCTTGTTGCCCCTTACAAATCATAATGGTACATGTTATTTTTATGTTTTGATCTCATCTTAGGGATAGAAAATGAATTCCATGATTTTATTTACTTTTTTTTCTACCGAACACTTGTACTTTTTAGGTTTTTGGCTTTTTCTTATTGATTTTGTGGCCGTTTCAGAGTTTTTACTGTAAGTTTTCTTTTGTTTCATTTATCCTCTCTGAAATAAGTTTAAAAAGTATTGTAGTAGTACATATGTGTGTATGCTATTTGATGAAGTCACTATGTGATTATATTTGATAATAACTGTACGTTTATTTCTTTTCACGATGAATACCAATCGTCTAATTTCTTGTTTAGGGTTTGGTTAGCAGATCATTATATTCTACGATAGAAAATTTGATATCGGTTGGGTCAAGTGCGGTGCTCAAATCACCGTTGTCATCTTATCACCAGCGGGAATTCCTCATGCTTTCGGGCACACTTCAGTGGATGAAGTTCTCCAACACTATTTTTAATAATAATGCTGATCATCAATTAATATCTAAGATCAATAATTCAATTTTAAATCATTAATAATAACAATGACTAAATATCTAGAAAAATATATAGAGAATATATAAAGAATCACGTAAAGAAACATCAATTAAAATATAATGAAAGGGAAGTGAGAAGTAGATCTGGCTTAATTTTATTGGGCTAGAAGGGAACTAATTAAGGCTAAAGTTTCACATTAATAAAAGAAACAGAAATTATAGAGATACATAAAAAAAATTGATTAACAATTAATTAATTATAAAACAAAATATGTAGTGAATCAATAAATGTGAACTCAGACTAAATAATAATAAAAAAAGTCTAACCTGATTATAGAGTTCACATTTATTTAGTCTAATGAAATATACTGGAGATGTGTAGTTTTTAAAAAATTAAATAGTTTTACATGCTTTTCATAAGTTGATTTTTTAATTAAATAAATTATGCACACCATGTCTAATCATCTTACATGAAAATACATCACTGTTTGCAGGAACACCGTCGCTTTGTCGACACTACCATATTGAATTTATCAAAGAAAAAATAGATAATCCAGATATATGCGGACCCGGCTAGAATGAAAAGTGCAAAATACAAAAATTACACTATTGTCTCTATCAAAGAAAATGAAGATTGAAATCCATCAATGACTATCATTAGTTTTCTTATCTACAATTTTTAAAAGCGGACAAAATAAGAGTTCACCACTCAAATATCAAAAGCTTAATGTTAGTAGACAAAAAAGTATACAATCGGTTAATTTACTGTTGAAATTGTCAATACTCTACTAATAAATGCTATATTTTCAGAATTTTGCTTGTACACGCGTTGCAACAAATTATTATTTCATAAATATATTTTTTTTCCTTAAAAATGAACACAGTGTAATGATGTTGAACCTATTAACTAATAATATTTTTTTAAAATTTTTAATTGTATTACTTTTTAATAACGTAGAAAAAAATTAGCATAAAATTTAGTATACGTGCCCCGCACGTAACTTTTTGCTAGTATATATATATATACTAGATAGATGTTACGTGTCAAGTCACGCATGTTAATTTTATTTTAGTTTTTATTTTTTTAATATCCTAATCTTAAATTAATAATATTCAATGTAGTGGTAATCATTGAAATTTGAAAACATAATAGTGATTTAAATAAAAATAAAAAAAAAGTCAGCCAATAATTTCTCATAAATAAAAAATTTTAATATTTTATATAGAATAAATGTGAGCCAAACAATTATAATCTGATCGAGCTAAAAAAACAAATAATAAAATTCTTTAGCAATATATATATATATAATATATAAATAGTACTAAATTCTTATTTAGAATAAGTATATTTAGAAAACCTAATCGTAGATGTATAACAGTAAAAACCAATCTTTTTTTTTTTTTTTTTGATGTAATGAGATTTATTTTATTATATATAAATAAAAAGTGAATGTCTCATAAATCATTTTATTTTTAATAATAAATTATTTTATTTTTAATAGAAATAAAAAGTGACCCATGAATTTCTCATAAACCAATAATTATGTTATATAGTCACTTTATATAGAATAGATAGATATGTACCTGTTTGGCAATGGATTTGGAGAAAAGTGCACAAACGGATAGCATAAATACAAGATAAAACAATGAATGAAAAGGATTGGCTGTCATATCTTCCATGCTGCACAATAAATGAATCAAAATCTTCAGTTCAGTAATATTAATATTTAAAATAATTAAGAGAGAAAATCTTTAATTAGTTACTTTGAAGGTGCAGTAATATAATAAATTATACCCCGAACAACATTGACATTCTCAGACTTAATCCATTTTCTCAAAAGATTTATAACAAAGTTTGCACTGTACCTCCTGTAGATCAGTAATTATAAATAATAAAAAGAGGTTAATCAATAAAATCTATCTGTCTATTTAAAATCAAAATTATTATGTTTCAATCTGCGATATAAAATTGTGTAACAATATATGAAACAGTATGATACAAATCAATTGACTTAATAGGTAACTAATTAACCCAACTTCTGATATAAAATTATGATGTTAAACGCAATCAATTAATCTAAATTATAAATATTGAAGGACTGAGCCGAGAAAAGAGATAAAGGGTCGAGCGAGAGAGATATTTGAGGATATGCGTTATTCTGAGCAGAGGTTTATATATGATTAATAGTAACGCTCAGAAAAAAAGTATTCTAATATCGACGTGGGACAATATTCTCTAATTCCTCTCAAGATGGTGGCTATTTTTGCTAGGTGTAGATCGAAAGCTCACAGTTATATAATTTGATACCACGTCGAATCACGCGATTCCATCTCAAAACCAATTGATCATGACCTGAGAAATTTACGTATTCTTATATATGATTCAATATTTTCACATTTAATCCACATATTCTCCAATAGGACCCATCCACCTCACTGGTGGCCCCAGCTTGTTTGTTGATGCAGCTGTAAGAGGATTGCTCAGTTTTGGGGCTGCCATTCTTTGCAATGGTGGTGATTCTTCGTATGACCTTTTTACCTCAAAGATTATTATATTGGCCCAAAATGAATTGCAATAATGAAACTAGTAGAGATTAGTTACAAGAGGAACTTTCTTATTAAAATAACATTTCCAAAAGTCAAGCTGCCCACTGAGGCTCAGAGATCATATTCGATTGAGTCAACTCAAAGAGGAGACAGACTTTAAATCTGAATTTAAAGAATAACCAATTTCAATTCAAGGAAGAAGAAGATTGAGTATCCAACAATGAAGGTATTTGATATCCTTAAAGAAACTCTCACAATTTTTCACAAAAACACCAACTTTATTTTCTTCACCATTCTAACATCACTGCCTCTGTTTTGTTTCTTAATTTACTATGAAACCTTCCTCCAAAAATTCCTGTCTCAAAGTACTGAAAATCTCCCATTACCAAAAAAGACAGGTCTTTTTATTCCTTCACTTGGTAACCCATGGCTTTTACCAATTGATATGTTTAGAAATATAAACAAGTACCATTTTAATGAGCTTTTTCAAATGTGTTTTCTCTATTTGGTACCCCTTCATCTCCTAGAGTTCATTAACTTAATTTTCACTGTTGATTTGTCTTCAAAAATTTACAGAGAAGAAAAAGCTTTGACATTTTTTGATATGTTTCATCTAAGGATCGAAAAAGTCAGATTAAGAGCCACTTTTGTTACATTTCTCTATGTTGTGTTCTTATCCACATGTACTCTTCTCGGGTTTATTTGGTTACTAGTAACCTATTCTGCTGTTTTTAGGCTCTTCTTCACACCTGAAAGAAGTGGAATTGTTTTGAATAATTTTGAAAGGGTATCTTCATTGGGATTTAATCTTTTCCATCATCTAATTTATGGGTCAAATCTATTATTCTTGGTGATAATCTACTTGCCTTGGTGTGCTATATGGAACTTGGGTCTTGTGATTTCAATCCTGGAAGGGATTTGTGGGATCAAAGCTTTAGGCTCAGCAGCTTATCTTAGCCTAAGGAATACTCAGAATGGAGTTGGTTTGGTGCTTATTTTCACTATTTGGGAATTGGGTTTGAGGGCACTATGCCTCTACTTTGGCTGCTATAAAACATGGTTTGGGATTATTGGTTTGATCAGTTTGTTATGCTTGGGAAATGCAGTTAAATGGGCCTCTTTTGTTGTGTATTTTCAAGATTGCATATGGCGAGTTTCTAAGAAGAAAACTGGTGAGGAACAAGGTTAAAGCATTGTTTGTCTAAAGTGGCAATTGAATTGTAACAATAGATTATTAATTAATTTTGTTTTGACGAGAATTAAAGATTTATTTAACGTAGAGTGGAATATGTATATAGAATTTTTTTTCATTTTTTTTAATATTTTTACGGAAATTCATGTAACAACTCATATAACAATTGAATTAATGTAGCAATATAAATCGCAATTTAAATTCATATAGTAACTTATATAATAATTATTATTATTTTTTTTTTAAAAAAACTTATATAACAATTATTAGAGCAACCCAAACTGTAAAAATAAATAAAAAAAAAATAAGTGCATATACTATACATAATGCAACTTGTTTTGATAAAGTTTGAATTTTGTTTTGATGAGAATTAAAGATTTGTATGGTAAAATGTATATAATCCAGTCCAATTCTATTTTTTAGTGCATAATTGATGCACTTGGTTGGGGGGTTTGCTGTCTTATTTATCTTTTATGTAAAGTTGATTAAAATTTAAAAGAAAAAGAGAAAAAATATTTCACATTTCATTTAATTTAGTCTTCATTTACGTTTTACTAAGTTATTATTCTTTTTTCTTTTTAGTATGGTAAGAGATAAGAATATTTAATTTGCATTTAGGAGGAATTTTACTAGAAAAACATTGCTATTAGCTCTAGTATAATAGGATAGAAAAATATCAATGTCATTGATGAATATATTTTTAGAATCACCTTTATTTTTACCTAAAATTAGTGTATCTCATTTTTCAATTTAGGTTTAAAAAAGGAATAGTTAAAATTCATTTAGTAGGAATTGTATAGAAATATAGGTATTTGTAAAATAGGATAGGCTAGATATATTACTGTTTATTTATGAATATTTTTTTGAATCACCATTATGTCTTATAATTTTTTTTTTTTTGAAAGGAAACCGATACAGGTTAAAATAACAAAGGTAATAAAGTTACGTAAGCAGAGGAGGATTTTCTTCCATCTATAACAGTTCATTGTCTATCCTAAGGGCATGCAGAGATACCCTAGGAGAACTAGACAATAAAACCATAATATTAGAAAAAAAAACCTCAAAACTGAGAGTTGTCACTTCCGATCCACTAGTAGAACACCTACAAAATAAAGAGAAAATTAATACATAATCAATATTTAATAAAAAAAAATGAAATTTCCCTTACAAAAAAATAAAATAAAATATGAAATTTTATGTAAATAGTCACAAAATTCTCTAATGTAAATACTAGAACTTAGCTATTGTTGACGGTGACTACACTACATTTGATGTGTTATTATTAGACTAAACTAACCTTACAAAATTAAAACTAGTCATATAATAACTTTACAAAAACTAAAAACTAGCCATATGTTAGCCTTACAAAACTAAAACTAGTTATACTGGCCTTACAAAATTTAAATTAGCCATACTGGCTTTACAAAACCAAAAACTAACCATACTAGCCTTACAACACCCAAAACTAGTCATACTAGCCTTACAACACCCAAAACTAGCCATACTGGCTTTACAAAACCAAAAACTAGCCACATTGGCGTACAAAAGAAAACTAGCCACATTGGCCTTACAAAAAAACTAACCACATTGGTCTTACAAAATTAAAAAAAAAAAAACAAGCCACTTACAAAACTAGACATATTGCCTTACAAAAACCAAAAGACACATTAACCATAAAAACTAAAAAGTCATATTAGTCATAATTAAAATAACAAAGATGATAAAAAAGTAGGTTATCTTAATTTTTATTTTTATTTTTATAAAATAAAATAATAATTCTTACTTTATATATACTTTACTTATGGAAAGTAATTTAAAAAATTACCATTGAATAATTTTTCTATATATAAAAATATACAAAAGGAAAACTCAATAAATAAAATGTATATAAAAAGATATGAAATGAAATAATCAAAACAATTAGAATTCTATTTAAGATAGACTACACAAAATTAAGAAGGTTAAAAATAAATAATTAAAATACACTGAATAACTCCCAAATTTATAATTATGGTTATATAATTACGTTATAAAATACACAATTAAAGACATTTAAAATACTTAATTCTATAAGTTGAAAATATATAAAGTCAAATTGATTAATGTGAAAATTAAAATATAATTAAAATATATATAGTAACAAAATATAATTAAGAAAATTTATTAAAATGACTGGCAAGATTAAAAATAAATGCCCAAGAATTTCTCTCCATTAATAGGGAATTACATCTATTACCCTTGCCAACCTCACCACCACCTTCGCAAGCCGCAAAACCACCACCGGAAACTGGTCCGTGAATGATAGTCAATTCTTGCATAAGAGCTAAGGCACAAAACAAAAACAATACATGCATATCTGTATATAATATATACATATATACATAAAACAAAATAAACAATATGAATACATATGGCAAAAACATGTTTAATTACTTTTCATCCACACTCCTTTAAATCTCATCTGATGAGCTTCGTTTGAAGAAGGCTTGCACGGCTCGGCAAGAAAGACAGCGTCGTCATCTCCATTTGTCTAGATCTAGGGTTTCCATTCCCTCCCATAAGGACATACCGTAAGAAACGAATCGTGGGAGACCCAATTCGGACGCCAAATCTAAGGTCCACCATAAGAACCCATCAGAGACGATGAAGCTCGGAGAAGGATAATTTTTCCGGGAAAGATTGATGAAACATGCTTCGCCTTGCCTTGCTTTGGTTTCATTACAAAACATGGGGAAAATGTTAAATTAAAACATTAGGCAATTTCGAGCACCACCAGAAGTGATAGTCAAGCCATATTCCATTATGTCTTATAATTAAATATTAATAATGGGCAATCTATCATGGAGATATAATATCATGGTCGTCTTAAATATTTTGGAGGCCCTGTTCTAATTTAAAATTTGGGCCCTACAAAATAATGTAATTTATAAATAATATTTTTAAATATTATCATTCATTTATATATTTTACAAAACACCAACAAATTCCAACTATTTATAAAAATTGTTATTGATTCCAATAGAACAAAAAAAATATAAAAAAAAAAGAATATAAAAAATTTGAAAAAAATAATAAATAGCAGTAATAGATTTTTTTTTTTACTTAAAAGCATTAATAGAATTGAAAATGAGCTTTGAGTATTGGGATAGAAATGACTAATGACAAATTGTTAGCTCTTTCAAAAGTTAGGTTCATTAAAAAAAATTATTAGGCATTAAAGAAAACAATATATTGGGCCTTTTATTTTTTTGGGTCTTGTGCAGTAGCCCATTTTGCACTCCATCATGGCCGGCCATGTATAATATAAGCAGATATATTGATCTCATTTATGATTATGAACATTTTTTTTTAAAAAAAAAAAAACGATAAAGGTTAAATTAAAATAATAATGGTAACAAAGTTACGCAATTAATGAATAATTTTATTTCATTTACTGTCTATCCTAAGGGCATGCAGAGATATCTAGAAGAACTAGATAATAAAACCTTAATAAAAAAAAATCAAAATTAAAAGTTGTGACTTCTGACCCCACCAATAAAATAACTACAAAATAAAGAAAAAAAAAATATAACAAATGTTGATGGTGAAAATTCGTCAACTAAATTATAGCTGAAAAATCAAAACTTGGATGTAAGACCTAAGACTAAGATGAAGATTTGGAAATATGGAAACTTAAAAAAGAAATGTAAAATAACTATGGAGAAAGATAGAAGTGTATATTTCTCTAAGTCAAGTGTTACAATAATTTTACAACCTCCTCTCACATCTGAGAATAGAGTATTTATAGGCTCTAATGGCCTGGAATACACTTGTTTTTCTCAAGGGACAAGTTAGGCTTATGTGGCTGTGAGTTGCGAGTGCAGGACACCTTGTACTATTGTTGGGTGTCGGGTGGTCCCAAATTTTGGAGTAGTGGTCGCAAGGTACTTGTTGTCGGGACATAAGGGGCTACAGAGGAAGTGCCTCCACTACTTGTACCCCCTCGTCTCCAAGTCACGTTGAAGGTATGACCGTACTCCATTTCGTATCCTTCCGCTTACATGCCTCGTCTTTGGATTCCTCTCCTAATGGATTTCTCTCCAACACTTAGCCAAATTCTCACACACTCATCACTCCCACGTCTCGCACGCCCCACAGCTCCCACGGACATCTCGCACCATTGCTCGCACGCACCACCGCTCGTAGGGAAATTTCGCACCACGACTCGTGCGGATGTCTCGCATGCACCACGACTCACGTGGACGCCTAACACCACGGCTTGTGCAGACGTCTCGCACGCACCACAGCTCGCAAGGACATCTCGCCCCATGACTCACACAAATGCTCCACGACTAGCAAAAATACTCCACGACTTGCACAAATGCTCCATGACTCGCACAAATGCTACACGACTCGCACAAAGGCACCACAGCTAGCACACTTTACTTGTCTTAGTGTTTTGGCCATAACTTTCTCGATATATGTAGGAATTGGATGATTCAAAATGCTTTAGAAAGATAGGAAAGAGATCTATGGATTTGATGTTCATGACATGATCTAATTCTAAATGCATCCTTATTAAAATCCTCTAAGAACTTCCACTTATTTAATTGGCCTTACTAACTCTACTTGCACCCACCTACCTCCATCGAAAATACCACAAACAATCACAAATGCACGATGGACCTTTCAAAATCTTCATAGAGTGATGTTTTCTCCTTTGTGCTTTCCCAACTTATCCAACACTCTGCTTGCGGGCGACCATGAGGTCGATTTTTGAAATGCTTGGACAAGTCTCTGTGGATCGTAAATATCGATTCTTGGAGTTAACATCAGGTTAATCGCTGACTAATCTCGAAGGTTAGCTTTGCTAATTTTTAGGGTTAACAACAAATATTTAATACAATATAAAATTTTATATAAATAGTCACATATAATTCTCTCATGTAAAGATTAGACTTTATTTATTCTCATCTCCATTATTGAAAGTGACTACAATACATCTAATGTGTTATTATTAGACCAAAATAACCTTACAAAATCAAAACTAGTAATATAATGGCTTTACAAAACTAAAACTAATCATACTAGCCTATAAAACTAAAACTAGCCATAATGACCTTACAAAACCAAAACTAGCCATACTGATCTTACAAAAATCAAAACTAGCTACATTTTTCGTTCAAAAAAAATACTAGCCACATTTTCCATATAAAATAAAGCTAGCCACATGACCTTACTAAATAAAAAGCAAGCCATTTACAAAACTAGACATATTGCCTTACAAAACAAAAAAGCCACATTAGCCATAAAAACAATAAAGCTCATCTGATTATGGAACTTTTTTAATTCACCATTAAGCTTATAATTAAATAATTACCATTTATGAAAATATATTCACCATTTTTTTTGTAGAGAAAATGAAAATATCTATTAATAGGTAAATCGGACAAAATTCATTACATGAAAATATAGCTCAAAGAGCAAAATTATGAAAATTAGACATACAAGTCGTTTACAATAATATGAAAGAAAACCCTAACAACAACCTCAACTAGGGATCCAATAAGCCACTAGCGATCAAGCATTGAAGATGTGTAAAACTAAATGAACATCTGATGGAATTCACCTATCAATGACTATCAGCCAATGATCTTCTAATAAAATTGGGACATAACAACCCTATTGTCCAATCAATCTAGAATGAAAAGAAATAATCAAACGACCAACCATAGCGATAACAATCGTACTAAATTACCATTACTACAAACTGTACTTTTCTTATCAATTTTAAACTGACACTTATACTTTTAGTATTGGGTTTGTGACAAAAGGTCAAATTTTTTGTGTCGGTTTAGAGAGTTTTGGTATCATTTTACAACAGACACTATAAAGTACACATATATGTTTTTTCTTTTAGTTTCGATTTAAAACTGACACCATTGAATTTTGGTGTTATTTTATAACTGACACTAAAAGAACCTGATTTGTCCGGTGTTAGTACAAGTTATCTATAATATGAAAGTATTGCAATCCGCCTTTGGTGGTGACGTTGAAGATTATAAATAATTTTTATCTTCTTTTAATATTTTTTTTTTTAATTTTTGTCAAACGATATGCTAATTGGATTGTTCACCTTGTGGTTAGACATTCTAAGTTATATGATGATTGTGTTTTTCGAAGTCTTATCTCTCTTCTAATGTTGTTGTCATCGTTGAGGCCGAATTAGTCTAATTGAATGAAATTTTCAATTCAAAAAACAAAAAAACATAAAATTGATAAAACTGTTGATTATTTATTAAAATATGTTTTAATAAAAATATTATATTATTAATAATTTCTAAATCAATAGTATATTAAACATATACCTAATTAAATTTATAATAAATCATACTAAAATAAACAATAAATCTATAAACCATAATAAAAAAAAATAATATATTTTTGTGTAAAACTATTAATTATTTATTTAATTTTGTTTATTTATTTTTTAATGAAGGTCTTATATTTATAATAAATCATAAATTTATAGTAACTTATATAAAAAAAAATTAATTTAATAATCTTAATAGTTTAAAAAAAATTTTAATAGTAATGTGAAAATTTAAGAATAAAAATCTTTCAAGAATTATATAAGTAGAGGTAAAAGCTTATCCAACCGGACCACGTCAGAATAAAGATTTCCACCCAACCGGGGAAAGAAATTGCTATAATGAGTTTAATTCGGTTGTGTTCCCCAAATAAAGGAAGGATCAAATTTTTTATATATTTTGTAAACATTTATTTAAAAGAGAATATTTTAGGTGAAAGTACTCCAATAATACATATGACTATCTGTGCACTTAATATGGACCATTCGATTGTTCTCATTTTGGATCATGATTTCGATTTGATCGATGACTCGGAGACCTTAAATTAGAATATTTTAATTTTTTTTTTTAAAAAAATAATTGGGCCATACATGCGTGAAAAGTTGGATCCTTTATATGAATGAATGAATATTATATATATAATTGAAATTGTCCTAAAATTTAGAATTTCAAGTTTATTGATTTGACCAAGACTTGACCTTAAACTAATATATAAATTCTTAGAGCAGCTTCAAGGAGACTGCAAATTGATAGTTTAGTGTATATAATTGATCCAAAAAAGCACCAAATTGAGCAGCAAATTGTAGGATTCTCTACAGTGCACGGGATATATGTCGTGCACTGTAGCCACGGCATGTTTTGTTTTTTTTGTTTTTTTTAGTTTTTTTAATAATTTAATTAATATTTATATATATTTATATTATTATATTTGTAAAATTAAGAATTATTTTTTGGGAAATTTTTTAATACACATTTTTAAAAGTGATGTACGAATTTACTTCTATTTATTTCGGCACCCGACAAACTTTTTTAGTCTATTTTTTTTATATAGTAGTGTATATTATAAATATTTAAGACATCCTCTAAAATTTAAAAAAATTTAGAAATATTTAATACGCCGAAAATAATGCACTTCTTTAAAAGTGGTGCACTGATTTACTCCTACCTGTTTCGGCATTCGGGAGACTTGTTTAGTTTTTTTTTTTTTTATGGTCGTGTACATTATAGTTATCTAAAACATCCTGCAAAATTTTAAAAAATTTAAAAAAATTTAAAATGCCGAAAATAAAATTCAAACTTTCTGTTGCGTGACTCTTTTATTTAGAAGAATACATTGTAAAAGCACCTTATAATATTTTGTTTGTGTAAATTTAAATGTGAATATCATAAATTATTTTTTCTTTTAATTATAATTTAAGTAAAAATTTATTATATTTTTTTATTTTTTTTTAAATTAAATAATAAAAATAATTTTTAAAATTAAACACATATTATTTTTATTAATTAATATGATATTATTTTTTTATTTTATTAAAAAATTAATATAATAATAAGGAATATTTTTTTAGTGTAATTTTTGGTGTTGTGGTTGGAGTAGAAATAATTTTTGACACTAAATTTGGTGATAGTGTAACACCAAATTTGGTGTCTCCTTGGAGATGCTCTTAAGCTTACTACCTAGCTCAGTATATTATTTCTTTATGAAATCAATCAAAATTATTAGAAAAAATAGAGCAATTAGTAATTAGTAAAGAATCTTCTGTAAATCTCAGTGACATAAATGAACTTCTCTCTCTGCACTGCAAGTATTATCTGAAAAAGCTTTGACCTTAGAACTTAAATATCTACTCAGATAATAGGATGCCTAATGCTCTTTCAGTTTTAACTATTGTTTTACTAAATATTGTTTGAGGCCTTTTACAGCAACAAGCATTTTGATTATTTTTGGCTTGTATGGATTCCCATTTAGATTTTTAGTGACTTTCATCTGTTGCAGCTGCTAAAGCTAGAATTTTGCAACCAATAAAACATTCTTGATAGGACCGACCTTAAGTATAAGTAGGCTAGACCTATATTTAGAGTCCAAAATAGAAAATAAAAGATTTTATTGCGTTTTTATTTGAATAAAATTAAGTGTATTGTAAATAAAAAAATATTTATAGATTGGTTAGTTGAAGTGTATAACACATTACATAATGATGTCGGTTTGAGTTTTATGACATTCTTTTTTAATTTTTTTTTTCATATATTTCTAATAGTGAGGACCTTGAAATTTAAATAATCTTAAGCCCATATATTGTCCTGATTCCTAATTTGTATTATTTGCTTTGTTAAATTCGAATAACAAAGAAATATTGTAAAGGATATGTAAAATAACCACATATTCCATCATACCTTATAAGAAGCGAATCATGGAAAGTGAGCTTCACTCTTTCTTCTTTGAACTATAATCATAAAATAAACAAGAAATCACATGAAAATATAACCCCAAAAAACATTCCATTTCAAATTATCATTTGTCCTAATGTACTAAGTAGGATAACTCTACTAATTTTTCTTCTTCTTTAAATATTTGATCTAATTATTATGATAACATATTTTGTATCCTTATTCACACATGACTACTATTAAGTATATAAGAACTAATGATATAAGAATTTTATAGTTTTCAAATATTTCAAGTGTGAATCTTTTCTTTCATCATTTAGGAGCCGTTGTGAGATGAAAGTCTCATACAACATACTACAACTTCAGGTGACAAAGAGTTGTCATCGAGGTGCCAAATTTTTTCGTAGATGTGAGTTCTTAGAGAAAATCAGCATATTATCCTTAAAGTAATTTTTATTTATTAAATGACGGTCATTCTTCTCGGTATTATTAGATAACTGTAAATTGTAAGCACACACTTTTCCTCATAATTTTTATCTAGGGCTTCCTTCATTTACAATTCAAATCTATAATGTTAAAAATCTTACTTGATGAGTAATTTCAAGAAAATGTTTTTAACCATCAAAATAATAAGAAAAAACAAATAACTACATCAAATGTGTATAGCTATGTTCTTTACAAAATAAAGATACATATATATATGGGTGCACTTTTAATGGGTATTACTCAAGAATGAGTAAAATTTTAAAAAAATTGAGTTTTTATGCTTAATTTTTCTATCTAATTAGAAAAATCTCTTACTTTTACATCATATGGGCTGAGATTGTTCCATCTATTGGAAAAAAAATTGAAAAAAAAATTTCTAGCAAAAGAAAAAGATAAGTAAAAGTTAAGTTTCACTTAAATATTTTTATATGAACATATTTTTGATATAGTATAAACAGAGGTATTTTTTGATATTTTTTTTAATTAAGTAGTTAAACTAAGTATAAAAATTCAAATTTCTCTTTTATTATTTGTTATTAGATTAAAATTTGATGATTTAATATTTTTAAAATTAATATTTATCATTAAATTTGTTTAGTAACCATTCATGGTAATACTCATTAAAAAATAATTCATATATATGTTTATCAAAAAAAAATATTTATTTATATACATCTAATAGTATCTATTGTAAATGTGTACATACAAACAAAAATACATTATATTATCAAATATTTATTTAAATTTTAATATTTATATATAAATATATTAGTAAATTAGGATAAGGATCAACCCGTGATTAGCCCATCATCCATGTTATTCACAAGGCTGCAATTGCATAATGATTAAAGGCTCCCAACCCGTGAGTCCGACAACATGCTCAAACAATACGTCTATACTCCATAGATAACTATGTCACTTTTTCTATTCAAGGGAAAGAATAACATGTAATAGAAAACAAAGCCAAAAGCCAATTAAAAAAGTTTCATTGCCCTTTTCTTAAAAAACTTCCTTTCCGCAAAGTGCAAAATCAACTTCATAAAATACATCATCATCATCATCATCATCATAGACTTCTTTTTCACTTAAAACAATATATATCAACTTCAACATGTATTAACATAGGTATAGTAGAGACATGAACACGACAAGTCAAAACATAATAGTTTGAGATGTTTTTTAGAAGAGAAATTTAAATTTATATGCATATATTTAACATATATTAAATTTTTTGAATATAAATTTATCAAAATTAAAAAAATTAGCGCACTTTATATTAATACTCATAATACTCTTCTTTGCTTTCTTCTTTTTTAAATTCATTATCTATACTTCCTATTCTCATTCGATGGTGGTTCGATAGTGACTCGATAATAGCTTTTTTTTTTTTTTTTTTTATATATATATATATTTTTGTACAAAAAAATGATAACATCAGACTACCATTAGACCATATTATATATTTATAGATGTTAAGCTCCATTCATTAAGCTCGTCAGGAAGACATCATTTCACTGTCGGACCATATCTTACAGTTACATTTATAGGCAGCATCGGAGAGAGTCACTATTGGACTACCATCGAATCTTCGTCTTCAACCTTTACTCATTTTAACAACAGGAAGTTATCGAACGATAATCGGGCTGGCAAAAAAACCAATTTTCGGCTCAAATTCAACTATTTTTATTCCAAATCTAACATCAACTCACTATTAATAGACATTTATCATATGATTTATTCATTTAACAATATTGTCGATGGAGAAGTCGTTGGTCCATGTGGTCATTAGGTCTATGGGTCGTTGAGTCAATGGTTGCGGTGGTCGTGAAGAGAAGGGGCTGAGGTTGTGGGTGGAGTTCTTGGAGTGAGTGAAAAAAGGAAGAGAGAGGGTTAAGTTTTTGAAATAGAAGGGGTAAAATTGAATTTTATGAAATATTAGCTTATTCTACTAATATAAATTAATCTAGGTTAAAAAATAACTTTAATCCAAAAGAAAAAAAAAATAGATAAAAAAGTGAAATTGCACTTTTCAAAATTTAGGTGTTTCATAGTTTATACCTTCACGCAAAACTATGAAATTAGTACAAGTGGTCATAGATATTGGGGGACCTAATAGTCCAGAGATCGAATTCCATGTGTATCCCATGTGTAAGTCAAAAAAAATATAATATAATATAAAAACACTTTAAAAAGAAAAAAACTTCCACTCCCCAAATTGCAAAATCAACATCATAAGATAAATCATCATCATCATCTTCTTCTTCAATATTTAATAAATAAACAAAATAACTAAATAATTAAATATTGTTTTTCACTTCACTACTGACCATTAACAACAGTAGTAGTAGTAGAAGAAGACACATTATTACTCAAACCCCTTTCTTCTTCCTCACTCACTCTAAACTTTTTATAAATATCACCTTTATAAAATTCTTTGGTTCTATACACCAAAATCAACGACACCAAAGCTCCAAAGAAAGTCACCATAGCCAAAATGGAAAACGACAATTTATAACACTGTTTTCCAATACATACCAACTCCTTCACCGAATTTCGATCCAACCCTTTCCTTGTCAACTCCTTTAATGCTTCTCTGTCGTAAAGTGCTCCGGCGACTTTGACATTGAGAATGTAGGAGCCCAGAGGACTGGCTAACTGTCCACAATTGAACAATGTCGAGTAATATTTGAGCCCAAAAAGCTCTGAAATTATTGCGAAGAGCAGAGGTAATTGAGCTCCGAATGAGAACCCAATTATGATTGATGAAATGTAAACCGAACCCGGAATTGGAAATGCTATGAGGATATGACCAATGCATGAGAGGAGAAGAACAAATGTCATCATCAATGGCCGTGGGACTTTGTATTTGACTAAAAGAGCTTCTGAAACGAAACCAGAAAAGACACGACCGAAATAGTTCCAAATACTTACTAAGGAGACGAATGAACTAACGGTGTGAGTTGGGTAACCCAGTGATTCTCCGATCTGACCCAAGTTGTCAACGGCGGTTAAACTCGATCCTAGTCCACAAAGTGTAGCGAGGAAGAGAATGAGCATGTCTGCACTTAAGAGAGCTTGTAAAATGGTGTAGTCTTCTCCTCTGGGTGGAGGGTCAAACACTGTTAAGAAACAAGATTTCTTAGCTTTGGGGGAAAGAATGTCTTGATTCTGAATCTGTTTTACTTCTTTTGGGATTTCCAAAATGATCTGAGAAGGAGTGTGGTTAGGGACATTTTTGTTGAGATTCCATAGATGACGCTCTTCTCTAATGGCGATTAAAAGAGGTACAAAGAGTAAAAGACAAACAACAGTTGCACTCCCAGCATAAGCGGCTCTTGAGAATTGGGTCAATTTTTGAGCAATTATCATTGCCATAATGAAAATAGCCATAAACAGAGAAACATATAGGAAATGGTAAAAGACTCTAAGCTCATCCTTATTCGAACCTTTTCTCTTCTCTGGCTCCATAGTTCTAATTGTGTATACAAAAACAACAGATAAAGCTGCAGGTAACCAAGCTATGAGAAGAATCAAAGATTTAGAATCATCACCATAAATTGCATAATAGATCTGTGTCATAACAGCACCACTTAATCCCACAAACCCTTTCAAAAGACCCAACATGACTCCTCTGCTTTCTGGGAAATTCTTAACGCAAGTCACTAAAGCTCCCGTATTAGCGAAATTTTGCGAATTTGCTCCAATACAGATGTACATACACATTTGCCAGACTTTGGGTTTTGGGATTTTTCCTGCTACGGCGAGAAAGATCATGAAGTAACCGACGAAGTTCATGGCTGCACCGATTAGGAGGACGAACCAGGTGGGTGTGACCTCTGCAATTAGGCCAGAGAGAACTCCAACATTGGCTCCAAGGTCTTTAAAGAAGCCGATGAGATTTAGGGTCTTCTGGTCGTAACCGAGGGTGGCCTTGATTTGCTTGGAGTATACTCCGAACAGGTAGGTGGCTCCGGCGCCGAACATGATTAGGAATGAGGCGAAAACGCTGAACCATCGGCCTTTCAATACCTGAACTGCAAAACATGATGTTCTGGTGCCGGTGCCGGTGCCGGTACCGGTGGTGGAGAAATGGGTCGACCTCATTTTGTGATTTTGGTGGCAAAGGCCGAAGGTGAAGGAGTTGAATGAGGAGATTCACTTGAAAATTGGGATTACGGATCGATTTGGTTTTATGGTTTTTTTTTTTTAATATATAATTTTTTATTTATCCATTTGGTTTTTTTTTTTATGGTTTTTTGTTACTTTCTAAAAAAAATTGAGTTTTACTTATTTTTTTTTTCAATAATAGAAAAATAAGGAAAGTTTTAATCAGTTATAACATTACCGCGTAACACTCAACAAATAATTTAGTTGATGAATTTTTTTATTAATTTTTTTAGTAAAAAAATGAGATAATATATATTAACAACCTAACATATTAGGGTGAGGAATCTCATTCAAATATTTGTGGAAAAGAAATTGATCTTATCTCAATCTCGTTCCTCGTTTAGGCAAGAAAATCTCCCTCTTGTTAAGCATGCGGGGCCCATCAATTTTTTGATCTCTAAACTTGATTATGAAATTTTAGGATAAAATTACTAAACACCCATAATTTAATTATAATCAATTTTACAAATATGTTATTAGGAAAATAATCTTATAGCTGTAAATAAGTAATACAAATGTAAAATATAGTTTATTTTTTAAAAATTTACTCTAATAATATATGGACTTGTAATACAAATCAATGACAATATAACATGAGAAATTTACATCACAATAAATACTATATTATTATATTTATAACTAGAGAACGGAACCGCGTTTTGCGCGGTCTTTAGACATATATTTACATAATGATTTATATTATTATAAAAATCGTTAATTAAAATAATATTTATATTTATCTACTAAATATCAATTTTGTAGTATGTACAATGTTTATATTATTATAAAGTTCTAATTATTAAAATAATAAATATGTAGATAGTGGTGCATAAAACTATTAATAAATTATTCATCAAATAAATAGTGCAATATAATTTGTTAAAAAAAGTTGAATAATAATATAATATTCATAATATATACATTTATTTTTTATTTTGATTGGTGATGTATGTATTAATTTTATCTTTTATGTTTTATTATATTATTAAGTGATTATTAATAATTAGAAAATACATTCTTAAATAATAATTAATTTTATATTCAAATTTATATAACCAATAATTATTTCTATAGTTATTTTTTTATAATCTATATAGCTAAGAACTATTTATATTATTAGATAAATATTACTTTAGTGTGATTAAATCTATATATATAAACTATTTTTTTTTTATAGTTAAATTCTCATTTTCTTTGCGTTTTGTTTGAATTTTACAAATTATTAATAATACAATTTACGAATAACACTAAATATTTTTTTTTTTTTTACTAAAAAAAAATACATATACTTATTTTGGTAAAAGGAAGATATATATACTTCACATAAAATAAATGTGGAGGATATGAAAAAATATCATTGTAAAGGTGTATAAGTAAAATTAAAATTTAATAATTTTTTATAATTACTCAAACTTAAATCAATTATTTCTTTTTTGCCCTTTTTCAGTAAAAAAATGAGAAACAAATGATATATTATTGTTTTATTATTTAATAAATAATATGAAATAAAAAAAAACATGATTAAAGAATATATATATAAATATAATACTAAGATTAACAACAATAACAATAATATTTAATATATATATATATCTTTTTGATGAAAAATATATAATAAACTTTTCATTTTTTTTTCAATAAATTGAATATGAAATATGAGAATATTAAAAATACCACAATAATAATAATAATAATAATAATAATAATAAAATAATAATACATATATTTATAATATATACAGTTATGAAATGAAAAAACTATCAGTAATTATTTATTTAGATAATAATATTATCTTATTTTTTTATAATTAATTTTTCTCACGGTTGATTCTCTATATTCTTTTTATCTTTTAATTATTTACTATCATTATAAATAAATATTTCTTATTTAACTAATAGAGAAAATGAGCATATAAATATTTATTATTAAAGAAAAATAATAATTAAATTTTTTTTTATAAATGTGATAATTTTAAAAAAATAATAATAATAAAGAAAAAAAAAATGAAAAGCTTATACATAGAAAATCTATTTAAAGAGTAAGTTTTTATTTCATTATAGATTAATATTAGTGGTTAGGAATAATTATGTAATAATATATAAATTAGAGAAAAAGAAGAAAATAGATAAATATAGCTATATAACTATGAAAAATTTTGAGGATGTCACTCCTACGTATTTGAGGCTCTCCTTTATATATTAACTTTATGTATTAAGAAGTTGATTGAAGGTTTCACTCCTTCATATTTGAGGCTCTCCTTTATATATTAACTTTATGTATTAAGAAGTTAACTGAAGGTTATCAATAATAATAAAATATATACATATAAATAGAGTTACAAATAACAAAATAAAAAAGATATATTATAGAGTGAAACACACATGAAAATAGTAATTAAAATCAATTATACACATAAAAAAAATTCATTAAAACTGTATAAAAATAAAACATAATATATATGTTCTATATATATTGTATGTGTATATATAAATATATATTGTCTCGTATATATATAATATATGTATATATATATTTAAATCTTACTCAATAGGAATTGAAAGACTGGTTCAATTTGAATTTTCTGCGATAATGATCATACCTCTTCCATGGCTGTAAAATTACAAGAAAAAAAATTATTGCAGGAAGAAAAAAAAATTAGTTTAAAGCTTTAAAATATTCTTGAAAACTCTGAACTCCAAAGAGAACATATATAATAATAAAGATTTAAATTATCAATAGACGAACATAACTTAGTTGGGTGGAGTTGTGGAATCGACATAAAAATAATTAAAAAGAAAGGGTTTTTAATAAGAGGTTAATAAATTAATAATTAATATTAAATTGATTGGAGAAATGAAGAAGAATTGGTGGTTACAAATAGCAATTTAAATTAGTATAAAGGACATTTAAAAAATTGAAGGTGGAATACCAAAGTTCTCTTTTTTTTTTTGAGAGAATACCAAAGTTCTCTTGAACAGTCATATACATATATATAATATATGCTTTATAATTGTGATTTATTATATGCTTGTAATTGTAATTATAATTTATTTTACACGTGTTATTAATACTTTTTTTGAATAAATGCTAGAAATTTTAAGTGTCTTCTCACCTTTTATTATCATTAAGAATAATTAAAAATAATAAGAAAAATTAAGTAAATAGAAAAAGTAAAACAAAGCTCTTGGCAACATAACAAAATTATATAAATATATAGATATAACATGAATAGGCCAAATAAATAGTGGTAATGAATTCATTTAATTACATTTTATGCATTTATTATTTATATATATAAATGTATAAAAAACCATCATTAACTGTATTAATATTATTATATTGAATAATAAAATAGTTAAAAATAAAAAAATAAGAAAAATTGAGAAAATAGAAAAATAGAAAGAATGCTCATATAATCTGCCACCTCACATGCCCTAACAACAACATTATATAGATATATAGATTAAGAATAATTAAAAATAATAAGAAAAATTAAGTAAATAGAAAAAGTAAAACAAAGCTCTTGGCAACATAACAAAATTATATAAATATATAGATATAACATGAATAGGCCAAATAAATAGTGGTAATGAATTCATTTAATTACATTTTATGCATTTATTATTTATATATATAAATGTATAAAAAACCATCATTAACTGTATTAATATTATTATATTGAATAATAAAATAGTTAAAAATAAAAAAAATAAGAAAAATTGAGAAAATAGAAAAATAGAAAGAATGCTCATATAATCTGCCACCTCACATGCCCTAACAACAACATTATATAGATATATAGATTATGTTATTTTAAATATTTTATTATTAAATTTTAACTAATATGTTTATTTGCATTAAATAACTTGCATTATTTTTATTATTTTATTTTTATAACTTATATTTATCTTTGTATTATTATTTTTATTATTACATATTTTATGAGTTTTTATACCATTCATAGGGATTTTCATCTAATTCAATCTGCACTATTTTGCTCATAGTGTATCCGATCCGCACTAAGTGCGAATTTTATTTTTTGGATCCAATCTACAAAAGTGCAAATTAGATATGTTATTTTGGATTGGTTACTTTTTAATATTAAATTATTTAATATTTATAAAAAAAAATATTTTTCTTCACATAACTAGCAACAAAATAAAATAAATTATTGTTATTTTATGTCTCCAACAACAAACTAAAATAAATAAAATAATAAATAACAAATTTAAAAGAAGAAAAAAAAATTATATGTATAAAGAAATGTTTAATTTTATTTTAGATTGTTTGTAAAAAAAATATAATATAAGAATGGAATATATATAAATTTGATCTATTAAGTTTTAACTTTACATTAAAATATCGTTACTTTTACATGTGAATACGCATCCGAGGATTGGAATGACTATTTTATAACAACCCGTCAATTGTTAAAATTATATAGTTTTTTATTTCTTCAATAATTATTTTACGCAAAAAAAAAAAAAAGTTAAAAAATGAAGAAAAACAGTTGAAGGTAAGTGACTATTTCTACTAAGGGCCCGTTTGGTACGCAGGACTGGATTGGATTAGACAGGTTAATTTGTCCAATCCAGTGTTTGGGCATGTTAGAAGTCTGGATAACTAATCCAGTTAACCTCATCTGTCTGGGATTATTTATCCCATCTAGCAGGGTGGGATAAATAATCCCATGCAGGTGAGATTCTTTTTTATTATTGTTTTTTTAATTTAAATTTTATTAATATATTTTAAATTTAATAAGAATTTAAAGGCAATAATTATCGCACATTTATTTATACATTTTTTTTTTATCAAAAACTTATTCATTAAAATTAGTAAAAATGTATAATTTTGAATTATTATACATAAGTTTTTAAAATTTAGAATATTATTAATTAAATAATAGTTACTTAAATTGATTCTAAGAAAAAAATATGACAATAAAATTATATATTATTTTCAAATTACTAAAAAATTTATATAAATATTTTAAAAAATTAATATTTATATTAAATTAGTGTTTAAGATAAACAATTAAATATTATTCAAGTATTTTTATTTTATTATTTTAATTATTTATTAAATAAAAAATATGAAAAAATATTTTATTATATATTTATGATATATTCTTAATTATATATGATATATTATTTTTTTTGCTACGAATTATTTATTTATATTTATTTATTATTATATATTTTAATTTTAATTTATTATTATATATTTTTATTTAATTTAAGTTTTTTTTTTCTAAAAGGAAATAAATAAAATAGTCCAGTCCATTCTTAAACCAAACACAGGATTACTTTCAGCATAATCCAAAACAGGCCCTAATTGTATTTTCGAGGCGAGTTTATTGAGCACATTTATTATTTTATAATCCAAACTGGTTTATTTTCTAACTTTTTAATGTGTCATTAGCATATTAATTGCTCGAAATATAAGTATAACACTTGACAACTCTAAAAGTTTCTTACATAGTTTCAAATCACATTAAATTAATAACTTTTGGTAAAAATTAACTTTTTCTCAAAAAAAAAAAATAAATAAATAACAAAAAGAAAAAAAGAAAAATATCATGTGACCATCCATATTAAGAACATTTTACATAAAATTAATTTTAAAAATACATATAGTAAGAGTAACTACATTAGAGATGCTCTAATAGTATTAGTCTTATTATTTTTCTTTTCTCTTATTGCGAGGATATTGGAAACTCGTATAAGAAAATGTCGAATAAATTTTTTGCCAAAATTAAAGGAAAGACAACCTTAATAAGAGAAACAAATAATTCATTTTATAAGTTTGTTATTACGGGTAGTTTCTACAAAGTGAACGATTAAACTAATAATGTAGTATATATATAACACTTGAATTCTCAATGTAAATACTATTATTTCAAAGATTAAAAAGAAGGCTGTGACTATGACTATATAGCATATCAATATGGTAATTAAGTTCACAATCACAATCACAATCTCACATATCAAAAGTCATATTATTATATGGTTTGGTTCCTAATTAATTTGTATATATAGAGAGATGGAGAACCATAGATCGAGGGTAGAAAATTATAAATAAGGAAATTATGAAACCCATATCAATTAATATATTAAATTTAAAATAAAGAAGATTGTAAAATAATAAATTATATGATTAATTTAAGTATATAATAAAGGTGAGTTGATTTCCTAGAGAAAATTTCCTTCTTTATTTTGGTATCATTTTGTATTTTCTTGCTCTACTCTTTCTTAGACTCACAACATAACAAATCAACTGTTTCACACCTTTCCACAATCAATTAACTATATAAAAAAAAAAAAATTGGTGTCAAGTAGTAATTTAAATGCATATATATTCGATCCATCTTGCTATTTGACCACGTCATTTATTTTATCTTTTTCTTTATTTTTTTTTTTTAATTTTTATCTTCATTTCTTTGTATAGATCTAAAACAACAATTTTTTTCTCAACTTGGTGTTCATTTATAACCTCTTCTTCTTTTTTTCTTATGTAATTTTAATGTAATAGTTTTATTTGTATTTTAAAGGTTATTTTGGTTCTATCCTTCCTATTCCCTCAAACTATAATAAGAAAATTTCTAACAAAATTTTTAAAATAGATTTTGTATTTTTTAAAATGGTAAAAATAAGACATTGAGCTTAAGTTTTGATAACTTTTTTTTTAAAATAATCAACTTGAAAACAATCCCTAAGAACAGATATAGAAAATGTAAACATTTTTGTCATAACAACTTTAGATCGAATTATTATTAAATTTTATTTTGCAAAAAATCAGTTCAAGGTCCTATTTGTACTATCATGGAAAATACAGGGTATATTTTGTCATTTAACAAAATATAAAATCCAAAATTAGTAATTTTTACAAAACACAAGGTCAAAAATAATATTTATACAATTTTTTTTTATTATATCTTTATATAAATTATAAAATTATGTAATAAATAAATTCAATATATATGTATATGATACTAATTTTTTTTTCCGATATGATAATCATGATATTTAAAACTTGATTTTGTTTTGAAATCATAAAGAATTAAAGGATTGATCTTGTACTCTCGTATGTAGCTCGATCAACATATGCAATTCAACTCTCGATATATATATATATATATATTTATATATAAATATGATATGAATCAAAGAATTCCATGCTATTATAAAGATAATTAAAATACATGGGAAACTGTGTGGGTGTTTTGAAAGGTTTCAAAGCATCATCATCATCATCATATAATAATAATAATAATAATGATCAGATGGTGATAGATGATCATGATCATGATCAAGATGGTTCGGTCAAAGTCAAAGTTATGACATCAACCGGTGGCGTAATGGAGCTCTATGCTCCCATAACGGTCAGCTCCATTACCGACGAGTTTCCTGGCCACGCCATATTCCGGCGAATCCAAAGCCCTAATAATGGTGACTTAGTCTTCTCCGATCCATTACTCCCCAACGACCACCTCAATCCTGGTGAGCTCTACTATCTCCTACATCATGATCATCATGATCATGATCTTATCATCATCACTACTGATCAAAATAGTAGTAGTACTGTGCCGTACAGAATCTCGTCTTGTGATGGTGATCATGAGGAATTAGGGAAGAAAAAGAAGAAGAAGAAGAAGAATTTGATGATGAGAAAGATGATGAAGAAAAATGGAAGTAGGGTTTGGAGAGTGAAGTTAGCTATATGTCCTCAACAACTTACTCAGATTCTGTCTAGGGATGCACCCACTCTGGCTCTAATTAATAGTGTTCGGACGGTGGCCAAGTGTGGCGGTAACCGCGGTGGTGCCGCCTCCTTTTGTGCCAGCTCCGGTTGATGTAGTGTGTGTGTGTGGGTGTAGCTAGTTTTGATGGACAAAAGTGATCATGTGTCACATTTATTTTGAATATTGTCTTTTGGTCAAATAAAGATTTACATTAATAGCTACAAGCCTACAAGTAATACTAATGAGGTTTTGATTAAACTGTAATTACAATCAGAATAATTAATGGGAGAAATAAATTAATTTAAACTAAAAAAGAATCGAAAACAATATTTTATTATACTATTTACTAAATTGTACGGAAAGAAAATCAAAATTATATATTATTTTATTTATATAACTTTGAAAGATAATTAGAAGATTTTAATTTGAAAGATAATTAATGGTAAATATGTTTTGTTTATAAATTTTTGAAAGCATATTTGTCTTTTTTATTTTTAATTAATAAAATTAAATTTAAAATAAAATAAATTAGGAAAGAGAAATGTATTCTCTATCAAAATAGGGAGAACTTTTCTTTTATTTTTTCTCTAGTTTGTGTGAGTCCCATTACATTTTACCTTTTTAAAATTTAGTAAACGATTGTATAGATATTAATACTGTGGGGTTTATAGCCTGGTGCAAGTAATATTTTATTGGACTGGTTTTTCTGTTATAACAGTTAGTTATAACTAGTTATGTCAGTTAGTTTTGTACTCTCTTTTGCCTATGTATATAAAGGCTATTTTAGTTGTAATATTCTGTGAGAGAATTTGAGAGGCTGTGAGCTGTGAGCACATTGTGAAGAGCATGAGAGTTTTAAACTCATAGCTCTCGAGTGAGAACAAAAGTCGGAGCAAGACTCCATTGTGTACTGTGTTCTGTAGTCCAATTCTGTTGTGTTCTCTGAGTTATCTTCATCAAGAAATAAAGGCAAAGCCTCAAGGCGGTTCCTCCCAAGGATTAGATCCAAGTGTTATTCACTTGTGATTGAACCTTGTAAACCTTGTGTTCTTACTGTTTTTCTGCTGCTTTATTAATTCTTGTTTCTGGTTTACTGCCAATTGATTTTTCTGGTTTGTGTTAATTGTTCAGCTATCTTTATTGATCTGTTTTAATGTTCTTGAATGGTGATTGAATCACCACAAGTACCATATTATTAATTCTCATTTTTTTTAAGTAAATATATTAAGGTAATAATTAGAGTGTTCATAAAATAATAAATCCAATCAAATCCGCACACTCGTACTTTACAAGAATTGGATTGAAAAATTTAAAACTTGCATTTGTAAATTGAATGTTAATTATAATGTGAAAGTAATTAATCTAATCTAATCCACACATATTTATATATAATTTTTTTTTTTAAAAAAAAAAAAACTATATATACAATACAATTAACATTTTAATAAATGTGGATTGTATCTTTACAATTAACAAACACATGACCACGAGTCTCTCCCTGTAGAGAGTGTTTTGTCCCTCCTTGTAGAGTGATTTTGTTTTTGTGTGTCGAAGGGTTGATTACTGGCTCCAAAGTTTTGCTATGGCCTCCTCTAGCAAAGAAGATTATGCTTTGACCAAAAGGTGGGCTGATATATGCCTAGAAGATGAGGAAGAACATGAAGTCTCCCTGGCTGACGATTGCGACGAGGAAGAAGAATTGAATTTTGATGACAGATGGTGCCTAGTGGGTCGAATGCTGTCTGGAAAAGTCTCTGATTTCCAGATATTCCAAAATATTATTGCTGATTTATGGAAGCCTGGAAGAGGTATTTTCATTAAGATTCTGGATCAAAACAGGTTTCTTTTTCAGTTCTATCATGAGATAGATATCAAAAGGGTGATTGATGGCAGTCCTTGGACGTATGATCGCAAACAACTACTCATTGAAAGGCTTGAACCAGGTGGAAATCCTAGAACGATTGACATAAACACGTTAGACATGTGGGTTCAAATCCACGATCTGCGAACTGGATTCAAAACTGAATGGGCAATAAGGGAAGCGGCTCGCTATATCGGTCAGTACGTGGAGTCCGATCCTAACAATTTTCAAGGCGTGTGGCGTGATTACCTTCGGGTTCGAGTTCGAGTTAATGTTAATGCTCCATTGAAAAGACGAATGAAGATTCGCAGCCGCAATGGAGAAGCTTTTTATGCTTACTTCAAATACGAAAGAGTTCCGACATTTTGTTTCATCTGCGGAGTCATGGGACATGCTGAACGTTTCTGTGAGAAGATATATGCTACCCCGATTGAGAACATAGTGAAACCATACAGCATAGAGATGAAGGCTCCGACGAGACGACAAAGTTTTTTGACAGCCTCTCCATGGCTCCGGTCAGGCAAGGGAGGTCATGCTCCAGCGAAGCAGTCGACATCAGCATCTCCCTCTGTTAATGCTCCTACGGATTTTAGGGGCACTAATTCAGGTAATTGTGATCCTCATGATAGTCAATCAAAATCACGTGATTATGGGAATCAGCAATCAACCTTAAAAGAGCATGTTGTATTGGTCAATGACAACTCAACAGATTTCAATAGTGAGGAGATAATTGAAATCTCTGATTTAAAAAGGAAACGTTTGGTGTCTTCTACACATGTTGGGCCAGCTTCTATGACAAAAGACTCAATGGAAACAGAGGATGGTAAAATCTTAGATCACTCAACTCAAGTGGTAATTTCAAAAAACGTAGATATGGTGGGTCTTGGTTTCCAAGCCCACCAAGAGCCATGAGTACCATTAGTTGGAATTGCCGTGGGCTTGGGAACCCACGGGCCCAACAATTCCTTTTTGACATTTGTGTCCAAAAGAAACCCAAATTTTTATTTCTCTGTGAAACTCTGTGTAACAAAAAAGTGGTGGAGCGGTTCAGAATAAAGATAGGCTTTGAGGGATGTTTCTCTGTCGATGTGAATGGTAGGAAGGGAGGGCTGGCTATGCTTTGGCGTATTTCTGAGGAGGCTCATCTCAATAACTACTCCAATAATCACATTGATATTGAAGTTAGGATTCCTGGGATGGTGAAGTGGAGACTTACTGGTTTTTATGGCGAACCCAACAGGAACTTGCGACATCACACATGGAATCATCTTCGATCTATGGCTGCTGACTCAAGTCTCCCTTGGTGTGTGATAGGAGACTTCAATAATATAATCAGTCAAGAAGATAAGAAAGGGGGAAGACCTTATCCTGCAACACTCATCACTGGTTTTCAGGATGCTATTTCGGACTGTCATCTCATTGATTTAGAGCTTCGAGGTTATCAATTTACATGGGAACGCAGCCGAGGCACTAACCGAGCAGTGGAGATTCGACTTGATAGAGCTATGGCTACTCAACAATGGCTGAATTTATTTAATGAGGTATCACTCTCTAATTTGGCTTTTTCTTCTTCCGATCATTCCCCTATTTTTCTAGAACCCGAAACCATGATCAGTGGGAACTTAATGGGGCTCTATCGTTACGAAAATTCCTGGAATAGAGAGCCTCTTTGTGCTCAAATTGTTGCTGATATATGGCAGTCCAGCCCTCACCTTCAACTCATGGAAAAGATTGATCTGTGTTTAAAGCAGCTGGCAAGTTGGGGGCGATCCATTACTGGTAACTTCAAGTCGCGACTTTCCAAGAGTAAGAAATTGCTTGTTGAACTGAAGAGCTCTTCCTCTGCTACTGATATGGAAAATTTTGTGCAAGAAAAAACCAATTATTTTGAGATCCTTGCTCAACAAGAAGTGTACTGGAAACAGAGATCAAAGCAATATTGGCTTCATTCGGGTGATAAAAATAATAAATATTTCCATGCCACTGCTAGTGCCAGGAAAAGATCAAATCTAATTCAACAATTGCAAGACTCAAATGGCTCTTGGAAGAATTGGTCAACCGGCCTTGATACAGTGATCAATGACTACTTTCTTAATCTATTCCAATCATCCAACACTTCGGCCCAGCAGATTATAGACAATATCAGAGTTTCGGTTACTGCTTTTCATAATGAAGCACTGCTACAACCGATTGGTGATGAAGAAGTTAAGTCTGCTGTGTTCTCTATGCATCCTGACAAAGCACCTGGTCCCGATGGTATGTGTCCTGGTTTCTTTCAACATCATTGGCAAGTTGTGGGTACTGATGTTATACAATTAGTGAAAGATTTCTTTGTCTCTGGAATACTTCCTGCTGGTCTAAATGATACCCATCTTGTCTTGATTCCAAAGAAGAAGAACTTTGTTGCTATGAGTGATCTTAGACCAATCTCACTATGTAATGTCCTATATAAGATCATCTCTAAAGTGCTAGCTAATCGCATGCGGGATCTCATTGACCATATCATCTCTGAAACCCAAAGCGCCTTCATACCGGGGCGTCTTATATCTGACAACATAATGATAGCCTTTGAGGTGATGCATTACTTGAAGCGCAAAAGAAAAGGCAAGAAAGGGTTTATGGCGCTCAAGCTTGATATGAGCAAGGCATACGACAGAGTGGAATGGAGCTTCTTAAGAGCGGTAATGATTCGAATGGGATTTGCTAGTAGATGGGTTGAGTTGATTATGGCTTGTGTCTCAACGGTGCGCTACAAGGTTGTTCATGGTGGTCACATTCTGGAATCTATTACACCTTCTCGTGGCATTCGTCAAGGAGACCCTCTATCGACTTACCTGTTTATTATGTGTGCTGAAGGACTCTCCGCCCTCATCCAAAAGTTTGAGTCTGATAGAATCTTACAAGGCTGTCGCGTAGCAAATCGGGCTCCTCCAATCACTCACATGTTGTTTGCAGACGATAGCTATTTCTTCTGTCAGGCTAGTGAGAATGCAGCTACTAGTATCAACAATCTTCTTGCTATGTTCGAAAATGCCTCTGGTCAAAAGGTTAATCCCTCTAAATCTTCAATTTTCTTCAGTCCCAATACGGATAACACAACTCGGCATCGAATATGTTCTACCCTTCATATGGATGAAGCTACAGAAGGTAGTCTTTACCTTGGTCTCCCCAACATCATTGGACGCAACAAAAATGCTATCCTCGGCTTCATAAAAAACAAAGTCATTACTAGGGTGAATAGTTGGGATGGAAGATTTTTATCTCAAGCAGGTAAGGAAATCCTTCTCAAAACTGTCATTCAATCATTGCCTACCTACGCTATGAGCGTTTTTTTACTTCCCCTCGGCACTTGCAAGGAGATCGAAAAAATAATGGCAAGTTTTTGGTGGAAATCTAATAATAGCAATGGTCGAGGTATCATCTGGATGTCTTGGGACAGGCTTGCTAAGCCTAAAGAATAAGGAGGAATGGGGTTTCGACATTTACACGACTTTAACCTTGCCATGCTTGCTAAACAAGGTTGGCGTCTTCTGTGTAACCCAAATTCTCTCGCAGCTAGAGTTTACAAAGCAAAATATTTTCCTCAAACTGATTTTCTATCAGCCGAACTTGGTAATAATCCAAGCTTTGTTTGGCGTAGTATTTGGGGCGCCCAACATGTGGTTCGTCTTGGAGCTATTCGTACAATTGGTGATGGACTAAGCACAAAAATCCTTGGTACTCCTTGGCTACCGAATCAACATACTAAGTGCCTTGTGTCTAGCCACCCAAGTCTTCAAAATACCTTTGTGAATTCTCTTTTCAAGGTCAACGAACGAAGCTGGGATGAAGAAGTTGTGATTGATTTGTTTCCTTCACATGAGGCTAATGTTATTCTCGGTATACCTTTGAGTAGTTCTGCAGGGGCTGACTTCTGGTCTTGGACAGCAGACCATAAAGGTTGCTACACCGTGCGCAGTGCCTATTCCCTGCTCCAGCAACACAAACCAGCAGCAACTCCTCAACCCGACAACTCTGGTTTTTGGAGACAGCTTTGGCACCTGAAACTCCCACCAAAGGTGCTGAATTTCCTGTGGCGTGTCATCTCAGATTCTCTCCCCACATGTGTCAATCTCGTCACCAAGCATGTCCCTATTTCAAGCCAATGTCTGGTATGTAAAGCACATCCAGAAACTGCCATTCACCTGCTCATAACCTGCGACTTTGCCAAAGCCTGCTGGGCTAGTTTCGGTTGGCCTATCAATGTTGCAGCCCCTTCTAGTTTCGGTAATTGGCTTGAGAACTTGATGCGAGTTTGTGATACAGAACAAGTTTGTCGTGCTTCAATGATTACTTGGGCCTTATGGAAATCTCGAAACCAAGTTGTTTGGAAGAAACGCAATTGTACTATTAATGATGTTCTAGCTTCAGCCTCCACCACACTTGATCACTGGCGAAAAGCTCAAAATCCTTTTGCCTTATCAACACTATCTCTCTATAATAGTGACGATGGGGCCGAGCTTTGGTCTAAACCTCCTACAAATCACATCAAGATTAATGTGGACGCCGCTCTTTTTCATCATGAGAACTCATACGGGTTCGGTATAGTTGCTAGAGATAGTTTGGGTCATCTTATTGAAGCAAAGACATGCTTCAAAGCAGGCTCTTATTCACCTGAGGTTGTGGAGGCTCTGGGAATTAAGGAAGCTCTTAGTTGGATTAAGAGCACCAATTGGCACAACGTAGAGCTTGAGACTGATAGTCTTCTCACTGTCCAAGCAATCCGAAACAGTCAGAGAATGTCATCCATTTTCGGCCTGGTTATTCAGGATTGTTGTCATTTGTTGTCTTCTCTACCTAGTGTTAAAATAAGATTTATTAAACGATCAGCCAATCGAGTTGCTCATGTTGTTGCTAGGCATGCTCGATTTTCCTCTGGTCGTAGCATTTTTTATCACAATGTTTGGGCCGATCTTAAGACTCTCTTGTATTCAGAATGCTTTTAATTCAATGAAGTTGCTATTTCATTTCAAAAAAAAAAAAAAACATTTTAATATAAAAAAAATTAAAAAATCTTACTAATACAATATAATACAAATATATTTTAAAATTTAATTAATTAAATGTATATTATATTATTATATATATATTTTTTACATATAACTTAAAATAAAATTAAATATTTCTTTCAACATACAATCTTTTTTTTTTCGAATTTATTATTTTATTTATTTTAATTTATTGTTAGTTATGTGAAGGAAGTATATTTTAATAAAAGTTAAATAATTTAATATTAAAAGTAATTAATTAATTTAATTCACATTTTTGCATATTAAATTAGATTAGATAGAATTATTGTAGGAATTAGATTGGATCCAAATTATAAAATTTACACTAAATACATTATGAACAAAATAATGTAAATTGGATTGGATAAACACGGTAACAATATATCGTATAATTTATTATTATTATTATTATTCTTGTCGATAGTATAATAAAAACAAGCTAAATTACTAAATTATAAACATCAAATATTTTTTTGAATTCTGCATTGTAATTTTTTTTAAAATGATAAATTAAACTTGTATATTATAAAATTGTATATAATGATAATTTTATCTTAATTTTTGTATTTTTTATTTAATAAACTAACATTAACCTAATTTTTAGAATGAACAGATAAAAAATATATGTACTATATATAACCACTCTAGCAATAACATCTTTATATATTAAAAGTGTCTATCTAACGGCATTTCTTGGTTTAACAGAATATACGTAGAATATTCTGTTAAATTTAACGATGTTAATAGGTTTGATCTCCCGTTAACAAATAAACCCAATAATTAAACCAAAAAATTAAACAATCTTTTTTTAAATTAAAAAAAATCAAAAAATTAAACAATCTTTTTTTAAATTAAAAAAAAAAAATCATCTTAGCCACATATCTCTCTAACAAACCATATAAAATAATATATATTTTTTTTTTCTAGAAACTTAAAGTTACAGACTAATTTTATTAATAATCATCAACATAAAATTTAAACTCTATGTTAAAAAATATATATTTTTTTTAAATCCATAAAACTGCAGACTAATTTCATTAATATAAATATTCAAGTATGAATACATCAGAACAATTCAAAATCAAAACCAATAAATATTCAACTATTTCAATAAATTCATAAATGTTATGAAATATTAGTATTATGTAATATTATAATTTAGAGAAAGAAAATAGAGAAGAGATGAGAATTTTCTGAGTGTTTTATTCCAATAGGTGATCTCCTATTTATACACATATAAGAGTCAAATATTAAGAAACTAAGAGAAAGGAAAACTAAGAAAAAGGGAATGTTGATTACATTAATGGTAATAAATAAAAGATTTGGACATCCACATAATTAATACTATTTATAACACTCCCCCTTGGATGTCCATAATAACTGCCTCATTAAAAACCTCGCCGAGAAAACCCAGTGGGACAAAACTCGGTCAAGGAAAAAAGAGTGCAGTATGAAATTACTCCCCTCATTTTGGCATTCGTGGAGATCCTTTAATCGACGCATTCCAATCTTGTGAACCATCTTCTCAAAAGTTGATGTTGGTAATGACTTCGTGAATAAGTCTGCAAGATTATCGCTTGATCGAATTTGTTGAACATCGATATCACCATTTTCTTGAAGATTGTGTGTAAAGAAGAATTTTGGTGAAATATGTTTAGTTTTGTCTCCTTTAATGTACCCTCCTTTAAGTTGAGCGATGCAAGCAGCATTATCTTCATAGAGAATTGTTGGTACTTCTTTATTAGATGTTAATCCACATGTTCCTCGAATATGTTGTGTCATTGATCTTAACCAAACACATTCTCGACTTGCCTCGTGAATTGCAAGTATCTCAGCATGATTTGAGGAAGTAGCCACCAGAGTTTGCTTTGTTGATCGCCAGGATATAGCAGTGTCACCGCAAGTGAACAAATAGCCAGTTTGAGATCTGGCTTTATGTGGATCAGATAAATATCCTGCATCTGCGTAGCCAATAAGTTGTGACCCACAATTATTAGAATAGAATAATCCTTTATCAATAGTACCCTAGAGATAACGGAGTATGTGCTTAATCCCTTTCCAATGTCTATATGTTGGAGCAGAACTAAATCTTGCTAATAAATTGACAGAGAAAGCTATATCAGGTCTTGTACAATTAGTAAGATACATCAATGCTCCTATTGCACTAAGATATGGTACTTCTGGACCAAGGAGCTCTTCATGTTCTTCTCTAGGTCGAAAAGGATCTTTTTCTACATCAAGTGACCTAACTACCATTGGGCTACTCAATGGGTGTGATTTATCCATATAAAATCGTCTCAAAATCTTTTCAGTATAAGTTGACTGATGAATGAAAATTCCACATTTTAAATGCTCAATTTGTAGACCAAGACAAAATTTTGTTTTTCCTAAATCTTTCATTTCGAACTCTTTCTTTAGATATTCCACAGCTTCTGAAAGTTTTTCAGGAGTTCCAATAATATTCAAATCATCAACATATACAAAAGAATGATAACAAACTCAGGACTTGAACTTTTTATAAAAACACATGGGCAAATAGGATCATTTTTATATCCTTCTTTTAATAAATATTCACTAAGTCGATTGTACCACATGCGTCCTGATTGTTTTAATCCATACAATGATCTTTGTAATTTAATTGAGCACATTTCTCGATTGCTTGAATTATATGCATCAGGCATCTTAAATCCTTCAGGGATCTTCATGTAAATATCACTTTATCTAGTTGATCCATATAAATAAGCTGTGACTACATCCATTAATCGCATATCGAGTTTTTCACTCACAGCCAAGCTAACCAAATATCTTAATGTTATTGCATCCACCACAGGAGAATATGTCTCCTCATAATCAATACCTGGCCTTTGAGAAAAACCTTGAGCTACAAGTCTTGCTTTGTATCTCACAACTTCATTTTTCTCATTTCTTTTACGTAAACATACCCATTTGTATCCAACGGGTTTCACACCTTCAGGTGTTTGGACTATAGGTCTAAATACTTTGCGTTTAGCAAGTGAATTCAATTCTACTTGAATTGCTTCTTTCCATTTTGGCCAATCTTTTCTATTTTGACATTCTTTGATAGATTTAGGTTCAAGATCCTCGTTTTCATTCATAATTTCTAGCGCTACATTATAAGCAAAAATATTGTCGACAATTACTTCGAGTCGGTTCCATTCTTTTCTTGTATTGACATAATTTATTGAGATCTCATTATTGCTAATATTTTCAGGTACCTGAATCTCTTCAAGAGATTTGTTTATGTCAACATCTTCCTCGAAATTTTCAGCCTCTTCATTAGGGCCATCTTGATTATTTGCTCCCTTTCTTTTTCGAGGATTTTTATCTTTGGAACCGACTGGTCTACCACGTTTCAAACGTGCTTTAGAATCATTAATTAATTGTCCTTCTGGGACTTCAATTCGAATTGGAGCATTTTCAGCTGGAATATGTGATTTTGTAATTTTCTTTGGGTCAGTGAATGCATTTGGTAATTGATTTGCAATATTTTGCAAATAAATTATTCTTTGAACTTCAAGTTCACATTGATTTGTACGAGGATCAAATTGAGATAATGATTGTGCATTCCATATAATTTCTTTTTCCAGCTGTTTCTTTTCCCCTCCCCCTAAAGCTGGGAAACTTGTCTCATCAAAATGACAATCAGCAAAACGTGCTGTAAATACATCTCCAGTTGTGGGTTCGAGATATTTAATGATAGATGGAGATTCATACCCAACATATATTCCCAGCCTCCTTTGAGGACCCATCTTTGTTCGTTGTGGTGGAGCAATCGGAACATATACTGTACAACCAAAGATTCTTAGATGGGAAATATTTGGCTCTGACCAAAAGCCAATTGTGCGGGGAGAATTTGTGATATGATGTTGGCCTAATGCGTACAAGTGCCGCAGCATGTAAAATAGCATGTCCCCAAGCTATAATTGGGAGTTTTGTTCTCATAAGTAATGGTCTTGCGATTAATTGGAGGCGCTTAATAAATGATTCTGCTAGACCATTTTGTGTATGTACATGAGCAACAGGATGTTCAACATTTATCCCTATTGACATACAATAATCATTAAAAGCATGTGATGTAAATTCACCAGCATTATCAAGGCGGATTGTCTTGATTGCATAGTCTGGGAATTGTGCTCGTAATCGGATTATTTGAGCAAGCAATCTTGCAAATGCTACATTACGAGTAGATAATAAGCAAACATGTGACCATCTAGTTGATGCATCTATCCATACCATAAAATATACGAATGGTCCACATGGTGGGCAAATAGGCCCACATATGTCGCCCTGAATTCGTTCGAAATCCGGGGATTCAATTCCAACCTTTACCGGTGAGGGCTTAATGATTAACTTTCCTTGAGAACAAGCAGCACATGAGAACTCACTGGATAAAAGAATCTTTTGGTTCTTCAATGGATGACCATGTGAGTTCTCTATTATTCTACGCATCATAATTGAACCGGGATGGCCTAACCGGTCATGCCAAATAACAAATAAATTTTTCTGGTTTGCGAACTTCTCGTTCACAATAACATGAGTTTCTATTGTACTTATACGTGTAACGTACAAACCTGAAGACAAACCAGGTAATTTTTCTATTATGCATTTTTTTCTTGAAACAATAGATGTAATGCAAAGATATTCAAAATTATTTTCATCTATTGTCTCAATATGATATCCATTACGACGTATATCTTTGAAACTCAACGATTCCTTTTTGATTTGGTGGATAATAAGGCATCATCTATAATAATTTTTGTTCCTCTAGGCATCAATATAATGGCTCTTCCGGAGCCTTCAATTAAATTTGCAGTGCCTGATATTGTATTAACATTTGCCTTCATTCTTGATAAATTTGAAAAATATTTATCACTTCTGAGTATTGTATGAGTGGTTGCGCTATCCACCAAACACATATCATCACCATTATTTGTAGAATCATGTATAGAATGACAAATGTCCATTACTTCATTAACAAAAAAAATATAATAAGTTCAAAATATAAATGCTTAAATAATAAAAGTTCATTACATAAATATGCCAAATAAAATAAACACCTTAAAGTAAATAAATGATAATAATAAAAAAAAACATAACAAAGAAAAGTGATTAATTGTGGACATTCCCATCTCCATTATCGATATTCATGTTGTTATTAATGAGATCTTCATTAAAAAAATCTGCAACATCTAAGTGCGTAATATCCAAAGGCTCTTTGAGAAAACCATCATCTTGATAGGCAAAATTTGCTTCTATTTTCTCCTTTCCTTTCACAGATGCTTGATAAAGATCAGCAAGGTGTTTTGCCGTACGACAAGCACGTGCCCAATGTCCTTTTATTCCACATCTGGAACATAAATTTTCAGAATTTCTATGATTATTATTTTGAGGACCTTTTCGCTTGTTCTCAGTAGTTGTGCTTTTCATTGGAGTATATGAATTTTTATTTTGACCATTACGATGCCAAACATTGCTTCGACCGCGATCGCGACCTCGACCGCGACTTTGATTATGGTCACGACTACGTCTATTACTTCGATTATGATCGAGACTACGACTATGATTATGATTGTCAGCAATTGTAGCATTCACTTCAGGGAATGGAGCAGACACAGTTGGGCGAGATTCATGATTTTTCATCAAAAGTTCATTATTCTGCTCAGCTACTAGAAGGCATGAAATCAATTCTGAATATTTTTTAAAATTTCGCTCTCTATATTGCTGCTGCAGGAGCACATTAGAGGCATGAAAAGTAGTATATGTTTTTTCTAACATTTCATAGTCAGTAACTTTTTCTCCACACAACATTAATTTAGAAGTGATATTAAACATTGCAGAGTTATAATCACTTACTGATTTAAAATCTTGCAACCTCAGGTGCAACCAATCATTCTTAGCCTTTGGCAATATGACAGTTTTTTGATGGTCATATCTTTCTTTCAAATTTTGCCAAAGCACAAGAGGATCTTTTACGGTTAAATATTCAGATTTTAACCCCTCATGGAGATGATGGCGAAGGAAAATCATAGCCTTGGCCTTATTTTGTTTTGTTTCAGTATTTTGATCTTTGATGGTGTCTCCAAGACCCATAGCATCTAAATGGATTTCAGCATCAAGAATCCATGACAAATAGTTTTTTCCAGAAATATCAAGTGCCACAAAATCAAGTTTTGCAAGGTTTGCCATGGATAAAACTATATCAATATAAAGTGTAAATTATTAGACATATACATAAACTTTGAAAAAATACAACAAAATATAGTACAATATAGAATAAGATAATAAGATTAAACAATATAATATGATAACCAAATCAACACACATATATAATATATAAGCATCTATATAGATATATATAAGCATAGACATATATTGTATAAATATTAATTCATTAAAAAAAATAACTAACTCGAATGTGTTTCAGTCAGATGAGTATATATATATACATATATATATATTTAGTGTATCATGACTTTGAAGCAATTCGAGATCACATAACAAAAATATTGTTATACCTTGGTTAGAGGCTCGTGCTGATAACGTGTTATGAAATATTAGTATTATGTAATATTATAATTTAGAGAAAGAAAATAGAGAAGAGATGAGAATTTTCTGAGTGTTTTATTCCAATAGGTGATCTCCTATTTATACACATATAAGAGTCAAATATTAAGAAACTAAGAGAAAGGGAAACTAAGAAAAAGGGAATGTTGATTACATTAATGGTAATAAATAAAAGATTTGGACATCCACATAATTAATACTATTTATAACAATAAACAAATAAATCAGAACAATTCAAAATCTCAAATCAAGAAAATTAAAAGTTTAGATTTATAATCTTTAAAAATATAAAAAAACTTAAATAGATTTATCTACCATTGTTGTTGCAGTTGCTCAGTTACTGGATTCTTAAACAAAAACCACTAAAACTTATATAAAATTAATATTTACGTGGCTCGCCACGTAACTCTCATCTAGTATATTATTAAGTTTTTTGATAAAAAATCAGATTAAGTATTATCTTATACTATTTTGAAAAATATAAAATTTAAATTGTCACTAATTAAATAAATAATTTAATCAATAATTTTAACAAATATAAAATTCAAAATAGCATTTAACCAATTATAAATCAAAACTTATCATGTTGCATAGCGACATATAGTCAAGACACTTAAAAAAAGTCTAACAATGTTTTTAAATGATAATAATCCAAATGAGTACACTTAAAAACTCACATTTTGCAAAAGTTTTCTTTTTATTTATTTTTTTTTAAAAAAAATCACATTTTACAAAAGTTATTTTGTCTTTTAAATGATAAATTAAAACTTGTATTTTCAAGATGGTACAAAATAACTTTGCCAAGAAAAAAAAAGATAGTATAAAATAATGGGTGATTCTACAATACACCCCCTTAAAAGGGATGTACTGATATACCCTTAACTTATTTCGGCATCCAAAAAATTTTTTTGGCTAATTTTTTTTTCATATTCATGTACGTTATAGCTATTTAAGATAACCTACAAATTTTTGAAAAATTCGAAATAATTTACAATATAAAAAACAATGTTCAAACAGTCCATTTTACACGTGTATAAAATAAAATAGTCACGCGTGCAACACACTATTTGAAAATAGTTTTCGGTATGTTAAACTTTTCCAAATTTCTTAAAATTTTGCAGGATGTCTTAAATAAGTATAACGTACATGACCATGAGAAAAAATTTGACTAAAAAATTATTTCGAATGCTAAAACAAATAGGGGTATATCAATATCTCTTTTAAGGGGGTGCATTGTAGAATTTTCCTAAAATAATACCCTAAACTTAATTTTTGTAATTTTATAATATAATTAATTTAAAGCTAATTTTTAATACGAACCCATAAAATATATATAACTATTTTTATCATAACACCTATTATTAAATTTTATACATTATTTACCAAAACTGATATTTACCAAATTATAAATCAAGTTATTATCATTTTGCATAGAGACATATAAGTCAAGACACTTAAAAAAGTCAACAATATTTTTAAATGATAATAATCAAAATTAAGTATATGACTATTTGTGTTGTTTTTCTTCTTTTGTTCAATTTGGGCTTAGCCCATTATTCGTTTCTTGTCTTTTTACTTAAGAGAATCATGCATATCAAGGCTTGATATTTATTTTAGGCTAATTAGGATTTTTGCTCCTGAACTTTAACATGTACCAAATCATGTCCCCTAAACTTTTAAGGTCGTTAAAAATACCCCATGAACTGTTGAGATTGTTGGATTTAAGGACTTTTGTCTAATTTCATTTAATTTTACTGCTTCAGCGATTGTTTATATACTAAATCATGCTCCCCAGACTTTGATACCTACCAAATCATGCCCCTCGAATTTTGACATGTACTAAATCATGGCCCCTGGACTTTCATCCATGTTAGACTTTTTTACTAAAATTGGAAGAAAAAAAATCCTTAAATCCAACAATCTAAATAGTTCAGGGGGCATTTTCAACGATCTTAAAAGTTCAGGGGGCATGATTTGGTACATGTCAAAGTTCAGGGGGCAAAAATCGTAATTAGCCTTTATTTTACTCTCAACATAATATCCGAGCCATATTTTTGATGGGCTTTCGATCCACACCTATCAATTAGTTAGCCAATAGCAAGCGAGCAAAATAGTACCCCAACCACGAACAAGAATAAGCGAGCAAACAAAACTCTTAACTGCGAACAAATATAAGTGAGCAAATGACACTACTTATGGAAAGATAATTCAAGATTAGTGAGGAAAAATAGGCATCATCTTGAGGAGGAATATTAGATAATTTTAGGAAAACTTACAAAAATACTGGAATTTGGGTTACTTTTTACAAAAATATTGCCATACGGAAAAGTTTTCAAAAATACTGTGTTTTTATAAAACACTAGTAGAACACAGAATAGAACAACTCAAAACAACAGTAGAACAACTAAAAAACACCAGTAGAACACCAGTGAAAACTTAATACAGTATACTGTAGTATGAAACTTATAAAAAAACACAGTAAACAAGTTAAAAATATCGTCTGACAGTATTTTTGTAAAAAAAATGACAAAAGTTAGTATACAATGTAAATTTCCTTAATTTTATCCTAAATAAACTATATATATATATAAGAACATGTACCACTTCATTCATTAGCAGTTGGTTTTAAGATAGGAGGATTCTCAACAATATTATAATAATAAAGTGGTAATTATCACCTTCCGGCAAAATTGCCATCTGTTTTCTTGAGCAATATTTTTCATTAATTAATTAATTAAAACTAAATTTGGATTATGAACTGGACTGACTTCGTTCATATCAGCCTGCAAAATCATATTAATAACCATTTGTCACTTATATGTATCAACTTCACATAAATCCAACTATTAAATTAAATTTACTAAAATACCCTTTTTCATTCTGTAACAAATCCATTCTTATTAGCTATGATTTCAGTCCAAATATACATATCATACACATAATTACTAAACATAACATAAGCTTCCATGGCTAAATTCATCTTAAATTTCCATTTTTCCAATCCAAATAAATGTAAACAACTACAATTCTCTTGTTTTTATGCTTTAATCTCTGTCACCACTCTGAGTTTCTTGCTTTTTCAAACTTCAGCCTCTCAATGTGTCCTTGATATTCATAAATCTTCATCATGGAATTATGACTCAAATTGTAAAGAAGGAAATTGGGGTGGATTTATAAGTAATTGTAGTTGTGGGGAAGCTTTTGATGATTACTTATATGGATTGGCACAAAGGGCCAACCAGAGTAATAATCATCAGAAGCTTTTCTTGAATTCAACTGAACAAAATAGTTGCATTGATAATAATGATATTTCTGGCTGTGGTTTTGAAAAGCTAACAAGTGGAGTTGGTGGTTGTTCTGACTTTTCTTCAAATGATGTTGTTAATAATCTAGGAAACAAACTCAATGAGCTTGAAGAAGACTGTAAATTTCTTGGCTCAATAGCTTGTTCTTCCTGTCTAAAGAGGTGGGAAGAGATTGTTGCAAAGGATGGGAATGAGACTAAAAAAGAAGAAACTGAAACTATGGTATGTGGTTTTGCTGTTTTGATTAGTTTAAGTAGTGGAAGAGTTAAAGATGAGAATTGGATTCACACCCTTTATAGATGCCTTGGGGATCAAGACATTTCAAGAGGTAAAGTACTAATAGTTGTTTGAGCAATGAGTGTTTGCTTTTGTCTATTCTCTTTAATGTTAGTAAAAACAGCTAAAATATGCAACCTTTGTTTAACTGCAGAAAAGGAAGACAAAACTAGTAAACATAAAAAGTTGAGGACAGGTAAATTGCCTACAGCTAAAATAGCTATGTATTATATATGAAATTTGAAAGGTTTTTAGGTTGTTAAAAATTTCACCCGAACTATTGAGATAATTAGATTTATGAATTTCTATCCAGTTTTACTGTTAGTGCTTGACGTGGGCACAAGTTCAGGTGGTACAATTTGGTACCACGTTAGGCAACTGTTAGTAAAATTGAACAGAATTAGAGAAAAGTTCTTGAATTCAACAGTTTTAATAATTTTGAGAGAATTTTCAACGACTTGAAAAGTTTGAGAAACACGATTTAATACATGTCAAAGTTCAGGAGAAAAAAAATTCCAATTAGTCGATTTGAAATAATGGGGTTGTGCAAATTTGAATAAGTTTCTTGGTTATGACAGGTTTATGGATTCTAGCTGGTGCTCTAGTGGGAATGACAATACTAGTAACTGGTATAACATGGTTCTTGTATAGGAAGAGAGTTGAAGACCATCTTTTATCAGAAAAGGAGGGTAAAAATATGATCTTTTTTTTCAATCTATAAACTTTGAGACCTCACTTGATATTATTATTAACATTCTCAATTCACATAACAGAATCTGATCATAGCATGGATATGGAGTCTACAAATGAAGAAAAAGGCTGCATTAAGATATCAATTAAGGAAGTTTATTTTGCAACAGACAATCTCAATTCTTCTAACTTCATTGGCCAAGGTGTAGCAGGTGAGACCCTTAGAATTAGTGAAGAATAAATTGTTGTTCTTAAGAATGGATTTTGATATCATTTATTTTTTTTTTTCAGGGAAAGTATATAAAGGAACACTTTCAAATGGGAAACATGTTGCAGTGAAGCACATAATCAAAGATGGTCATGTAGACACATTCATTAGAGAAGTGAGAAGCCTTTCTCATGTCAAACATCCAAACCTTGTGCCTTTACTCGGATATTGTGAGGCTGCAGATGCATGTTTCCTGGTTTATGAGCTTTGCCACAATGGGAACCTTTCAGAATGGTTGTTTGGTAATAAAGTTTTCTTCTTAAATGAATCTTCTTGTCCATTTTCAAACAATGGAAATCTAATCCAAAAACTGTGACACAAAACAGGTCAAGATGTTGTTCTCTCGTGGATCGAAAGACTAAAGATTGCGATTGACAGCGCCAAAGGTCTATGGTTTCTGCATACTTATCCAGATGGATGCATTGTTCATCGCGATATCAAGGTTGTTCTTGGTCTGTATAGATTTTTACTGCTATTTACTCTTTCTTTCCAGTGATTTTGTTCTTGACATGACTTTTTGGCAGCCAACAAATATCCTCATAGATTCTAAATTTCAAGCCAAACTCTCTGACTTTGGATTGTCTAAGGTTATGGAAATAGACCAATCACATGTGGTGTCAGAAGTGAGAGGGACATTAGGCTATGTAGATCCTGAGTATCAAAGAAATCACCATGTGAACCCTTCAGGAGATGTTTACAGTTTCGGAATAGTACTATTACAACTCTTATCAGGGCAACGAGTAATCGATTTCAACTTGGCCACACCAATGCTGCTCCTCAAAATGGTGAGAAAACAAGCTTAACAACTCTTTGTTTTTTCATGTTTTGGCAACTGTTTTGATGTGTTTGTTTGGTTGATTTTCAGGCTAAATCTCTCACAGCTAAAAGTAGTAAAGACGATTTTGCTGACCCCAAACTCAAGAGGGAATACTCATTGGAAGCCTTTGAACTTGTATTCAAGCTAGCTTTGTCATGCACAGGACATAAACAGCTAAGGCCATCCATGAAACAAGTGGTCTCAACACTAGAAAATGCATTTAATATCTCAACACAATTTGATTCAGTTACTTGACTCATAATTTATCAAAGAATATTGTTCATATTTGCTTATTCAAATAGAAAAGAATTACAATATGGTGTAATAGTGTGTACATAGATTTATACAAAAGCTTCATCAATAAAACCAGAAGCTGATACACTTTAGCTATTAACTCTTACAAAAACCGAGCTAATATACTCATGACTTGATTATATATCTACACAACACGAAAGGTTTTACCCTATAAAATTTGGGTTACCAAACGTGAACAGATCGTTCTTGTGAAAGAGCAGGAGAAGCCATCAAACCAGAAGACCTTCTTTCATAAAATTCATGGAGGACCCTGATGAGAGCACCGGCTTTCTTGCTAGCTCGAGATGTACCTTCACTCAGCAGAGAATACAAAGATCCCATTAGAGATGGACTATTGGCTAATAGAGCAACCACTTCTTTTCCTCCATTTCTACAAAGAGCTAGCAGCAAAGACACGCAGTACTCCTTCCCTGTCCTAGAACTAATGGAGCTTAAAATCTCGATGATCGAATTCAAACCACCATGGTGCAAAACAGCAGCTGTCCCATCTGATTTTTCAGCAAGAGTTGCTAGAATTGCAAGTGAATCTGTCACAAGATCATCTTCTGTATCAGAAGATTTCAAAAGATTAGCAAGGACATGAACTGTCCCAGCTTCCAACACACCCTTATGATTTCCAGGGTGTGCAAGGAGCCCATATATGGCAACTAAGGCGTTTTTCTTGCCTCTACTTGCTCCATTTCTTATGAGCTCGGTTAAAGCTGGAATTGCTTCAGTAAGATTCCCAATCAAAACTCTGTACTCTTCAACTGAAGCAAGATAAAAGATTGTCCCAGCTGCATATTGTCTTGCTTCTGAGCTAACTCCCTTCTTAAGAACACTTATGAGTATTTCAAGACCTCCTTCTTGGACTATTGTGGCTCTTCCTTTGGAATTCTTGGAAAGGTTCAAAAGGGCAGCAGAAGAATTCTCTTGAGACAATGAATCTGTTGAAAGTAAAAGATTCAACAGTGGCGGGATCACACCGGCTTCTACCAAACAAGACCTATTAAAAACGCTTGTTTTGGATAGAAGCCTTGCTTCATAAGCAGCCTTGTTTTGTTCTATTCCTGTTCCAACTACAAGTGTAACAGATACAAAATCTGCAACCATATTCATGGCCTTTTCAAAAGCCAAACTATCAGCCGAAACCGCCTTCTTAACGTGACGATTTCTATGACATGAATCAACAAAAGAAATGCCCTTTTCAGAACAATAAAGCTTAATCAAACCCTTAAGAGCAGAGTTAGGTACCATTTCCATGTTCTTGAGCTTTTCACCTGTTTTGGGACAAGTTGAATTTCCAGCTCTGAACCATTTGGTAATTGAAGAACGATCATACGTTTGACCAGAAGCTACCGTTACAGGATCAATCATCATCTCCAACGATATTGGACACCGAAGATCATCTGAATTAATACCATTCAGCACTTGACTTCTACAATTTCCGTTTGATTGTTTTCTATTGGGATCACAATCAACGACACCAAAAACCACGCAACGACAATAGCAAACGAAACCCATTAGACTGCTTAGCAAACCCAACTCTTCCTTTTCGTCGTTTGAGCTCTCGAGCTCAATCTCCGAATCCAAGAACATCGCTTCCTTATTACACGAGCTCCAGTTTCTGATTCCAAGATTAACAAGTACCCATTTGAGATCGCCCATATCAGGGACAACCCCACGTTCGAACCCGCTCAGAACGGATCGAACAGCTGACCCGACCCGTTTATCGTCGGATTCGGGTTCGAACCTCGTTTTCCGCGCTTGCCTCGTTACCAAATCAACATGGTCTTTAATATCGACCGGTACGTCGATCACGGTAATCGGAAGAACATCAAGAGCCGTCGCGATCGCCCGGGAAAAGAACCGGAATTGGTTAGCTACCCGCTCCGAATTCATTAACATCCATACCCGAGAACCTTCTCTGTTACAATCCTCTAACAAGAACCGAACTTTCTGGAAAACCAAATGGAGCTCCGAGAAACCCAGAACGACGGAACCCGGAAGATCCGAATCCCATTCTCGAATTTCTTCAAGAAAAGTGAGAATCACCCCAATTTGGCGAATTGATTCGTGGGCATTTCGCTTGTTGGAAGCGAAAAAATTGGATCGGTAATTACATATTTGACGAGCAAGAGAAATTAACGAGTTGAGGAGTGTAGAGGGACGAATCTCCTCACATGGATGAATCGCCGGAAAAGTCATAATCCGGCGAGTAGAGACATTTTGAGTTTGAATCATTGAACAAAAGTTTCAAATCAAAGAGATTTCGATAAAAGTATGAACTTGTTTTCTTGTGCTTTGAATTATTAACTTTCGGTTTGAGAATTTGGATTATATATAACGTTTGGATTGGGTATGTACACGTGTAAGAATATGAATGGAGTTAAAGTTTAAGGTTAAAAGGGACTGTAGTGGCTTTGACTTTGTAAATAGAGGACACGTGGCGTGTTTGCACGTGGAGAGATCTAAGCAAGGGGTTAGGGAATGGCGGCTTCGTACATGGCTTCGAGTGAGTTTGTGTTAAGGTGACACGTGGCAGGAGCAGGGATCATGGTATGGCTCGTGAAGTTACGTGAAGAGTGATAGCCGACATCGACAATGGGAAAACAGCTTGGAATTATTATTATCAATACATTATTGATGAAAAATTATTAATTTTAATTATTTATTTATTCCTTTCTTTTCTTGAAATAATTGAAATAAATAGTTCAATACATTAATAATAGTAATGACTAATGCTAATAAATAAATAAATTCAAGAGGATGAAGATACAAGGAAAAAGGTTTGTAAGAAGGTCATTCATATGGTTCTATTATTATTATTTATTTTTGAAAAATGATTAATTAAAATTTTTAATTCTCAAATTTTAACATGTATTAAATTATTTTTTAAAATTTTTAAGATCATTAATTATTTTTAAATTATTAAAATTGTTGAATTTAAAGATTGATATCTAATTTTATTAAGTCTAACATTAATCAAAATTCATGAGATATTATTTGGTACATGTTAAAATTTGACGAGTATGATTTAATAACTATTAAAGAGAAGCATAATTTAGTACATGAGCAATTATTATATTAGTAAAATTGAATAAAATTAAACAAAATTTTTTAAATATAACAATCATAATAGTTTAGGAAAATTTTTAATTGGGAAAACAATTAAAAAAAATGTAATTTGATAGATGTGAAAGTTTATAATTTGGGAAGTAATGAAGCTGACGTTTTTTTAATTTAAAAATTTGGACGACAATTGTATTGAAATGTATGCTTAAGTAGTGATAATTATTATGAATTAATGAGCCTTCTTCCTTGGATACTTTTCCAATAAACATATAATTGTACTTTTATTTTCGGGAAAAGAGTAGATTAACATGTTAATTGCTTCATTAACTGGTCTCTAATTAATATTAATATAACCACTATTTTATATAACTATTAATTTTTTGACATTACGCGTATTTGTTTTCTTCTCACCACTATTTTAAAATAAATAATATTATAGACTCTATCCTCCAATATAAACTCCATTAAGAAAATGTTATTAAAATTTATATCTTAATTAATCTACAGAATTTTAAAATATTATATATATATATATATATATAAAGTTCTTCAAGATGAATCAAGTTCTCTCCACAAATTAAAGAGATTATCCTTTATTAATGTCCATCTTTTTGTATCATGCATGGTTAATATTTTAGCAAATCAAGTTTCACTTCCCAATTAAAACGAAATTTTCTGAGTTGAAATGATATTCAAGTTTTTTTATTTTTTTAATTATAAGAAATTACTTTATATACTATTTTTTTAACCTTTTTTTTTTTCAAATTTACGGTTTGAGTTTCTAAATAAGTTGCAGTGCTAGTTGCAATAGGGGTTCTATACAATTTTTTGCTGCAATTTAGGTTGTAGCTCTAGTTGCAATAGGGGTTTCTATGTAAAATTCTATAAAAATACAAAATAATTTGTTTTAAAGTGTAAAAATGAAAAAGATCCAAAAATAAAAAATGATATCCATATATATATATATTGAGAAATAGAATATCATAACTCCTAACGGAAAATCTATATAATGAAATTGGCCAGGTACGGTATGATCCCTATAAATTCACATATTAATAAATCTAAAAATTAATTACATATTTTTTACATGACAAGTGACGATAATTCATAAAAACAAAAGCCTATATAATTTGATGTATATATATATATGTATATAAAGTTGACTTGGATAGCTATAACTAAAGACTTGTACAGTTGCAACAGGCTCATGTGCAAAGGACTCACATAAATATATATAGGCAGAGATCTGCATGTACTGTCTAGTGATCAAGACTTAGGATACTTTCTTCATTTTGTTTGATTAACAATTTTGTACTTATTATTATCTCAGATTAAGAATCTAATTAATTACAAACACAAACATATACATTTTATTGTATTTTAGTACTTTTCCATGCCCTAACTTAATTATTTTATGGCTAAATATATTAATTATGTCCTTTTAGATTTAACTCATCTCTTTATCCTAATTTCTTGACAAGTCATAATTAATTCACAAGTCTTTGGTTTTATTTCTATGAACAATTACCTACTTTGCAGTTGCATGCACTCTCTTTATCTAACAAAGATTTTTTTTATCTATGTAATAATATTTTACAAAACAATTTTTAATTGTTAAGAGAAAAAGAAAATATGAATTTCAGAAGAAAATCTTCATGTAACAAAGTGATATATGGATTAGAATGATAGTATCGATTTATAAGTTTCTTACAATAATTGTGTATTAATTAATAATTTCAAAACATGTAAAAAGAAAATATATAAATATATATAAGAAACACTTTTAAAATGTAAATTCAATTGTTTGACCATAATTAACAAGACTTTTCATGAAACACTGCTAGACTCTATTTTAGTGGATGACCTTTGAAATTTTATACATTTTTCCTATTAGGGTCGGCTCCAAAATTAAAGTGTGTGAATTATAGCCACAATATATATATTTATTTGAAAGCATGTTTCTTGTGATCATATATATACTAGCCACTAGGTTTATTGTGTGTACACCTATTCTTTCGTATAGTTATCTTTATTTATAGATATTAATTAATGGGTTAAGAATATCCTTGATGATTAAAAATATATAACCCAAAATTTTAATATGATTGTAATTGTATATATAGAATTGGTCAAAGTAAAATAGTTGGTGTGTTCAACTTCAATTAACCACACAAAATGCTTGGACTTGGAAGAAAGAACGCCATAGGAGGAGGCGACCTCAATGCCAATAATTTGACCATCACTTTCAAATACACAAGCTTTGCACTCAAGTCTCCATCAACCTAATTTGAATCTCACATAATAATAATTTTTTTTTTAATAAATCATGTAATTTTAATAATAACAATCAACTAATAACAATCAACTAATTTTAATAATAAGTCAATATTTTATTTTATAACTATTATTTATGTATTAATATTCTTAAATTAATTTTTTAAATTATTAATTAGTGTAATTTTAATTTATTAGGCTATTTTGAAGACTAATCATACATTTGGAGTTATTAAACAAGATTTTAACACATTTTAGTGAAAAATAGTAAAAGCTGGCGAGCTCAATTTTACAAGGTAGAATTTAATTATAAATTTTGACAACCTAAGAAGTAGAATTGGACTTGGAGCTAAACATAAAACTTTTAGATCTCGTTTTCAACTTTTCGAAATATCTTGAATCGTTCAATTTCAAGTTGTATTAAAGAAGTTAATTATGGCCAAAATACTAATCTGAACACGTCACAAAAAAATTTCGGCAGTAAGGATCATGGTCGCGCGGCGAGCACTTCCCTTCCCTGCGGCAAGAGCACGATTCCAATTTTTTTCGAATTTGATATTTTTGAAATTATAGGATTTTCAAGGGTATTTATAGGACATTTAAGGTTTGTTTTTGGGGACCTTTGAATTGCATTTTTTAGAGAGAGAAGAAGAAGGAGATTGCGGCACCAATTGTTCTACATCATTGCTCTTTTTCTTCTTCGTAAACTCATACTTTTTATTATGATTTTTATTATAATGTCTAATTCAGAGTGGTTTCTTTTAGTGAAGGATTATTTCAAAACCCAAGACATGAATCTTTAATTTTTATGATGAATATTAATTTCTTAGTTTCCATTATAACGAATTGTTTCTATTTTCTATATTCAATACCATGATTATTGTTTTAATCTTATTTAGATTATTACTAAATTAAGTTTTACTTTAATTTATTATCATCTTAGGATTACTATAGTGTTTGTGATAAATTGTAGTTTTTAATATTGTCAAAGGTATTATATGCTTCATTAATTTATTGCCTAAATTAGTCTATATCCATTGATTTTAAAGCTTTACCCTAGTTAAATAAATTGGGAGGACAAGAGCAATCAAGCTCAGACAGTGTCGACAAAATTTCAAACATCAAGGCGACAAAGATGATGGTTAATAATCAAACATTACTAAATACTCTAATCAAAACAGACCCTAAAAAGAGTGGGTCACTCCCTAAGAGATTCGGAGCCATGCAAGTAGCTCATGTATGGTTTCGAGTGAGCCAACATCGCTCCCTGTGGTAAAATTAGATTACCACTCATAGTCAAAACTACCCCGTGACAAACATCACTATGACTACTTTCATAGTGATCGACACCAAGTCTCTTTGGAAGGTCAACACCGAACGACCTTTGAGCCATCTCACATATCTACCATATGTTTGTCCAGTTCTCGATAACAGCTAGTATCGACCATTTCCTTGGCAATTAAAGAGTAGTATGTGAATGTTACAACACATCAACGATATTTGCCAAGAAGACTTCCTTGATTGTGCTAACAACCAAGGGATGAGGAAGACCTCTTTTGTTGTCAAGACAGCCAAGGGGATGAAGAAGGCTTAGATGATGAAGACCTATAAGGTTAAAGACCAAGGAAAAAATAGAGACCGCACCTACAATCACTCTAAGGTGAACTTGAGATGGAGAAGACATCGCCCCCATCTTGGGTATATTAATTCGAGAGTTGGTCACATCATTAATTGACCAAAGAACAGCTAGTGACTGCATCAACAAATCATTGACAATCGCCAAGAAGACCTCTTCTACTCTGAAGCTGAGGAGATGATGAAGGCCTCCTGCGCTGTAAATCCAGGGAGATGATGAAGGCCTCCAACACTGTAAAGCTAAGGAGTTGACAAATGCCTCATTTGCTATCAAATCGACCGGAGATGAACAAGAGAAGACAAAAGGCTGCATCTGATGGAATGCTAAAGGACTTCAAGGCTACAACTTAAGAGAAGACAAAGATTACATCTATGTTTACATAAACACACAGTGTGACAAGAGATTCAATGCTAAGACAATAGGCAAAGATCAAAGTAAATGTTCCAATGGCGGCATGATTTCACAGTTGCTCAAATCAATAGAAATCACTCAAGAAATCATCTAAATTTTAAGTTAAAAATGAAAAGATAAATGATAAAAAAAGATGATCATCTTTTTTTTTTTTGATCATCTTTTCTCTTCTCTTTTTTTACTTAAAATTTTGAACCCTACTATTTAACAAGAAATGCGAATTCAAACTCCTACTCTTAGTGGGAACGCTTGAATAACATAAGCGATTGTCCAAGATTGTCAAAACTGATGTCCACCTGGTAGTTTCAAGAGAATCAGGCTTAGTTCACCTTATTAAGTCAACCTCACACTTACTTGGGGGAAAATGTTTACACCAAAAGTAATCTTGATGACGTGGACATCAATGTTTGACACATAGCAAGAAAGATGACATCTCAAAGTTAAGTAGTCCCGAGTCATAGCAAGTTGGCTTGGGAGGGGTCCCTAGCCCTGTGCCCAGGTTAACTTCGAGAGCTCTGGAATGGAAGTTTGGACTTCAATAACTTGAATTCAACTCACTATCTTTCAGTGTTCTATAGCATGAAGACATGAAGAAGTCAAATCTAGGCCCCGAGAGTTAAAATTACATGAACCTGCACCCCAAAATCCAACCTGGGCACCTAGGGTTTCACCCAGTGTCCAGGTTAACATTCCCAACTAAGGTTTCAGTTTTTGGGACCGTCTTAGTGTAAATGGGTCAAAATTTACATTGGGACATAAACTAGACATACCACAGACATATTTGAGGTATTAGAATCAAATTCGAAGCAAGTTTATTTTTTAGCACCCAGAGAACCCAGTGCCCAGGTGGACAATTTGTCAATTTGCACACCTTCCAAGTATCAAATCAATGATCTGACTTTTACATCATCTTCGACTTCATCAAAAACGGGGATATAGGTACTTTTAGGGAAGAAATAACACTTCTTGGATGCCAAAGACAAGGCCCAGCGCCCAAGTATTTTGATGGTGGTTTCCGAGAACTCTTTTGAGGATATTTTCCGTTTTTAGAAAATATTAAGATTCAAATATTTCTCATGACCAAACAGAACTTCTGAAGGGCCAAAAGGGGGACCCAATGCCTAGGTTGACATATTATCAACCTGGGCTATTCCAAACAAGTTCTCAAAAAAGAGTTTCAGGTATTTTTTTTCTATCATTAGAAATAATAAAGATTCAAGCAAACTTGAGGAGAAAACCACAACCCTGAGACCTTAGACATAGGGCCCAGCTCCCAAGTTGACCTAGTGTTGGGCCCAGCGCCCAAGTTGACAATCAACTTGGTGCACTGGTTTGGATCACTCAAATGTCAAATCTGATCCGACCATTGAATCCAAAATGGTCAAAACCAAGGTAAGAGACCTCGTCCTCAAGTTCAAGAACCTTAGAAGTATCAAAACGACATCCTGAGAGCTTGGAATTGGTGTACCAAGCGCCCAGGTTAACAAATGGCCTGATGCGCTAAGTTCTGCTTATTTGATTCTGATTCCAATTTGACTGTCTGTCTAGTTTTTCACAATGACTAAGATTTATGAATTCAGATAAGTAAAATTCACAACTTCTCATTTCTCATTTCAAACATGAGAAACTCACTCAAAAATAAAGAATTTTGAGACTCTCATTTCTGCAGAACAATAACATCTTTGAGAATTGGTGAACAACTTTGCCAAAACACATAACAGACTAAGTGATGTCAAAATATCACTTAGGCACCATAAATTATACCCACAAATGTTTTTCCACTTACCCAGCGTCCAGGTTGACATCATATGTCAACATAGGCGCTAGGATGTCAACCTGGACACTAGGTTATAAACTGAGTTCAGTAAAACAGCCACAACTTACTCAATATTGATCTGATTGACGCAATTCAACTTAAATTTTGAAGCTAAGTTAATGATCTATCAAGTCATGTCTCACACTTCAATCTCAATTCTAAATTTATCAGCCTCAAATTTCATCCCAAGGGAGTTACAAAAATAAGCTCCAAGTTACCCGCAGCAGGTCCCGCCGGGCTTCGAAAAATGACTATGAGCTTCAAAAATTAATTTTGACCGTTGGATCATTATCGATGGTCAAAATTAGCCAATTAAGATTTTTTTATATTTTGAATTAATTTTTCCTATTTTTGTGGGCTTCCTTCAACGATAAAAGGAGAGCTCTCTTAGTTCATTTTTCATATTCACAAAACTACCCACAAGGTCAGAGCATCTCTCTCTAGAAACCAGAGCTTAAGCACTTCGCCTTTTTCTATAATTACCCATCTCGTGAGAAATAAAAACTCGAAGTAGAAATAGCTTCATTACCATCACGACATGGGGAGTGAAATACTATAAATTTTTTGTGTCTCTCTAAATTATATACTTACATTTATTATTCATCTCACCAATCTAGCGAGCTGCTGTTGGCCACTTTTCAGCGTCAACACCTGTCATATGCCTGGAACAATCATTGTCGAAATATCACATTTGAGAAGTAATAGATTTAAAGCAAGAAGAACCAACTACATATTTATTTTTGACAATCTATTTTTATTTTTGAGAAACATATTTATTTCCAAAAGATTTAGAATTAAAAATATTTTACATGGTAATACATTTAGGTCGAATGTGATATTTTATTCCACAAAAATGGCATATAGGAATGAATCGATTTTTATTTCCTTTGGGATTGCCAAACTTACCAAACTACTTCTGTAATAACAATACATTTTTAGCATCCAGAAATCAAAACCCTACAAAGTAATGTCAGAACATCCAGAAATCAAATTTTCAAATTTAGTATTTGATTTAAATTGAGCCTTAATAAAACCCAAACCAGCATGACTCGTTTGTCTTGACTTTTGAACCTCTTAAAAATGTTAGAACCTAGATTTAGCATTTTAACATTTCTTTTCAATTTTTCAAGTTTCTTAGTTAAATATACAATTTTAGAATTTTTTGAAATCAATTCAGATTCACAACATGTATTTTTCTCTTCAAGATCTTTGATGTTGTGAGATAACTCTTTATTAAATTTTACTAAGGAACAGTTTTCATCACAAATTTACATCAACTTACCAAACATTACCTTGTAAGATTTTGTCAATGATCCTTCATCAAGTTCTGACTCATTTGAATATGAAAGAGCTCATTTATCATTGTCATCAGTCAATGTATTGTTTAAACACAAAACTTTTCTTTTCTTTTATTTTTTCTATAAATTACTTGACAAAACACTTGTTCAAATAATATTTTCATCTTCACTATTTTTAAAATCATCGAAACTCCAAGTAACATTAAAATCCTTTTTATTCTTTTTCAAGGTATTGACACATTCAGATTGAATATGACCATGCCCTTTGCATTTTCTGCATTAAATACCCTTTTTATTATTGGGGACAAAATAATCAGATACATAATTACCTTTTGGAATTTTTGAGAAATTCTTTTTATTTTCAACATTTATCATGTGCTTTTGAAAATTAGCCAATTCATCATCATCCTCATAATCAGAAACATATTTTTCAAAAACTTTAAAGAGAATACCTTTGCTTTTCTCATTTGAAGAGTTTGACTTACCCTTTTTCTTAATTTGCCAAAAAATTTTGCCTATTCCATTGCTAGTATTTCGTGTCAAATCTATCAAGAAGCACACGAATGATTTTTCGAACCAACACAAATTTATCTAATTTTTTTCCCAAGGAAAAAAATTCATTAGCAATATCAAATAATCTTTCATAAAATTCATATTAAGTTTCAATTTTTGACGTTCTTAATTCATTGAATCTAGTTTGCAACATGGTAAAACGTGATCTCTTTACATCAGCGGTATCTTCAAACTAAGTTTGAAGGATTTCTCATGTCTCCTTTAAAGATTCACAAGATTATATCAATTCAATAAAGCCTTCACCAATACCATTAAAAATACCATGCAAAGCTTTATTATTATAATCAGATAATTTTCATCTTTAGTAGTTCAATTAAGTTCAAGTTTTACCTTAGCATTACCTTCATCATCATTTTTAATAGGTCGAGACCAACTTGAAAGTATAGCTCTCCATGCCTTCTTATCTTGTGACTTAATAAATGATCTGATTCTGACCTTCGAATATGGATAATTCGAGTCATTGAACATGGGTGGTCGAGTAATGGAGCTTCCTTCTACAAACAACGACATCTCACATAAAACAATTCAAATGTAATAAAATAAACTCAAGATCTCACTAAGAGTTTAATGACTTACTCTGATACCAATTGAAATTTTATATTTTAATATTACTAATTTTTTATTTAACTAATTAATGAATTAAATACGGAATAATAAATATGGTACCGAAACAGTTATTATGTAGCTACAGAACACAACTCCGTAACTACAAGATAAAAGTAGAAAATAAACAGTCCAAAAAAAAATAAAAACACACAAGATATTTATACGTGGTATCAACAATCCTTGTAGATTGTTACTAGTCTACGGGGTCACGCCCATAGATAAGATTCATTAGATAGATCTCAAAAATACAAAGTAATTGACTTATGCATAAATAGAATCCCTCTTATTGTATGCCACAAGCTTGATGTATACCACCTTCTAACTGAATCTTGATGAAACTTCAAGTGCTCGAACTCCTTTCGATCTCTTTGAAGAGTGCTTGCTTCCTCGCGAGGCAAGACTTGAAAAGCTATCCTCTGAAAGCCTGTAGAACCTTATCCCGAAGGTAGCACTGTTGTTTTTCTTCTTTTGTAGACTTGATTACAAACTCAATACAATACAAAATACATAAACACGGCAGAAGAGATGAACACTCTCTCATCTACACAACAAAGACACTTTTTCTTACAAGATATGAATGAAATATAAAGATGTGAAAGAGATACTGAACCTAGCTGCTATAAGGTGTATTTATAATCAATATACACCTTATTGACAGCTCATACACAGTCTAAACGAGACCATAGCTCACAAGAAACTTCTCTAAAAATGATCTTCAATCAGCCCAAAAAATTTTGCTTGTGTACTTACAAAATCTTGAGCAGTAAGTGCGATTTTTCTTTTACAGAAAAGGAAAGTCTTAATTTGGTTTTCTTCACAAGAAATCTGATCAAACTAATTAGGAAACTCATATAAGATCAGGTTAACACAGCTGAAAAAAATAGAAATTAATGTATTCATAAAACTTACCTTTTATGACAGATTTTCTAAATATAAAAAAGATTGTCACTTTTCAAACTTTATATAAATCAATTAAATTCAAATATATAATTAACATATATAATTATTACATATCTTTTATAAATTATATTTTTGGCCCCTAATAAGATAATTTTTTGTCTTTTGGCCTCCATCTTGACAAGTGTATATCAAATCAAAATTGGCCTAGGAATCAACAGCATGTGCAAAATCAGATACTCTCTTCTCTTTGTTTATCACTCTCCAACTCTCTCCCTTTGGCTTCTTCTCAATTGATCTTTCATTCATTCAACACACAGGCTGGCTCTCAGATCAGATTTGTATAAAAAAAGATACTCTGTTTTCTGCAGTAATATGAATAAACCAATTTACTAGACATGACATGACTCAATTTTAATATAAACAAATATATAAAAGTCATCAATTTGCAGAGTATGGACAAACTAATGTGTAAGATAGTAGTTAGTTAGTGTTAGATGTTGTTATGTTGTTTCAAAGCTTTTTGTGGCTACTTGCATGGCCTTTTTATTGTTTAGTACATATGTGCTATGTACTCCTGTCAATGTCATATCAAAATTCAAACAATATCTATCTGAGCCAGCCAACACACTTCTGGCAAAATCTAGTTTTGTCAAGAAACAATGACATTTTCTACTCACTACTACCCCCTGTTTTTTATGTCCAAGTGAGATTCTAAATGAATACAAGTGTTTGTCAAGTTTATGTGTAATTTATATGCACTATACTAATAAAGGTTTACTTAAGTCTAGTTAGCCAAATATTTGTATATGAGCATTGCTATTAAGAACTTAACGTTTGGCCAATAGATGGTAATTTTTTATAATAATTGTTAAACTAAAATATGTAATACCGAATACTTAATAATACTAATAATGATATGATACCAAACCTTAACAGCTTGAACAATAGTGAAACAACCACTTTGAACCAAAATATTGCCTTTTCAAGATTGTTACAATTGGTCACTATCTTAACTAAAAACTTGAAATTTATTGTGTAATTATTCTCTAGGGGGGTCCCAAAAGCTAAGAAAAAGATAATTTCAGACCTTTGAATAGCCCCCACAACAAGTCCTGCCAAACTTTCTCAAATCCATCCCATATCATCTTTTTGATATTTGTCTTAAAGCTTCAAAACCTTTAATAACAAGAGATATTATCAAAGATATAGCCAGCTAATTAACAACCAATCAAGATTACGAACCTCACTAAAACCTCCCAATAAAAAGAGATATCAACCACAAGTTCTCTAAGTCAAAGTTCAATAGAAAAAAAAAACATGGCATTTTGGCAAACTCAATTACCCTTTTCTGTTTTCTTATTCTTTTGCATTACAGTATTGGTTTCTTCTGGAAGCATTAGGCATTACACACCTCCAAGTGTTACACATTTAACAGATCTTTTTCCTAAAATTCCTGTTAGTGATGGATATTCTAACTTCTATGGAGACTCACATATAAAGCTCACTAGTAATGGTTCCATAGCAACTCTTACTCTTGACAAATCCTCAGGTAAAATCCTTTAAATTTAAGCCAACATTATGTTTTTATTTATCTGAATTTCGTTCTAATTTTCTTATACTTGGTTCTGGTTTTGGTACAGGTTCTGGATTAGCCTCTAAAAACAAATACCAATATGGATTCTTTAGTGCTGCAATTAAACTACCATCTGGTCTTTCTTCTGGTGTTGTAGTGGCTTTTTATGTAAGCTATGATCACTTCTATTTTTCCAATGTTTTTTATAACAGAAAAAGATAAAGACTTTTTTATGTGACACATGCAAGACTTACAAAACAACATATTGCAGTTGTCTAATGCAGATGATTTCCCACACAATCATGATGAAATAGACATAGAATTACTTGGTCATGACAGGAGAAAAGATTGGATTTTTCAAACAAATGTATATGCAAATGGAAGTGTTAACACAGGTAGAGAAGAGAAATTCTACCTCTGGTTTGACCCAACTACACAGCACCACCATTACAGCATCCTCTGGAATAGTCATCACATAGTGTAAGAAAAATACCATTAAAAATCAAAAATCAAAACTTTCCCATTAAAAATATCACCTTTTAAGACATACCCATTTGAAAATTTTCAGGTTTTTCGTTGACAATGTACCAGTTAGAGAATTTCCTCGAAACAATGCTGTTTTCCCATTAAAACCCATGTCAGTATATGCAACCATATGGGATGGTTCACAGTGGGCAACTCATGGTGGAAAATACCCAGTTAACTACAAAAACGCACCGTTTACAGCTTCTTTTACAGAAATGGAGATGAATGGGTGTGTTTATTCGAAACAAAATGATAGTGTTTCGTTGTGTTCTAAGAAGAACAACCCTTCGAGTTTGGACCCAGTTGAGGGACATGAGTTTGCCACTCTTTCGAAACAACAAGTTACAGCCATGGATTGGGCTAGAAGAAAGCTCATGCTTTATTCTTATTGTAAAGACACATCAAGATTCAAAGTCTTACCTCCTGAGTGCAAATGAATCAGAGTACAAGAAATTTCACAAGGCTCTACCATGTAGTTTTTTTTTTTTTATTAATGATTTTTTTTATCTAATAAATAAATTGCATTATACTGTAAGTTGTAACACCCAATTTATTACCATCCTATATTATAAAGCTCTGATCTAATTATAGTGATTTTATTTCATGATTGAATTTGGGTTTATCTTGTTTGCCTAATCATTAATATTGGCTAGTTATTATCTTTGGTTTGGTGTTTTGATGAAATATACAACCAAACGAAATAGATGTACTAATACATTTTTATTCATTTTAGTATTTGAAATAATTTTGTAGTTAATTTTTCTAAAATATTTATATATAAAGTAATTGAGGAAAATCATTTGGTATTTAAAATTTTTTTTAAAATTTACCATCTTAAATAATTACAACGTGAGAAAAAGAAATTGAAAAATTTTCCTAAATACCAAAACAGATAAAAGTCTACCGAAACATCTCCTTAAGAATATGTATTGTAGGATTGAGGACCAACTCAAAAATGGGGCAGAAGACAGAAATGTTTATATTCTTTAACACTCATAAAATATGCAACAACAAGAAGACGTAGGAACCCACCCCAAGGCTCGTTAAGGCTCCTTACACAAGCCTAAAAAATTCTTTAATAAAAAAATTCCAAATTTATTTTTAAAAATATTATAGTTTGTGTTTTTACTATTATTTATTAAAAAATATAATTATTTTTTTAAAAAAAAAATACTTAATTTATTTTTTTAAGATACTACAATCAACATTTTATTAAAAAAATTACATAATTATATTTTTAAGTATTTACCACTATACATAAAAAAAAAAATTAATTAAATTTTTTTGCCCAATACTGGACGACCTGTAGGATTATTCAAAACTTAATAGCATAATAGTAAATGATATCAATTAAGAACACGTCTTGAAATTAGGGTGGAGTAATGGTAATAGGACACCGCCGATAGATTCATGAATATATAATTTATGGTAGCCACTTAATAATTAAGTCACCAACTATAATAATCTCAAGCTTCCATTGATTATTATGTCCAAAAAATGAGAAAAGGAAATTACAAGGAAGAAAGTGAATACATTACATACATATAAATAGACATAGTACCAATTGTGAACCCATCTTATCTGTCTCATAAAAATAATAAACCTAAATTGACATTTCCACATTCCAATGTCTTTTTTATTTAAAAAGTTCCAACCAATTCACAGCTAATTAAGCTACACTCTACCAAGCATATATTTATATAGAATTGCTAAGGAGTATTATTGGTACCAAACACCCTCTTTAGTGTCATACTGTTATTAGTATTAATTAAATAGCATATCCTATATAACTTAAAAAAAAAATTAGAGAATATCGTTGATAACTCTAAGATTTAGAGTTATTATCATATCTTTAAGCTTGAATTTAATGTGAATTGTGGATCAATTAATGTTTATATTGTGTAATTGTGTCTAGTTTGTTGTGTCTTTGTAATAAATGAAAGTGTGTGTGTTAGTAAGTGTTAAATAGACTTATGTTATTGTTTTTATGTGTTTTAAGCAGAAAAAATACAAGAATAGGTATTTGAAAATTTTTGGGACAAGGGGAAAAAGGAGCAGGAAAATGATTATTGCTGACTGGCATTGCTGTAGCACTCATCGCGTAGCAATTCGTCAGCCCAGTAAGTTTATTTTGGCAGAATGTCCAGCTGGCTTTAATGAAAAGAAAAACGAGCTGAGGTGGCGGAATTTGGCTATTGACTCAACAAACATGTGGAAAATGAAGGACAAGTGGGTGATGATTGGGATTTCCAATTAGGGTAAACTTTGGTACCCTAATTGGGGAGCAAGGAGGAAAAAGAGGATGAATAGATGAGAGGTGGCTGCACTTGAATACTAGTACGAAAAATACAGCAGAGAAAAAAAGAAAGTTTCTAAGTACAAAGAAGGAAGAAGAGTACAAAGAAGAAGAAGATTGAGAAGAAGGAGAAGAAGGCAACATTCAAAGAAAGGATTTGAGCTCATCACTCATTTCCCTTGCTCTCTACTTCGTTTGTATCATTTCCTTCTCTTCAAGTTCTTTTTAATTCCATGAACAATATGTTTTCTAGTTTTGAGTTTTTAATTTCAGCTATGCACTAAACTTTTTGAGATTTGGGTGGTTATGAACCCTTGTATGGACTAGTGTTTGGATTTTGCAATGATGAAGTAATCTTGGCTTAGTTCAATTAGTTGTGATGAAATGTTGAATGAATGTTAATTTTTGGCCATTTTTAACATTTAGCAAGCTAGATCTTACTTGGAAAAGTAAGACCTAGTTGAACCCTTCTAATTGATGCATGATTTTTACCTTTACTTTTAGGTATTAATTAGTAGTGAAATAGGAATATTTTGCTACCATGTATAACTAAGGATTTGATGCTTTATTGGGCTATTTGTGATCTAAACTGATGTAGGAATGCATTGTGAGATTATGAATGGTTATTTGCAAGTTTTGGAAAAAGCTTGCTGGTTTTTTTGAAATTTGTTAACTGCGGGATTCTTTGAGTCATTCTTTGAGTCATTCTTTGTATCAACTGGGACATACAAGTGGAAATTAATCACCCAAGTCTATTTTCCTAATCTGAAATTACCACCATTTTAATCACTTTTAGTTTCTTATTTTTAGTTTATTTAGTTTAAAAAAATTAGTTCTCAAGTTTAGATTCAAGGCTATAGATTTTTCTCGTGAATTACATGTGTGACTTTATTTTATTTTTATTTGAAATTCTTGGAATTACGTTTAGTTGATTTAACATTATTTAGTAAAAAGTCCCTGTGGAGACGAACTTTGATTACTTATCATTGTATTACTTGTTTGTGATTGTGTACACTTGCGCAATTATAAAGCAATATAATTTTCACAACAAGTTTTTGGCGCCGTTGCCGGGGACTTTAAGTTCTAAATTTTGTTTTATCAACTAATTGACATTCTAAGAATTTTTGTGCTTTTAATCTTGCTGGTTTGTCTTTGAAATCTCAGGTATCTATAGTGTATGAACCAACAAGAGGACTTTGAACTTGCTCCTATTGATCCCGAGATTGAACGTACATTCCGAAGAAGAAGAAGGGTTCAAAAGGCTAAGGGCCGAGACATCATGGCTGAAAATTTTGATGATGATGGGGTTGCTCCACAAATTGCTAATCCCGTCATATTGGCAGATGATCGAGCAAGGGCTATAAGGGAGTATGCAGCCCCCATGTTTAATGAGCTCAATCCAGGCATTGTGAGGCCTGAAATACAAGCACCGCACTTTGAGCTCAAGCCAGTGATGTTTCAAATGCTCCAAACCGTGGGGCAATTCAGCGGGTTGCCAACTGAAGATCCTCACCTCCATCTCCGTTCATTCTTGGAGGTGAGTGATTCTTTCAAGATCCAAGGAGTAAGTGAAGAGGTGTTAAGGTTGAAGCTATTCCCATTCTCACTACGAGACCGAGCTAGATCATGGCTCAACACTTTACCGCCTGATTCTGTGACCAACTGGAATGACCTTGCTGAGAAGTTTTTGAGGAAATACTTTCCTCCTACTAGAAATGCAAAATTCAGAAGTGAGATCATGTCTTTTCAGCAACTTGAAGATGAGTCCACAAGTGATGCGTGGGAGAGGTTTAAAGAACTCTTGCGAAAGTGTCCACATCATGGCATTCCACATTGTATTCAGATGGAGACTTTTTATAATGGCTTGAATGCCGCTTCTCGAATGGTGTTAGATGCATCGGCCAATGGTGCTATTTTGTCGAAGTCTTACAATGAAGCATTTGAGATTTTGGAGACCATTGCAAGTAACAACTACCAATGGTCCAACACTAGAGCTCCAACAAGTAGAAAAGTGGCGGGAGTCCTTGAGGTGGATGCAATAACAGCTTTGACAGCTCAAATGGCTTCCATGACGAATGTTTTGAAGAATTTGAGTATTGGGAACGCTAAAAATATTCAACCAGCTGCTGCCATTCAAAGTGATGATGTCTCATGTGTGTTTTGTGGAGAAGGGCATGCGTTTGAGAAGTGTCCATCTAATCCAGAGTCCGTTTGTTACATGGGAAATCAGAATTTTAATAGAAACAATGGGGCATTCTCAAACTCTTACAATCAAGCATGGAAGAATCATCCTAATTTGTCTTGGGGGGGTCAAGGAGCAAGCTCAAGCACCGCACCAGCCCAAGGAAGACAAGCATATCCACCGGGTTTTTCACAACAACCCCGACATTCACAACATGCTCAAAATGCCCAACCAAGTTCTTTGGAAAGTCTAATGCGGGATTATATGGCAAAAAATGATGCGGTGATATAAAGTCAAGCTGCCTCTCTTCGAAACTTAGAGTTGCAACTTGGACATTTGGCCAATGAATTGAAAGCTAGGCCGCAAGGTTCTTTGCCTAGTGACACGGAGAATCCAAGGAGGGATGGAAAGGAGCAATGCAAATCCATTCACTTGAGGAGTGGCAAGCATCTGCAAAATTCCGAGGAGGAAATAAAGGGTAGTGGGGAGCCCACTTCAATCCAAAATGACGAAAAGTTGAGTAAAAAAACTGCCCAGAAAATTGCTGATACCAGACCAGTTGATACAGCATCGGGTCAGCAATCTGACAGTCAGCAATCCACACCAGTATGTACTAAACCACCCCTTCCATTTCCTCAAAGATTTCGGAAACAGCAGCAAGATGGGCAATTCAAGAAGTTTTTAGATGTGTTGAAGCAGCTCCATATCAATATTCCATTGGTGGAAGCATTGGAGCAAATGCCAAATTATGTCAAGTTCTTAAAAGACATTTTGACGAAGAAAAGGAGGTTGGGGGAGTTTGAAACTGTAGCTCTTACCGAAGGATGCAGCGCCATGTTGAAAAGTAAGATTCCACCGAAGTTGAAGGATCCGGGTAGTTTTACAATCCCTTGTTCTATTAGGGGGCGGGATGTTGGAAGAGCCTTATGTGATTTGGGTGCAAGCATCAACCTCATGCCTATGTTGATCTTTAAGAAGTTGGGTATTGGTGAAGCACGTCCTACAACTGTTACATTGCAACTTGCTGACAGGTCCATGGCCCATCCGGAAGGAAAAATAGAAGATGTTCTAGTACAGGTTGACAAGTTCATTTTTCCAGCTGATTTCATCATCCTAGACTATGAAGCTGATCGAGATGTGCCTATTATCTTGGGTCGACCATTCCTTGCTACCGGGAGAACTCTGATTGATGTGCAAAATGGGGAGCTCACAATGAGGGTGAATGATCAAAAAGTCACCTTTAATGTGTTCAATGCTATGAGATTTCCGGATGAGATAGAAGAGTGTTCCCGCATAAGTGTAATTGACTCGCTAGTGGCTGAAAAATTTCAGAAGGAAGCTTGGAGGGATGAGAAATTTATAAGTTCTTTTGATGAGCTTGAAGCCTTGAGTGAAGATGAAGACAACCAAGTTGCTTGGGTGGAGCCATTGCAACCTACTCCTAACTTCAAGAAGCCCTTTGAATCTTTGGAGTTGAAGGAAAGTAATTTTAAGCCTCCAAAACCCTCCATCCAAGAACCACCGAAGTTGGAGTTGAAACCCTTGCCAAGCCATCTGAAGTATGCCTATTTGGGGGAGAATGACACGCTGCCAGTTATTATAGCATCAAACTTGGTAGTTGAAAATGAAGGTGCTTTGCTAGAGGTGTTGAAAAAGCATAAGAAAGCAATCGGGTGGACTATGGCGGACATAAGGGGTATTAGTCCAACGATTTGCACGCACAAGATACTTTTAGAAGCTGGTTGTAGTAATTCTGTTGAGCATCAGCGAAGATTGAATCCCGTCATGAAAGAAGTGGTGCGAAAAGAAGTGATCAAGTGGCTAGATTATGGTATTGTGTACCCAATTTCGGATAGCTCATGGGTTAGTCCTGTTCAATGTGTGCCCAAGAAAGGCGGAGTCACGGTGGTGGCTAATGCAAACAATGAGTTGATTCCTACTCGAACCGTGACCGGTTGGAGGGTGTGTATGGACTACCGGAAGCTAAACAAGGCTACTCGGAAGGATCATTTCCCGCTGCCATTTATTGACCAAATGTTGGATCGTTTGGCGGGAAAAGAGTTTTATTGCTTTCTTGACGGATATTCGGGTTACAACCAGATTTCTATAGCACCGGAAGATCAAGAGAAAACCACCTTCACTTGTCCATATGGTACCTTTGCCTTTAGGAGGATGCCATTTGGATTGTGCAATGCTCCCGCGACTTTCCAAAGGTGTATGATGGCTATTTTCTCGGATATGGCTGAAAGTATTTTGGAGATATTCATGGATGACTTCTCTATCTACGGGGATTCATTTGGGGTGTGTTTGGAGAATTTGGAAAGAGTGTTAGCAAGATGTGAAGAAACCAACTTGGTGCTGAATTGGGAAAAATGCCACTTCATGGTTCAAGAGGGTATTGTGTTGGGTCACAAAGTGTCTAGCAAGGGGATAGAAGTTGACAAGGCAAAGTTAGAAGTGATTGAGAAGCTACCAGCCCCTACCACGGTGAAAGGCATTAGAAGCTTCCTTGGACACGCGGGTTTCTATAGGCGTTTCATTAAAGACTTTTCTAAGGTGTCCAAACCCTTGTGTAACTTGCTAGAGCAAAATAGACCATTTGAGTTTACCGCTGAATGTAATGAAGCATTTTTGAAGTTGAAGACAGCTCTTGTTACGGCCCCCGTGATTGTAGCACCCGATTGGTCATTGCCCTTTGAACTCATGTGTGATGCAAGTGATTTTGCCGTTGGGGCTGTTCTAGGGCAGCGGAAGAATAAGATCTTTCATTCCATTTATTATGCAAGCAAAACTCTTGTTGATGCCCAAATTAACTACACCACTACTGAGAAAGAGTTGCTAGCGGTGGTTTTTGCCTTTGAGAAATTCAGATCATATCTTGTGGGAACCAAGGTGGTTGTGTATACTGACCATTCGGCAATCAAGTATTTGATAACCAAGAAAGATTCTAAACCGAGGCTTATTCGTTGGGTTTTGTTGCTACAAGAGTTTGACTTGGAAATTCGAGACAGAAAAGGGGCAGAAAACAAAGTGGCGGATCATCTCTCTAGGTTGGAAACTAACAATCACAGCAGCCACTTAGAGGGAGAATTCCAAATTCAAGACTCATTCCCAGATGAGCAACTGCTATTGGTAGAGCAAACACGGGTACCATGGTATGCAGACATTGTCAATTACTTAGTTGGAGGTGCCCATCCACCTGATTTTACCAAGCAGCAGCTCAAAAAGTTCCTTCATGATAGCAAGTTTTATTTTTGGGATGAGCCATACTTGTACAAGCAGTGCCCCGATCGTATTATGCGGAGATGTGTGCCAATGGGTGAAGTTAGAAGCATCTTGGAGCATTGTCATTCAGCTCCTTATGGTGGTCATTTTGGTGGACAACGCACGGCGGCCAAGGTTTTTCAATCCGGGTATTATTGGCCTTCTATTTTTAAAGATGCTCATGCTTTTGTTCAACAATGTGATCGCTGCCAGAGAGTTGGAAATATCTCCGCCAGGAATGAAATGCCTCTTAATTGTATCTTGGAGGTGGAGTTGTTTGACGTGTGGGGTATCGACTTCATGGGACCTTTCCCACAATCCTTTGGGAATCTCTACATTCTAGTGGCGGTGGATTATGTGTCAAAGTGGGTGGAGGCAATTGCTAGTCCCAAGAATGATGCTCGAGTGGTTATGAAGTTCCTTCATAAACATGTTTTTACAAGGTTTGGGACTCCTAGAGCGTTGATAAGTGATGAGGGAACACACTTTGTGAACAAAGTGTTGGCTGCCCTCTTGGCAAAATATAGTGTAAAACACAAAATTGCTACTGCATACCACCCACAGACCAACGGGCAAGCTGAAATATCTAATCGGGAAATTAAAGGCATATTGGAGAAGGTTGTAAATCCCAACAGAAAAGATTGGTCCCAACGCCTCGATGATGCACTTTGGGCGTATAGGACAGCATATAAAACTCCTCTGGGCATGTCTCCATATCGCCTAGTTTATGGGAAAGCATGCCATCTTCCCGTGGAGTTAGAACACAAGGCGTTTTGGGCACTAAAACATCTCAATATGGATATTTCAGCAGCTGGAGAAGCAAGAAAGTTACAGCTGAACGAGTTGGATGAATTGCGTTTGTTTTCCTATGAGAATGCTAAATTGTACAAGGAGAAGACAAAGAGATGGCATGATGAGAGAATCAAGGAAAGAGTTTTTGCAAAAGGACAAGAAGTGTTACTTTTTAATTCAAGACTCAAACTCTTTCCGGGAAAATTAAAGTCCCGTTAGTACGCCCGTTCTTGTGCAAGAAGTGACTCCTTTTGGTGCGATTACAGTGAAAGATCAACAATCCGGGAGGGAATTTAAAGTGAACGGGCAGCGATTGAAACACTATTGGAGAGGCGAGGTCAACCGAGAGAAGACCTCAATTTCTTTGAAAGATGCTTGATCATTGTAATTTGGGGTGCCTAAAGAGAGAAAAAAAAAAAAGAAAGATTGAATTGAGACGAAAAAAAAAAATTCGGTGAAAGGCCCCCTTGAAAAAAAAAAAAAAAAAAAAAAACAAGAAAAAAGAAAAGCAAAAGAAAAAAAAAAACAAGAAAAAAAAAAAGAAATTATATCTATATATATTATAATAAGCTATAAATAATTGTCATGGTGAAATTGAGATTGTGTTTTTTTTTTTCTTTGTGCAGAGCGTCAAGTGAAGGAGCTGTGGAAGTGAAGAAGTTTTGAATTGGGCAAAAACATTAAGTTTGGGGTGGCAGGTTGCTGTTCAGTTGCTATAGCAAAAGCTTAGCAAGAAGTGTTTTGGTACTAGGCTGATCAAATGAACTGGGGTTTGAATAAAAATAAAGTGAATGGTCTGTCAGAAAAAACAAAAAAACATGTGATTGCCATGTTGTTCATGATACAATCATTGGAAAATTCTATTTTTGTTCATATAATCATTTGGGGTGTACTTAGTTTTGAATTAAGTGAGCCCAATTGATATTGGAGATACAAAGACCCCACTTTAATTTAATCAGTTTGGGCCTGAGTTTTTGGTCAACTGGGCCCCAGTCAATGTTGACCCGCCCACTTAGCATCAACCCTACCACCATCACCTTCATCCTTTTCACACACTCAGCCGTCTACCAGTTTCAAAGCCACAGAAATCACACAGCCGAACCAGCCAAGAGCAAGCCGAAGCCTTCTTCACCCAAATCGCACCTCACCATTCACCCACCAAGTTCGAACCCGCCTGATCCCATAGCAGCCCGAGCCACCTCCAAGTCGACACCAACCCACCAGAATCACCATTGTCCAGTCCAACACCACTCGACCCGCTCCATTGAACCCGAGCTTCCATTTCCACCATTGAACCCGTCGCCACAGACCTCGCACCAGCAGCTCGCCATTCGACTCAACCCATACCTCACAACACTCATCTCAACAAACATCCCATTCACAGCCCGTGAACCCAACCTTCGAACCACCAAATCGCCCAGCTCCAAGCTTTTCGAACCGCACCAGCCACTGCGAACCAAACCTCCATTCGGCTATCATCCATTCGACCCATCACCAGTGAACTTCACTCAAAGCACACGACTCGAGTCTCCTACACGCATCAGAATCACCACTACCTGCAACAACCGAATTCTACAGTGCACACAAACGAAATCCCTGGTTTGTCAAGATTGCTGTTTTTAATTTTCAATTTGTATTTGAACAAATTCCTGGCTGCCGAGTGAGTATTGGTGGATGTTTGTTTTGGATAAAAAAATTGCATTTGGTTTTGCTGAAGTAGTTCAATTGGTGGTGTAGTGCTTTGCTGTGAAAGTTGATATTTTGAAATGGTGTAGTTCAAAAATTGAGGGTGTGGTTTGCAATCTTTCTGGAGTGACAGTATAAATTGTTGTGATTTTGAACCAGAGGTTGTTTGTTGTGATCATTTGGGTGTTCTGGAGTTTGTTGTAGTGTTGGACAGATTGGTGGGTTTGCCGTGTGTGCTAGTTGCTGATTGTTAGTGTGGTTGGTGAACAAGGGGCTGTTTGTTGTGTGTCTTTGGTTGAAATATTGAACTCTTGATTATATGGAAGTGTGAATCATATACACAGGGGGATTGTACCATGGCTAGTTGAGGAGTGAATTATTTTTGTGCATGAGTTGCTGTGAAAGTAGGTTGATGTGGTTGATCAGATTGGGAAATTTTTGAACAAGATGGGAGGTTGTAAACAGTGAAGTGCGTTGTAAGAGTATTACTGTGTTGAGGGGCAGCAGTGAAAAAAAAACAAAAACAAAACAAAAAAAAAAAAAAAAATTTATTGTGTTGGGGTAGTGTGCGAGTGCAAAGAAAAGAAAATGCCCAAAGTTAAGAAGACCGCCAACAAGAATAAAAAGAAGTCACTGCATGAAATTCCTAAGTTTCATTGCCCGGCAGCTGAGACAAAGTATCATGAGAAGGTGGACAATCGGGAATTTTATATGGAGTGTGGATTAGTAGCCGATATTGAGGACATTGATGAGTTGCCCGAATGGGTCAGTGCCACGATTCATCAGCGAGATTGGGGACTTTTTGTCCAACAAAGAGAGCAAGCGGTCATGGAAGTTGTCAAGGAATTTTATGCTAACTTCCTATCCCAAGAATGGCCCACTGTAGTGGTGGTGCGTGAAGTCCCAGTCTCATTTTCAGCTGCAGCAATCAATGACCTGTTTGGGTTAAGCTCTGTCGAGTGCCAATACTCTGCGCAAAAAGGGCAGGTGAGCGACGAGACTGTGGGTGACATGATGCCGACGCTCGCTAAGCCAGGATCTGAATGGAGTTTGGATAGTTATGGCAATCTTCGATTTCGGCGCACTGATTTGGAGCACGAGTTGAAATGTTGGTATACATTCGTGCAAACTGCTCTCTGCCCTACTTCACATGATTCGACCGTCAGCAGAGACCGCGCCTGGATGCTCTATTGCATTAGAATGGGCTGGGATGTTGACGTCGGGGCTGTCCTTGCCCAAGAGATTGCTGATTGTGCACACAGGGGGAAGGGGAAGTTATTTCTCCCTGCTACCATCACTGCTCTTTGCCGCAAGGCGGGTGTACCCATGTGGAAGGAAGAAGGCGCTCTGAATCCTCGGGGGCCTATAAATTTTGGTCCACCTCGAGCCCCGAAAACAACGCCTACCCCAGCGGCGTCTTCAGCCACGGAGCCTCCCGTAGATCGCTTTGATCGCTTTGAGCAAGTGCAACAACAAATGTGTGATCGATTGCACGCGATGTGGGATTATGAGCAGAAGCGTGACGTCGTCATGGAGCGTGCATTCAAGAGGACTACGCCCCGTTTTGATCCCAAGTTCCCGGACTTCCCTCAGCATGTTCTAGACCCGTGGGGAGGCCCATCAGCTTCGAACACCGAGGAGCCCCACGAGGACTCCGAGTAGAGGGAGTTTTTCTCATACCTAAGCTATTTTATATTTTTCTGTTTTGTGTTGTTTGTGTTTAGATTGTATTGTGCTCGTTGTATGTTGTCTTTTGTGTTTGGAACTTTTATTCTATGTTGTCTATGTGTTTGTTAGTTTGGCATTGAGAGTTTTTTCGGTTTTTCGGTGGCCTAGTGTTCTGCTCGATGATGATACTTTCCGCCCATTCCATTATTGTTGCTGCCTACTTTTACTTGTTGCCTTATCATGTTGCATTGTTGGATATTATGGATGTGTCCCTTAGTCTCTCCTCACTAGTTTATACTTGCATTTTTCCACCATGCTTTGCATTTCTCATACGATTATTTCCAATATACTTTTAGCATCTAGAATTGGTTAGTGCATCTCCTTGAAGCGAAATCCTAGCTAGACTTGTCCCTTAGAGATGATTTAGGCCATCCTTGGACGTTTGAGCCTTTCTAACCTTCCCTATCAAATCAATTTTTCCCTAGGCACCCAAGTTTGAACCGTTTAGCCTCTTTTTGTTGTGCAACCCAATCATACATCTAATGCCACTCTTAAATTGCCTTTCTACATATGTCCTAACTTAATTGTTCACTTGTCAAGAGCCAAGTTTCACATTAAGTTTGGGGTGAGTGCGGTGAGTGTAATTTGTGGCGAGCTAATTCAAGATTATACTTTTAGCCACATTGGGGACAATGTTGGGTTGTAAGTTTGGGGTGGGGGAATTAGCTCACAAGGTTTATTAGTATGCATTTTTAATAACTTTCTCTTGCTATATATAAGTATACTATAGTACTAAATTCCTTTTTAGTTTTAAAAAAAAAAAAAAAACAACAAAAAAATCAGCAAAGAAAAAAAAATATAATAATAAGTATATATGTATATATATTCTTGCAACTAAGTTTGGGGTGTTCCACCCATTTGGTTTAAAAAAAACAAAAAAAAAACAAAAACAAAAATAAACATAGCAAGAGAAGTTAATTTTAATATCAAGTACTTGTGAGTATAATGAATTAGGGAAGTGAGTCAAAAGAAAAAAAAAATTATGGAAGAGGCTCGGTTTTTGACAAGTGAAGTGGTTAGGTGTTGAGCTAGCTAAAATACATCCTTTACCATACCCTAACCCAAGCCTAGCATTACAAGCCTAATAAAGTCCTATTGATCAAGGGGATAAGTTTAGACTACATTAGTGGAGAGGAGTGCACTAATTCAACTTATGGAGCTGAAATGAATATAAAAAAAAAATTTTAAGGTAATTGGAGAGAAGTTCGAAGTTTAGGTGGGATATACTTGTATAAATTGTTGATTAGGTGACTTTTGGGAAATATTAATGTTATCCAATGACAAAAATGTTAAAGGGGCAGCATACAAAGTACGGCAAGCAATTTCATATTCCATTTAATCCCATTTTTTCTGAGAGCGTCAATGTTCGCTAGGCCATCTTAAATTTCTATAGAATCTCTCATGTGTCTTGTGTGTGAGTCTTAGTGTAAATGTGTTGTGTGTTTTTTGTTGTTTAATTTTTGTTGTCATTGCTCGAGGACGAGCAAGATTCTAAGTTTGGGGTGTTGATAACTCTAAGATTTAGAGTTATTATCATATCTTTAAGCTTGAATTTAATGTGAATTGTGGATCAATTAATGTTTATATTGTGTAATTGTGTCTAGTTTGTTGTGTCTTTGTAATAAATGAAAGTGTGTGTGTTAGTAAGTGTTAAATAGACTTATGTTATTGTTTTTATGTGTTTTAAGCAGAAAAAATACAAGAATAGGTATTTGAAAATTTTTGGGACAAGGGGAAAAAGGAGCAGGAAAATGATTATTGCTGACTGGCATTGCTGTAGCACTCATCGCGTAGCAATTCGTCAGCCCAGTAAGTTTATTTTGGCAGAATGTCCAGCTGGCTTTAATGAAAAGAAAAACGAGCTGAGGTGGCGGAATTTGGCTATTGACTCAACAAACATGTGGAAAATGAAGGACAAGTGGGTGATGATTGGGATTTCCAATTAGGGTAAACTTTGGTACCCTAATTGGGGAGCAAGGAGGAAAAAGAGGATGAATAGATGAGAGGTGGCTGCACTTGAATACTAGTACGAAAAATACAGCAGAGAAAAAAAGAAAGTTTCTAAGTACAAAGAAGGAAGAAGAGTACAAAGAAGAAGAAGATTGAGAAGAAGGAGAAGAAGGCAACATTCAAAGAAAGGATTTGAGCTCATCACTCATTTCCCTTGCTCTCTACTTCGTTTGTATCATTTCCTTCTCTTCAAGTTCTTTTTAATTCCATGAACAATATGTTTTCTAGTTTTGAGTTTTTAATTTCAGCTATGCACTAAACTTTTTGAGATTTGGGTGGTTATGAACCCTTGTATGGACTAGTGTTTGGATTTTGCAATGATGAAGTAATCTTGGCTTAGTTCAATTAGTTGTGATGAAATGTTGAATGAATGTTAATTTTTGGCCATTTTTAACATTTAGCAAGCTAGATCTTACTTGGAAAAGTAAGACCTAGTTGAACCCTTCTAATTGATGCATGATTTTTACCTTTACTTTTAGGTATTAATTAGTAGTGAAATAGGAATATTTTGCTACCATGTATAACTAAGGATTTGATGCTTTATTGGGCTATTTGTGATCTAAACTGATGTAGGAATGCATTGTGAGATTATGAATGGTTATTTGCAAGTTTTGGAAAAAGCTTGCTGGTTTTTTTGAAATTTGTTAACTCTGCCAGGATTGCTGAGTCATTGCTGGGTCATTGCTGTATCAACTGGGACATACAAGTGGAAATTAATCACCCAAGTCTATTTTCCTAATCTGAAATTACCACCATTTTAATCACTTTTAGTTTCTTATTTTTAGTTTATTTAGTTTAAAAAAATTAGTTCTCAAGTTTAGATTCAAGGCTATAGATTTTTCTCGTGAATTACATGTGTGACTTTATTTTATTTTTATTTGAAATTCTTGGAATTACGTTTAGTTGATTTAACATTATTTAGTAAAAAGTCCCTGTGGAGACGAACTTTGATTACTTATCATTGTATTACTTGTTTTTGATTGTGTACACTTGCGCAATTATAAAGCAATATAATTTTCACAACAATCGTTAACTAATTATAAGGTAATACTTATGAAAAGTATTGGACACACAGGTACCCAATAACAATGCTTATATATATATGGTCATCTTTGTAAACCCCAAGTTCTCGTCCAACCTATCTTTTTCATATTTAGATTGATATAAAATCAAAGATTCAACACCAGAATTTTACAAGCTTCACCTGCCCTAGAAACTCATTCTAGGCGGCTAGTACTTGGGTTCCCCGAACCAGGGTAATAACTTTCCCTATATTCAAAGATGCATCTTACAAAAATCAACAATATTGTAAACAACACTCTTTTACAAAATACAGTGAATCTATACCCATACCAACCAAGACCCTTGATTGGAGACACAAGATCCCCTTGTGTGAATGATGAGCTCTCTTCAACACTTTTCTTCAATCTGAACTCCCTTCAGATCTGGTGATGAAGATAATACTAAAACCGGATCGAATCACATGGGGGTTAAATAACAATGGACATTACACGGTCGCTAGTGGGTATAAGTTGAGATTTCTCAATCCGGAGTGGGCAGCATGTTCTAACAACTCCAAATTAAAAGCATGGTGGAAGTTCATTTGGGGGTCAAGACTAACTCCGAAAATAAAAAATTTCATTTGGAAGGTGTTTAATCATTGGATCCCAACTAAGATGGAATTGAGGAAGAGAGGTATGTCCTTATTAGCCAAATGTGACAGGTGCTTACAACAAGAGGAAGACATAACTCATGCTTTATGGGGCTGTCCTAAGGTTCAAAAAATTTGGAAACAGCTGGGTTATTCCAAGTTTACTGAGTTAATTGGCCTTGATGCTTCGGCATTCCTTTGGTGGCAATGGGAACACCTTTCACAGGAGAAGTTTATAAGTTTTGCGGGTTATACTTGGTTGATTTGGCAACGACGGAACCAGTTTATTTTTCAAAACAGGGACCCGGACATTCACTTCTGGATTCCTTGGGCGATAGAAACCATAGAAAATCTTTTGGGACAGCAAGAAACCAGATCAGGTCCTCCTCCTTCTAAGCCGATTCTTCACTGGCAGCCCCCTCCTAAGGATGTTTTCATAGTCAACTCAGATGCTTCACTGGTTCACGGGCAGGAAGGCTGTGGAATAAGTGCGATAATTCGTAACGAAGCTGGTGGTTTAATTGTTGTTGAAACTTTGTACATACCCGGTTGTATGGCTGTCAATCTTGCCGAAGCTGCTGCTATTCTTTTGGGACTTAAGCTAGCCATTAAATGGTCCATCTCAAATGTGTGGGTAGCATCTGACAGCAAAACAATGATATCTGCTATTACTAAAGGTGCTTCTTCTCCAACAGATTGGGGGCATTTGGTGCAAACAATTATTCAATTGAAGACCGAATTTCAGTCAATTCAATTTTTGTTTTTTACCAAAAATTGTAATAAAGTTGCTAATAGTTTAGCTAAGTGGAGTCGTATGACTCAAAAGTCCGAAGTTTGGACTGATAGTGTACCTTCTTGTGCTGCTGCTTTTTTAATAGCAGATGTGCCTAGTGTTGCTTAGTAATAAAAATTCTATTTCAAAAAAAAAAAAAAAAAAAAGATAATACTAAAATCCCTTCATTCTGAACTCAAAATCTGATCTGCAACTTTGGATTAATACCTCCAAGCTCAAAGATCACCTGCCATGGAACATATAGACGAAACAAGAAGAAAGAAATGTAATCCGTAATCTCCAATCAAAAAGGTTCCTCAACATAATACCCAGAAGTTGTATTTAAACCCAGCTAAACCAAAAAACCCGAAAAAGACATTTGTTACCATCTGAACAATTAAAACCCAAAATATCTTTGCTGACGTGGACTAACACTAATAGTACGAACTCCAGACAAAATACTACGAATCCCAAACACAACTAGAATGCAACTAGACATAATTTGTCACTACAAAAAATAGTGGTTCTTACAATCTGCATTTCTATATTGATTTCTGGCATGTATTTATTATATACCAACATATACACACCACCAAACTATTCTGGCCCAAACTCCAATAGTTAGGCGACTTTTTCCCAATAATGAAAGGAATAGAGTACTTGATCTTCATAATCTTTTTCCGGTCTACTCTCTTGTCTTTAGGCTTCATAATTTATCAAGTGCTGTTTGATTTGATGTCTGTGTTCTAAAAAATATTTTTCTAGATAGAGAAAATTGCTAGTTTATTTTTTTTTCCTGAGTGTTTATACTCGTGAATTAGTTGTGTACGTACTCAAAATGAATAGTGATTTAATTTGAATAAATAATTCGTATTAATATATTATACTCTCATTATTATAATATGGGAGACCTCGTTAATCTTTGCAAGTTGGTACAAAAGTTCACTAAATGGGATTTTTATAATTTAAAAAAGAAAACATTTATATAAGAAAAAACATCTCACAAGCTCAAAGTTGTAGTTACATCATGATGTGTCAAGCCTTATTATTTTGACAATGCCTATATTATGATCAAACTAAAGCCAAGCTGGGCTTTTCAAAGGTGTGACAACAGACTTTACTTGCAAGTAATTATTTAGACTGTAAATACCCTTTTCTCTTCCAATTCCACTCATTTTGTATCCACCAAAAGGAATTGCAGCATCAAACACATCAAAGCAATTGATCCAAACAGTACCAACTCGCAATGCTCGAGTCAAGGTGTTAGCAGTGTCCATGTTCTTTGTAAAGACTCCAGCAGCAAGACCATACTGACTGTTATTAGCCCTTTTAATCACCTCATCAAGGTCCCTGAAATCACTCAAAAATGTTACAAGTTTTAATAGAATGAGAAAACTTTTATGGTGTTATAAAGGGCAGAGATTTATCTCACTTGAATTTCAAGATGGATTGAACTGGCCCAAATATCTCATCCTTTGCTATCAACATGTCATCCTTGACAAAATAAGGGATAGCAATGTTAGATTGATCATAATCAAAAAAATGGCTAATTTGGTTATGGAAAAGGTAAATATAATAATACCTTAACATCTGAGAAAACTGTGGGCTGAATATAGTAACCCTTTGAGCCAATTTTGTCTCCTCCAGTTTCCAACTTAGCTCCACTTTCTTTTCCAGATCTTATGTAATTCAGGATCTTGTTAAATTGTTCTGGGTCAATCTGAAACATTAATAGAGCATTAATCATTAACACAACATAATACCTTAAAATTTTATTTTGGGCTTATAACATTGTAATTTTATGAGTTGATGAATAGTTTTTTATCGTTTCTCATATAGTTAGTGATTTATAGCTCTAATGGAGTCTAGTAAAAGCAGAAGTGTGAGTTAATCTAGATAACTGAAATCTTTGATGAGAAGGCCCAAAGGGTTTTCTTGCTCCCTTCCTAACTCTATAAATACATATTATCTCATCACAATTGTATGCTTTTGGTTCATCTGATGATCTGCTTCTCTAAATCATCTGAATGGATTCCTGATGTTTTATAAATTTCTAACAAATTGAACATTAGTTCAGAAACCAAAATCAAAATCCAATTGGGGCTTCCTAAACTGTTCAAATGAGTGATATCATAGAGCTAAAAGCCACTGATTTACCTGAGGGCCTTGTTCAATGCCTGCCTTGAATGGATCACCAACAACACGTTTCATTGCACGCGCCTTCGCTTTCTCTACAAACTCTTCATACACATTTTCATGGACATAAGTTCTTGAACCAGCACAACAGCATTGTCCCTGCAAAAGGGAAGCAAATGGTTCTTACCAATGAATTTATTTTCTTTTTTCTTTTGCAGAATCAATCAAGTTTAAAGAGAAATCTTTTATTACATACTTGATTAAAGAAGAGGGCAAAATGTGCCAACTCAACAGCATGATCCACATCAGCATCATCAAAAACAATAAATGGGGATTTCCCTCCAAGCTCCAAAGTTACTGGTTTGAGATTGCTTCTTGCAGCAAGTTCAAGTACAGTTTTACCTGTCACAGTTGAACCAGTAAAAGCAAGCTGCAAAGAGATTAATTGGTAGATTTAGCACGAAAATTAAGCAAACTAAAATGCTACAATCAAAGTAATGGTTCAGTCTGTTTGCTTACAACATTCTTAGACAAAAAAAATTGGTTCAGGAAAAATGGTGGTAAGTATTAATGCAAATGTTTCACCTTATCAACATCCATATGACTGGCAAGAGCTGCTCCAGCAGTAGGACCATAACCAGAAACCACATTCACAACACCAGGAGGAAGTCCAGCCTGACAAAGAATAAGATTATTTAGACATCTAATTAACCTTTTACACATGGAATTAGATAGATATGTAGGAAAAATCTAAAGTACACTTTCTAAAATGAGTGTTTAGGTACACCCCTTATCTGTTTCGTCATCCAGGAGAGCTTTTTAGTCTAATTCTTTTCATGATCATATATAATATAGTTATTTAAGATCACTTGTAAATTTTCAGAAAATTCCGAATAATTTGCAGTACTAAAAGTAAGGTTCAAATATTTTGCTGCACTCGTGACTGTTTTTTAAGTTATTGTTTGAAACTTATTTTTGGCACTAAAAGCTCTTCTGGATGCCAAAAAATGTACTTAAACACCCAATCAGGGAGTCTACTATAGACTTACCCAAATATATACACATACAAAGTAGAAAGCTAAAAACAAAAATGTGATAAGTTTCATGAGGTACCTCATGCAACAGCTTTACAGCATAGAAAGCAGAAAGTGGAGTTTGTTCTGCTGTTTTCAAAACAACAGTGTTTCCACAAGCTAATGCAGGCCCCAGCTTCCAAGCAAGCATGAGAAGTGGAAAGTTCCATGGAATAATCTGACCACAAACACCAATTGGTTCATGCAAAGTTTGCAAATGATACTGTCCATCTGCTGGAGCTGTCAAACCATGAATCTTATCCACCCAACCTAAGGCATTATAAGCATGTTAAGATTTTATAGGAATATCACTACAAATAATGGAGTTTTTAAGCCATGTTTAACAGGAGTACCTGCATAGTAGCGGATAAGACGTACCACCATAGGTACCTCAATTTTAGCAGCCTGTTCATATGGCTTCCCATTGTCCCAAGTCTCAAGCTTTGCAAGTTCATCATTGTGCTTTTCAAGCAAGTCAGCAAAACGTAAGAGTATGCAGGACCTTTCCTGTGGATGGTATAAATTTGTATGTTGTTAGAAACTTGATACAACCAATCTCATACTGAGATCTTAGCTATACACCCCCTTTTGGAGGGGATGTCCACGGCGGCCCCACTTGAGGGTGCATGACTCTGATACCACTTGATACAACTACTGGGGTAGAACTCACTCCTAAGAGGTAGCCTAAAAAAGGAGGGTGCCCAAGTAATTATATACTACTAACTAGTCTCATAGTTGGTCAATGTAAGGATCCTAACAAACTCCATTGAAGTATTTAGTTAGTAACATAGAGCAAATGAAATAAGCAAACAGTTAATAGTTACATACATAAGCAGTCATCTTTGGCCATGGGCCTTCATCAAAGGCATTTCGAGCAGCAGAAACTGCACGGTTTATATCTTCTGCATCGCCTTCAGCAACGTTTGCAATCAAATCTCCAGTCCTGGGATCAAATGTTGGAAAGGTTTTCCCTGAGACCATAAGAGAAACAGTAAATGTTACATTGTTACATTAAGAAAATATTATGGTACAATTTTAAGCCCTTTTGTTTTACAAATCAGAACAACAACAAGGTAAAAAATCTCACCTGAAGCTGAATCCACAAATTTTCCATTAATCAAAAGCTTAGTATAATCAACACCAATAGATGGTTGGATGAGCTCCTCAGTAACAGCAGCAGTGCTATAGTTACCAATAGCTTTAACTGCAACAGGAATTCTTCCTGGTAATAATAAAATTCCAACAAATTAAAACCTTTAGATTTTAGTGAGAAATAGGTAAAAAATTAATACAGATAACAGTCAAAAGGATATAAAAAGATCATAGATGGGAAAGTAGGTGATGAGATGTAATAAATATAAGCCAAAAAATGAAGAAAAGGCAGAAGAGTGAGACACAGCCAACCATGTCCCAGGTAGGTAAGATATAAATGTGGGGTAGTGAAATCATCTGATTTGCATCTCCAGATACAAAAATCTCTGAACTGTTATATCAACTGCCATGTTCCATATTAGGATTTATATGGGGCTGTATTGAAAGTCAAATACAAAAAAAGAAGAAAACAAAAAATAAAAAATTGTTCATGAAAGATCATAACTATTTTCTTGGACCCTTTTGGTCAACTTTTGACAAAACTTTGGAACTGTGTTGAAAAACTCAGTAGAAATTATAACTGATTTAAAGTGTATATTTTTACACAACTTAACTTAAACCAAAGATATTTTCATCACCAAAAGCAAGAACTACCAAGAACATACCTTTAGAAAGCAAACCAGAGCCAGAAGCAGCCCTGAGTGAGCGAAACAGAAGAGATGACATCTTCAAAGCCGCCATTATCAACCAAAAAAACAAGAAAAAAGAGAACTTGGGCTCTCACTGTTCTGTTTTTTGTTTTAAAGGATCTATAAATAGCCAAATATTTCAACAAGAAGATTACCAGATATTTAGTGTGTGATTAATTAATCTTTTTTTTTTTTTGTGATAATAGAAAATGAGATGCTGACCCCCCAAAATGATGGACAACCCACCTCCTACCAACTCAAAATATGAGCTTTAGAAAAAAAAAATGGAAAAAGAGTGTCTTTTTTTCTTAATTTCTTTTCAAGTTGTTATCTCTTTTTTACTTGACTTGGCTTGAATTGATTGGCCTTTTAAGTTCTTGTTAAGGTTTTCACAACCAATAATAAGAAAACATGTGGGTTTAATTTCTTTTTTTTTTTCTTCTTCTTCTTCATGTAATTTGAGTGTTTAAATAAGAAGGGGCAGCACTAAAAAGGTGGTTTATAGTTTTATTTTAGTAGACTTAACCAAAATTATTACTTCGTGTTTTAAATTGTATTAAATTTAACACATGTTAAAAATTATATTAAATTTAACATAAAATATAACATTATGTCAAATTTAATTTCAATAAATAGTTTCTGTTACAAGGAGTTTTTTTGTTTGTTTGTTTTCTTCAGCTAGGAGGAGTTAGCATTTTTTGTTGTCATCTAAGACTTTATTTGGTTTTCTTCAGCTAGGAGGAGTTAGCTTTTTTGGTTAATGAAAGGAATATTTTTTAATAAAAAATAAATGCTAATTTTTTTTATTTATTATAATACCACTTATTATTATAATTTATGATTTTTACTAAACTTTACATTTTTCTTTACCATATTAATATTATTTAAACAATAAAAAATAATAAATTTTGTATATTCTCAATAAATTATCAAATGACTATTAATATAATTAATTATTTGTTACTTATTTTCCATCTTGTACACTGAAGCATAATTATAAATAGTGAGCTAAATATAATATAAAATCATTTTTTATACTAAATTTAGTATAAATTTTACATGCATTGGAGATAATCTTAAGATACTAAATTTATTATTGATGTATTTTAATTAAATTTAATTTAATAAATAATATAAAAATTTACTAATCAATTATAATATACACATAGTGTTAGACAACTTTGTCTTTGTCCAAAAGTAAAACTTTCATATGTAAATGGAACCATTTTGTGAGTGAATAAGCAGCCAAATCTAATTAAGGTGGTCTGTCAAAAGCAGGGCCGGCCCTAGGCATAGGCGGGCTAGGCCCGTGCCTAGGGCTCACACTTTTCAGGAGCCCAAAATAAAAAAAAAAATAAAAAATTATTAGGCTTTTATTTAAGTAAAATTTAAGTGTATTATAAGCAACAAATATTTATAGCTTAGTTGGTTGAGGTGGATGTTATAATGTTCAAGGTCATGGTTCAAATCCTATAACACTCTTTTTTTAATTTTTTTTTTTATATATTTTTGAGGGCCCCAAAATTTAATTTGTCTTGGGCCCATATATTTTCAGGACCGGTCCTGGTCAAAAGATATCATATACAATTTATAAGAGTTTTTCTATGATCTTCATTCACTCAAAGTAAAATAAATGAGACTTAATATTTAATTATACTAATAAAACAATAAGTATTTACATCAATAGTAAAACTAAATTAAACATATATTTATTATAAGAATAATTACATAAATTATTATTTTTTGTAAAAATCTTATATTTTTACATAGAAAGATTTTTTTTTTTACATTTTTCAATACTCTATAAAAACAACAAAAATAACTACATAAAAGTAACACAAAAATAACATCAATACTTGACATTATTTTTTACTCAAATTGCAAGTGTCTAGTAAAAATGTCAAAAATATATCTATGTTACCAAGTATTCTTTATAGCATTCCCTAGCATTGCTTAAGACTTAAGAGGTGTTAATTAAACACCATAAATTCCATTTCTATTAGGTTTAAGTTGAAAAATCAAATTAGTTTCATTTTTAAGGAAACTAAGAGGTTGTTTGGCTTCATGACTTAAAAACTGTTTTCTGTTATTTAAAACTGAAAATAATTTTTAAAAACTAATATTTGGCAAAAAAAATTTAAAACAGTTTTTTTAAAATGGAGTTTTGAAAAACTAGAAAACAAAAACATTAAAATGTTGTTTTCAATTTTTAAAAATAATTTTTTTTGTCTAACATATTATATTTATATTTTTGTTCACGTACTCAGATCTAGACTCGGAATCATACCCGAACCCGAACCCGGATGGGTTCATGTCATGGTATGGTGTTAAAATATTGATTTTTTTTAGTCAAAAAAATTTAAAAATAATTTTAAAAAATTTGTACCAAACACCATTAAATTTTTAAAATGACAAAAACTGTTTTCTATTCTCATTTTTAAAAGTACAATTTTAAAAACTGAAAACACAGCCAAACGGACTCTAAATTTCATTAACTTTTCTAACTTTTCAAGTACTTCCTATTTTTGATTTTAAATCATTGGTTGTTTGATGATTGTGGTGTCACACCAATTACATAAGAGCATTGTTTTTATAATATGATAAGACATTGTATAATTGAGAAAGGCTAAACACATTTTAAAGTGGCAAGTATTATAAGATGTGATATATCATTATTATTGATACATTTTAATATTAAGTCTTTTACATTTTAATTTAATAAATAATATAATCAATTATTAAATAGAAGAATTACTCTATATACTATTTTTTTTAACTTTTTTTTAAAATTTACCGTTTGAATTTCTAAAGTGGTTGCAGCGCTAGTTGCAATAGAGGTTCTATACGATTTTTTGTTGCAATTTAAGTTGCAGCACTAGTTACAATAGGAGTTTCTAGGTAGAATTTCGTAAAAATGTAAAAAAAATTATTTTGAAGTATAAGAATAAGAAAAGAAAAAAAAAACCCTATTAAATATCATATTTATGGGGTAGTATTAAGTATCTTAATATCACATAATAATGTTTTTTATAATTAATCAAATTGTACGTGATGCAAACCATTCGAAATAAAAAATAACAACAAAACAAAACTAAACTTATAAATATTTGCATCAAATACAAAATTAGGTATATGGTTCTTTCAACAAAAAAAAAAAAAATTAGGTATATGGCAATATACCATTTTTTGGGGGGAGTCTAAAGTAGGTGTAATATTACTTCTACAAAATATGCTATATAGCTTAGTTGTCACGTTCTATTATTGATTAAAATTAAAATTAAATAATACGTTGTTACTTAGTCAAAAATTGAAAAAGTGAAAAGGTTTGATTGAATAATATATCAATTAATTAATAATAAAATTGGATGATTGATTATAGCAATGAATGCGTTAAAGTTGATCAATGTGTATTTGATAAAAAATTCAAATAATTAATCATCTTACCCAGCTAAGTGCATGTTTAAATAAAAATAAATAAATGTTATAAAGTAGATCTTAGGAATAATAATAATAATAATTCATAATTAATCACGTGTAATAAAAATAAAGTAGAAGATTGGGAAATCCCTTAAATTTTGGTGTGTAATTAAATTAAATAGTATAATGTGATTCTTGTCTAATTAACAAGTATTATATATTATTACGTGTCACATTTGCAACATGAATACCGATTAAGGATAAGAGGATAAGATAATTGTAAACCTATATATTAATTAGCTACTCATATTATAATGATATAATAAATCAACCATTTATATCTCCAAATGTAAATTTTGTAATAATAAATTAAAATGAGTCAATGTTATATTTCAAATTTTATAATTGTATTTTAATGTACAAAATACAAATTAACCCCTAAAATTAATATAATCATTAAATTTTTCTTGAAATTATATAAAAAAAAATTGTTTAAATAAAGAGAAATGTTAAAAGGTACCATGTCTTAACTTATTCCTAGATATTATATAATTTAATGTAATATTTTTAAAAAATATCACTAATTAAATAATCATTAAGCGTCATCTCCACAAGGTATTGAGCACCTCAGTAGCAATGCTCATAAATAAAATGTTAAAAAGTGTTTAATCAATTAAAAATATTATTTAGAGGTAAATGAGTAAATAAATAAGATAACATATATTGTGGTGTAAATTTGGCGTGTGTTATATTTTATGTTAAATTTAGTCAAATTTTTAACATGTGTCAAAATTTAACACACATTTTACACCATTAATTGAGCTTCATTTTTTATAAATGAACTAAAATAATACTATTTTTATAACTCTTCGTTAAAGATGTGCTCTAAGAGCCATAGCACCAAGTTGAAAATAACTACTACAATTACTCTAGTATTCTAACTAGAAATTTTGAGTTAGAGTACTTCTCAACACCACTATTACTTTGTCTATCACTCACCTTCTCATTCTGAACAAAGGGTGTTTTTTCTATTGTATCGTGGTAATTATCAATTTATTCATTGATCTGAAATTAAGAACTTGTTTAAACTCCGGCTTCTCCCAATCCCTCAGCCAAAATATAAATATAAATAACCACCCTCACACCTCACACGTGAAAGAAGATACATTTGATTCTAAACTATTGACAAACATTGTATTAAATAGTCATAATACAAAGTTTTGAAACAAATAGTAGAATTTGTAATTGTACCCTTTAAGCATATTAATATGATGTTCATACTTAGCCAATTAACCTTGATTTAATGATTTTTGATGAAATATTTTTACTCATATTTGAGTCAATTAAGCTTAAGCTCAGGATTTTTTTTTATTATTTTTTATTGTAAATAAGCAGTTGTAAAGAAATTATAAGTTGTCATTACAAAAGACTGTAACTTTTAGTGACAACTTTTTAGTCATAACATAATTTTTTTGTGACTAAATGTGACTTTTAGTCACAACAAAATATTTAGTCACAACAAAAATGTTACTTGTGACTAAAATATAGTATTTAGTTATAAGTTGTCACTAATTTAGTTTTAGTCACAATAAGTATTGTAACTAAAAATACATTTAGTCACAACAAATTGTAATTTTTGTGACTAATACCTTTAGTCATGGGCCTTTTAGTCACAATTTTTTCACTTTTAGTCATAAGTTTTATTGTGACTAAAAATAAAATTTTTTATAATGTGCTTCCAACCTTGGAATGTTTATAACGCTATAACACTTTTATAAGGTTTGGTTTGGTATACTAAAATTTAGAATTTCACTAATTAACATTAGATATTTCGATACTTCTACTTTTAATCGACACAATCAAGGTGAACAATTACTTCAAGTAAATTTGCAAATTCTTGTTTCTTCGTTTACCTTATTTTTTATTGAGTGTTGCTGAATATTAGCTCGAAGGAGCAAAATACACTAGAGAGAGAGAGAGAAAATAGAGTAGTTAGATGAGAAAAATGTGTGTATTGATCATTAAGTTTATAAAAGAAGAATGAAGCTACTTATAGTAGCTAAGTACGAAGAAGAGAGTAGTAACTAGCTCTCTAACAAACTCAAAGGCAACTCACACACACCTAACAACCTTTAACTAACTCTAAACTAATCCTAACAACCTTGATACTCTCCTTAAGATGGGCTATATATGTCCTTTAAGCCCATCTTGTCTTTGAATATCTTGAGCTGGTTAAGAAACAGAGACTTAGCTAAGATGTCAGCTAGTTGTTCCTTTTGAGGAAACATGAAATGTCTTTATGATTTCTCTTGCACTTTCTCTCTAACCAAGCGACAGTCTATTTCAATGTACTTGGTTATCTCATAGAAAATTGGATTTGCAGCTATGTGATGAGTTAATTTGTTGTCACAATGAAGTAATGCATGCCCTTTATGCTCAATATTAAGCCAAATAACTTTATAAGTTGTATTGGTCATTGCTCAATATTCAGCATCTACAGAGGACCTAGAAACAATATGTTGTGGACCAAATAACTTTTCCATGAGATGATTGAATCTCTAATAAAGATGCAGAACCTTGTTGTGGACCTTCTTGTATTTAGACAGGCAACCAAATCAAAGTCAGTGTAGGCCTGAATTTTAACTTCAGATGTAGCTAAAAGAAAGATGCCTTGACCAGGAGATTGTTTAACATATTGCAGTATCCTATGTGCCGCATTCAAGTGACTAACTCTTGGTGTAGCCAGAAATTGACTCAATTTATTAACTGAGTAAGAAATATCTGGTCTTGTGATTGTTAAGTACTGCAACTTACCCATAATTCTTCTGTATAGGGTTAAATTTGCCAATTTTTCTTTCTCATCTTGTCCAAGTCTAAGATTGGCTTCCATTGGTGTGCTCACTAGCTTACAACCAAGGTAACTAAGATCCTCTAATAGTTGCAGAGCATATGGTCTTTGGGAAACAAAAATTCTCTTATTTGATTAAGCAACCTCTAGTCCTAAGAAGTATTTCAGCTGTCCCAAATCTTTTCTTTAATTGAGCATTCAATTTGAGTTTTAGTGTTGAGTTCTTGAGCATTATTGTTGGCTAAGATGACATCACCTACATATACCAGTAGAAAGATGAATCCTCCAATGAAGTGTTTTATGAACAGAGAATGATTTGTTGCAGAATGAGAGAAACCTTCAACATATAAAGCACTCAAAAACTTTGCAAACCACTCTCTTGAGGCTTGTTTCAAGTCATATAATGACTTTCTTAGCTTATAAACATGGTTTGGTGGTAATTTCCCCTTATGTCTATACTCAGGAGGTAGAGACATATAGACATCTTCTTGGAGATCACCATGCAAGAAAGTATTGTTGATATCTAATTGGTGTAGATGCCAATCTTTGATTGCAGCAAGTGCAAGAACTAGCTTTACAGTAACTAGTTTGGTGACAAGGGCAAAGGTGTCAGTATAATTGATCCCTTATACTTAGATTAATTGTATGTCCAGACATACCACAATGAGTACATGTATACTTAGATCGAAAAGGTTGGACAACACCAACAAACTGTCTGGTGGTATTTGATGTAGATCTATCAATTTCAAAGGAATTACTAGAGCTACTAGTTAATCCTTATTGCCTTTTTTCTTGAATGACAACAACATAAGCTTTATTCACACTTGGAAGTGGATCATGCATCAAGATCGGAGATCTCATAACACTGTAGGAGTCGTTCAATCTAACCAGGAATTTGAGAAGTCGATCCTCTTCTTGATATTTCTAAATCACCTTCAAAGCACCACAAGAATACACTGGTTGTGGTCTGTATATTCCCTACTTTGATCTCATAAAACTTTCAATCGAGTAAAATAGGTAGTGACACTGTTTAATCCTTGAGTAAGACTTTGAATAGTCTTTTTAACTTCAAAGATTCGATGTGCACTTTTTTCATTGAATCTTTCATGAAGCTCTATTCAAATTTCAGTAGCATTATCATGATACATAATGCTATCAGTGAGTTCATAAAAAATAGCATGAAAGATTGAAGATATAATAGTGTTATTGCAACGACACCAACTGACATAATCTTCATGATCATCATTGGGTTGAGGTAGTCTTCCATTAACAAACTTTATTTTATTTCGAGCAACGAGAGCAATTATTATAGATCTTCTTTAAGTACTGTAATTTTTACTTCGAGTAAGAATTTTTGGAACAAGCACATCTCCTGGATTATCGCCATTAGAGAGATAGTAAGGATTTGAAAGGTCATTGGCATTTGTCGATTGATAATTTTCTCCAAGAACAAAAAACATATTTGAATCATTCGAAGCGTTCTCTGCTTCACGATTTCCATGAGTCTGAACTCCTCTACCATATGCCATTGACAACAAAAACAAGATCAAGGAAGAAGAAGAAAAGAGCTCACACTAATGGTTCTAATACCATATTAGCTCAAAGGAGCAAACAAAGTAGAGAGAGAGAGAAGAGTAATAAAATACAAGAAGAATGGTACTACTTATAGTAGCTTAGTACAAAGAACTAAGAAGAGAGTAGAAACTCAAAGGCGGCTCACACACACCTAACAACTTAATTAGCTCTAAATTAATCCTAACAACCTTGATACTAACTCATTAATACTTTTAAATTATTCAAATAGATTTCATTATTGTTAAAAAAGAAAAAAAATTGAGATTTAATAAAAGTGCTTATGATAATCCTATCTAACTTTTGCTCTAATTCTTAAAGAATTTTTCAAATGAAACTTGAGACCATAGGGATGAATCTAAAAAGAAAATTGTAAATATAACATTCATATAACAATATTTTATTTCATATTTACATGTACTTCTTCTAGGGGTGTTCATCAAATTGTTCAAACCATTCAAACCACCCGTACTACACCGCACCGCAAAAAAAAATGTAGTTTGAAATTCTTTGCAGTGCGGTCGCGATTTGAATTTTTCTTAAACCGCGCGGTGTAGTGCGGTTTACGATTTTGAATTATTAATATGCGGTTCAAACCACACTCCACCGCACATTATAAAAATATCAATTTTTATATTTAGTTAGATTCAATATATGAATGTCCAACCTAAAGCCTACTAATTATTGTATTATTAAAACTTTATTTTTTTTCATATTTATTTTCAATAATCCCTATAATTTCCCTTTTGTTTTTTGCTTCTCCATCACACACTGTTTTGCTTCTGGTCTCATTCTTCGGCCCTCTACTATGGGCCCTAGCCCATTAAATATGGCCCAATTATATGGAAGTTTTCATTTTTATAATGTATGTTTTCAGGAATGCTAATTTTATTTATTTATTTTTTACGTTTTTACAACTCTATTCAAAAAGTCTTTTTTTTTTTCTATTATTATTATTATTATTATTATATGGTTTTTTACATCTAATTACAACTCTACCAGCTTTTTATAATCTTTCTAAATTAACTTAATCTATTTTTTGTACAACATGCCATTCGTAACTTTCCAACCACCAAAGCTGAGTTTTCGTACACGCATTGTATTTGTGGAAAGATAGATTGTCATTACAATAAAATTTATATGTTTTAAGTAATCAAATATGGGCAAATTGAAGATAATTGTATATAATTTTCTTTACATAATTAATATATATGAAAATCTATAAAAACTAAACATTTAAAGAGAGCTACAATCCCATATTCTCTAAGGCTAAGGCTCCTCAGTTCAAGAGACCTTCTAAATTCTTATTATTTTTTTTCTTTTAAAAAAAATTACAGATTTTATAAGTTTTTGTACTATTTATGCATCAATATGTTTTTCTTTTTCAAAGATATTATGAGAAAAATTCAACAAAAAAAGTGTAAAATATGGGAAATCAAATAAAGGTAACCATGTACCGTTAGAATAACGAGAAGGATAATTAATTATCTTATACTATATTTTTTTTTAATATATATTTTAACTTTTTCTTAAAATTTTCTCAAAATATTAAATTTTTAAAAATTTAGAGTATCTCCAACTATACTCTTTAAACATACATTTTAGCTAAAATAGAAAATGAGATTTAAAAAGATAAGGTTCAACCATACAAAAAAGACTCTTTATAATAGAGAATGAATAGAAAACTCTCTAAATATAGGGAGCTCTATACTCTTTTGCTAAATTTTTTAATAATATTTTAATTAAAAGTAAAATTATTTTTTTATTATTTTATAAAATTAATTTATATTTGATATATTTAAATTATAAAATATTATTAAATTAATCAAATACTAACTATAGTAATCAGTATAGTTGGAGCAAAACAATAATACTGTTAAAAATACTCTTATAATTTAAAAACTAAAAAAATAAAAATCCCCCTTATTGTTTTACATTAGTCTATAAGGTCCACAATGATTAGTAGTTAAGTCCACAATGGTTTGACAACAAAATATATTTGTTTCTTAAGAAAAATCAATTGATTGGAACTCACAATAAAAAAACTATTTTAAAATTTTTGCTCCAAACTCCATAAAAACTTGAGTGGCCCTTTTTAAATTTTAGACCATATATAATAATTTCATTTCTAGCTTTAAATTAAAAATTGTGAGAGAGTGATGATATCATTTCAATCTTAATTAATCATTAAGGTGTGCATCTTCAAAAGGAGAAATTGCAAAAAAGAAGAGGTACACAAAAGGATTTGATCTCAACACACTTTTAAATACAATCTTAATTATTATTTCAGTCTCATAACACTACTATTAAATATTAATTGGTGTTAGGTGAATTTGAGTGGAGTATTATCCATTAATTAATGTTAAAAGTGATGAGTGTTAATAACATAAGACAAAGAAGTATACCTAATAAACTAAAAAAATGATGACACCTCATATTCAATATCACGTGCATGCATAGTAGTAAGTACACATTATAAATAAAAGTTGTTTTTATCTTAATTACTTGACTTTTGTTTCTATGTGTTAATTAATAAATTACACCATTAATTAATCAAATTTTGAGAGGGGAAAAAAAGATGTTGACATGAATCATAACTTGAGTAGCTTAACTTTGAGTCACAATTGAATATATTTGATTTTCTTTTAGTTTTTTATTAGTAAGAAAATCTTGAGTTTTGGTCATTGAGTTAATAAAATTATTAAAAATCACATCTATATTTATTAATTATATGGGTAAATATTATTTTGTACTTTGTGTTTTATAAAAGTTATTGATTGGACCTTCTGTTTTGTTAAATGACAAAATAGACCTTGTATTTTCTAAAATAGTAAAAATAGGACCCTGGACTTAATTTTTGACAACTCTTTTTTTTAATAAAATCAACTTGAAGATAATTCCTAACACGAATAGATACAAAAAATATAAAAAGTTTTATCAGAACATATTTAGATCAGATTATTATTAAATTTTATTTTGATAAAAAATCAGTTCAGGATCTTATTTGTACCATTTAGGAAAATACAGGGCCCATTTTATTATTTAACAAAACAGAGAGTCCAATTAATAAGTTTTGCAAAACATAAGGTCCAAAATAATATTTACCTCAATTATATTCAGTTATTTATTCATCTTTATAAAACCCAATAACCTGCAAATAGTAAAAATCATAATTTTTTTTACTAAAAATATTATCACTAAAAATATATTTTTTTTATTTTTTTTTATTGTGAGGGTAAAACTATATTAAGCATAAATTAACCTACAAAAATATAGATTGTTATTTTTACAAAAGTATTATTTATATTTCTATGTTGTTCACATGACTAATAAAAACCTAATAGATCAAAAAAAAATATAAATTAATCATAATTCATCAAAATATGTAAATTTTTGCGTAGCATAAAAAAATTAAAAAATATGTAGCATATTAGACACTTTGTATAAAAATTCTAACTTTAGTATGTGCGGAACTATGTGTAGAAGCGTACATGCTCCTAATTCCTAAAGGGAAATTTCATTAATTGACCCTAATAAAATACCCCATTTCAAAATATATACCCTCCACTAATTTATACAAATTAATTCCATTATTACTCATTTGTACCCAAAATACCCCTCAAATTTAATTTTCCTATTCACACTCTCTTTCCGTCTCTCTCTCTTTCACTCTCTCTCTCTCTCTCTCTCTCTCTCTCTCTCTCTCTCTCTCTCTCTCTCTCTCTCTCTCTCTCTCTCTCTCTCTCTCTGTCGTTCCATCTCTCTCTCTGTCGTTCCCTATTCCCTCTTCGACATCGACCCAACATCACAGTCCCAACAACACCCCACCACGACCACGACCCACTCCGGCCATCCACCCACGACCCCGACCCAACCACGAACCACCACGGACCAGAACGACCAGTGACCAGTGACCACCACCACGACCCAGTGACCACCACGAACCACCACGGACCACCACAAAACGTCGCCACCACCACCACCCGTGATCGTCGACACCGAACAGAGGCCATCGCCACCACGAGCAGTACCCGTCGCCACCACCACCCGTGATCATTAAAAAGTAATGTTTATTTTTGAGAAAAAAATACATTTTTCATAGATTTGGATGCCAATTATTGCATGTTGTTAAGATTAGTGGATTTTGTGTAGCTTTTGTGATCTTTAGGTTGTAGATGTTAGTGTTTCAATGAAATCTGTGTATATTACAGGGTTGTCGATGACATGTCGATAGGTTGTCGATAGGATGTCGATAGATTGAGTGTCTGTTTGAATTTTGCTGTAATTTGTATGTCGATAGGATATCGCTTGTATGTCGATAGGATGTCGACTGGTAGTTTAAGTGTATTTCTGCCCTATATTGTCGACGACTTGTCGACAGTATGTCGATGGTATGTCGATTAAATTAACTTGTTGATTGTTAGGTTGTATTGTCGACTGAATGTCGACAGTATGTCGACAGTATGTCGATATATTGTGTAATTATTATTTGATTGAATTGTCGACTGAATGTCGACAGGATGTCGATATTTTGTCGACATAAAAGTATTGTGTCTGCTTTTGATAATGTCGACATAATGTCGACATGTTTTGAAATTTTTGTGTACTTACTGTTTGATAATGTCGACTGAATATCGACATGATGTCGATGTTATGTCGACCATTTTTTATTTTTTTGGCAGTTATGTTGATTTGTTTTTTGTTTTTTCAGATGGCTCCCAGACTCATCATTCCAGCACCCGAGCATTTTACTGGCCGCGTCACATATAGGGGCACTGGAATTTTTGCAAAAATCAAAGCTCGGTTTGAGGAGTTCAACCTTAATAACACGGCGAAGGAAAGCCGTTTCGGGAACTTCTGGAATGCCGTACCATTGACATTCTCCTCGGTGTTATTTCACCAGCTGATGCTCCACAAAATGAAAGTGGATGCTCAGGAGGAGTTGAGGATGAGGTTTTATGTTGGTCGGAAGGAGGTCCGATTCGGGGTGCTGGAGTTTGCACTCATTACGGGTTTGGACTTCTCCTCGGGGCCAACAGAAGAGGAGAAGGCTGCGCAGGTCGCGCGCTCGGGGTCAGACCGATTGATCAACAGATATTTCAACCGGTCTGATAGTGTGAAGACAGAAGCACTCCAACTTCAGTTCACAAACTGCCAGAACCCGGAAGACTTGTACAAGCTCGGCTTGTGCTTGTTTGTGGAGTCAGTGCTTCTGGGCCGCGAGGCAAACGCGCTGATTACGCCTCACATACTTAGATATGTGGAAGACCTCGAGTTCTTCTTCCGGATTCCTTGGGGGAAGCACTCATTCGCCAGACTCATGCACTCGCTTCAGAAAGACATGTTGAAACAGAAGGCCAACTACGAGAAGAAGCTGAGTTCGGATGTTCAGCACGAGTGCAAATACACAGCATATGGCTTCGCACCTGCAGTACAATATTGGGCGTACGAGGCCATTTTGGAGGTTGGGAAGAGGTATGGCACGAACCACGGGATTCGGTTCCCCAGGATGCTTAGCTGGACGAGCAAAGGCGATATTGGGAAGAAAGACGTCAGCGCATTATTTTCTAGACGGGTATGATTTTCACTTATGTTCAGAATAATTATTTAACATAAATGCTTGTAATAAATGCTAAATGGTTTTATTTTGATATTTTTTGAACCATAAACAGAATCTTGAAGTGGTGAAGGGGCTACTTCCACGGACAGAGGAGGAGGCATTTGTGAGGACCATATCTTACGATGGTGTGGAGAACCTGGTTGATGATGTTGTGGATGACACAGAGGCTGAGGCAGTAGTCGTACCGTAGACTCGGTGTCCCGTACACTCAGAAACGTACACTCAGGTACCAATTTTTGGAACTTTTTTTTTATGTCTTTATTTTTTATTGTTTTTGTTTTGTGATATTTGTTACATTGTGGAATTATCGTATGCTTACCGTATTTTTTTTATATATATTTTTTCAGGCCACTGGTTCAGAACCTCAGCCCAGTGCACCATCGTCATCAGGCGTTCGGGGTGCCGAGTACACTGATTTAGTGGCTCGGTTGGATAGGATCGAGGCTGACACTCAGGGTCTGTATGCTGCTCATGTCGAGCTGAAGAAGGCATACGAGACCAGTCATGTAGAGCTGAAGGGTGGTCAAAACGTAATTATGGAGCAGCTCAGACACATATTGGCCATGTTGAATCGTCCGCCAACGACAGCCGGACCGAGGCCCCAGGCGAGATCCATCTACCCCACCACCAGCTGCTTCACCCCCAGTAGAAGAGGATGAGGTCTTCCCCGACGATTACGATCCTTATGAGGGAGCTCCAGCGACTCCGATCGAGGCACAACCTCTTATCCATGTACATGACACCGAGTCGCAGGGTGAGATTCTGTCGATAGAGGCACAACCTGCAGTGGTTAAGAGTCGGAAGAGGAAGAGAAAGCCTCATGTATGGTTCGGTGACTATACGGAGATGAAGAGGAGACATAGGCCATCTTCGACTTCTGATCCCCTGGAGCCACCGGATGAGAAATTGTTAACCACTTTTTGAAAGTGGTGTGTTGGACTCATTCCGAACCACCGACTTCGGGATTTGAGAAGTGGTGATTACGGTCCAGGATTCTTTTGGATAATGCTCACACCAAAGGAATGGTTTACAGATGACGTAAGTAAAGTATTTTATAATATTACTTCACTTTACAACTTTATGTGCAATTAATATATTTTTCTGTCTAACTGACATTTCCCTTTATATGCAGCATATAGATGCAGCAATGCATATGCTGAGGAGGCGACGCACCGACTATCCACTGACATTTCCTCAGAAGGGTATCATTCTCTCCACATTCGTGACCGCCATGATGAGCAGTGCATGGACGAGCCACAAGGGTCCGAGAAAAAACTTTAAATGGGAGGATTATATCCTGGACTACTGCAGAGGGGCTCATAAGGTATTGTTTTAGTAAGATTTTAAATGTTAATTGTTTGGTAAGATTATTATGGTTTGTTAATTGTTTCGTTGTTCTCTGTAATTACAGTCCCAAGTCTTTGAGAGATGGAGGGGTAACGAGTTTATTTACTTCGTTCTGAACCTTCCCGAGGCAAGGCACTGGGTCACAGTTGAAGTCGACATAGAGCTGTGGAAAATTAATGTCTACGACTGTGATTCCAAACCGTCCGTCATTGGACCGCCTTGGAACCCATCCCGAAGGTTTGGGCGAACCGCTCGCCCTCGCTAATCCTTGCAACCGAGGAATTTCCACATAACAACCGCATCATGGCGTTAGCTAACCGTGACATCACGGTGCTTCCAAAATGCACGCGACTCGAGCCACTCACGACTTAGTTCCGAAGTCAGCAACCAGGTACATAGCGATAAAAAAGTACTGTAGTATTAAAATATGTTTTACGTTAGACTGACTTTACATTTTATTTTGCATTTAGTGGTGATTGTGGCGTCTATTGCATTGAGTATGTGGAGCATCTCATGATGCAGCGTGGATTGACCTTGTGACGCCAGACCGGATAGCTATGTTTCGTCAACGGTGGTGTGTCGATTTATTTTACCAAAATGTTGGCTGATTATATGTGTAATTATTGGGACATTGTATATTTTGTGTAATTAACATTACAGTTATGTATATATAGATTTTCTTTTCGTTCAAATTTTGATAATTATTCGTGGTTTCAAATATAAAATATCAACACTATTCAACAAAAATAACTATTAAACCTAAAAATAATTAAAATATTTGAAAAATATTCAACCTCAACAAAAATAACTATGACAAAATATGCATCATTACAATATATCAAATTTCCCAACGAATACGTACAAGACGCCTCAGATGCGGGCTTTGCATGTTGCTCTGTTGTGGCCTGAACTGCCACAACGGCTGCAGTTTCGTGGTACAGAACCTTTTTTATCACCAGACGGGAAACGGTTCTCCCGTCTTCTTCCAGCGTTGCTTTTTCTTGGACGACCTACAGGCTTCTTTTCCACAGGTACCCCAACTTTCATATTCTTGATGTGTTCTGGGAGAACCCAATCATCCTCGTCACCAGCAAGATTGATGGTATCATCGTAAATCTTCCTCCACGTTTCTTTTGAATAATAAGGTGAGCAAAGCGTGTACACACTTGTGTTCGCTTTCAATGCCGCGGCACATGCATGAAGGCAAGGGAGTTTCAATAACGTGAACACGCCGCAGGTGCATGTTCTTTCAACTAGATTCACATCACCACCTCTTTCACCGTTAGGTCCCCTACCAACGTTATACAAATTGGCTCCATTTCGTTGGACGCGCCTGTACCTTGCATTTTCATGAATTTTTGCCAAGTTTTTTTCGAAGAGCGTGGCCAAAGGGGTGGCACATTTGTCAGCATTTTCGAGGCGATCAGCGAACCACGATTGGAGTGTGAACCTGATAAATTCAACCAAAGTAGTTATTGGATATTTCCTGAACTCTTCTGTGACACTATTGAAGCTTTCAGCAGCGTTGCTCGTCATGATGTTGTATCTATCGCCCAAACAATAAGGGTGAGCCCACTTCTCAAACCCTATACTCTCCACATATGCAGCAATGGCCGGATTCATCTTTCTAAGCTTCTCAAACTCTCTATCGCATTCAGTCTTCGACCATGCGTAAGCAACATTATATATTTGGTTGTGAAAAGCACCAGTCTTGAATTTGGCGTTCACGTTCATAACAATGTGGTGATAGCATGCACAGTGGACTGCTTCGGGAAAAACGAGTTCAACAGCATGATCAATGCTTGGATGCCTATCTGACACAAACACTAAGTTCTCAACCACGCCAATTGCTACCCTCAACTTCTGTAAGAAATACGTCCAGGAGTCGTTATTCTCACTATCAACGATACCATAAGCAACCGGCAACAATTGGTTGTTCGCATCGTATGCCACAGCAACTAACATTATACCGCCGTACTTGGTCTTCAAGAAGGTGCCATCGATACTCAAAACAGGACGACAAAAAGAAAAGCCCCTTCTACATGCACCGAGTGATATAAAACAAGATTTGAACCGCTCATCCTCTAAGTACAAGTCAGTAATGGTACCTGGATTCTTCTGTTCCAGCATGTACAAGTACTCAGGAAGCTTCATGTATGAAAACTCAGGCGTACCCCTAGCATACGTAAGTCCCATCTCCCTGCACCTCCACGCCTTCACATAACTCATACTGATACCGTAGTTGTCAAACATGTCCCTCTGTATGTCTTTAGCCTTGTACTTAGTTCCGTCTTGGGTGTACTTCCCCTTAATAAGGTGGCCAACTACCCATGGTGCTGCTTGACGGTGATCTGAACGTCTCGCATTCAAGTTACATGTGTGTTCATTGTGAAATACAGTGACCTCAAAGTTGTCAGAATGCATCTTCTTCCTCCCCTCAATCTCCATTTACAATGCGGAGCCTTGCATGTAACGTACAACACATCAGGGGATGACTTCTTCACCATCCACTCGAAATTGTTATTAAGTGCAAACCTACCCACTACTTGTCTCAGTTCTTCCTTGTTTTCATAAAAATTACCAAGCTCTATCACCCCTGCTTCCTTACTTTGTAAACAAGTAGTTAGCTCATGATTTTCCATTATATCTTCCTTTGTCCACATGGGAGCTTTGAACTTGGTACAAACTTCAAAAGAGGAGAACGTTGAGAACGTTGCATGACGAGCATGTTCTTCAGTTCTGCCTGGTCGACTACTGCTAGTTCCAGGTGTAGTGCGATTTTCACTACGAGGTTGTCGTTCTCGCTGTGTACCTTGGTTACTCGGTACACACTCTAACCTCAACAATGGTCCCGCTACGGGTTCATCGACTGCTAAATCATGTTCATCGTCCATATTCAAATCTACAATAGGATCGTTATTGTAGAAGGGTGTATCGAACTCTTCAAACTGATGAAATCCTGTCGCTTCTTGTTCTTGCCCTACATTGGTCGGAACCTCTAAATTGGTCGGAACCTCTAAATTGGCCGGAACCTCCTCATTCACACCAATCCCAACATCTGTTTCGGGAACGCAAGACCCTACCACACTCCGAGGGAGAGGATTAGTAGGCGGCGTAGGCTCCGAATTCCCAACTTTTCTCACCTTAGTCACGAATAATGGCATAAACTCTGTATTTGACATTGTTGCCCTCATCTCTAAAAACGTTCTCAGTTGGCGTTCTCTCTTAATAACCTCTGGCGCAACCATTTTTCCCTTCATGTACAAGGAACAAATCTCCAACTTTAAATCATACGCTACCGGATCAACTTCCAACTCTTCATATAAAATTTGTCGCAGTTCTTGTAGGGTTGTCTCGGTTGTAACTGTCAACGTCAAGCTGCTATTTGCTTTGTAGATCCAATTATAATTCTCACATAACCAAACACCATCGTACGATACAACAAGGAACACTTTGTCTCCTGCAATTGCAAACCAAAAAAACAAGGTGAGTAAAGGAAAAAACACCCAAAAAAAAATCGACATCCCATCGATATCAATAGACATAATGTCGATAATCACAACAGCAGAAATAAGGGCACTGATTGTCGACATTGTGTCGACATACTATCGACATAACGTCGACAACCACACCAAGCATGCTCGCCATCGACATAATATCGACATACCATCGACATTCAATCGACAATTAACAACGGTTGCACATTTAATGTTAATAAATTTTACCTACGTTCCCAACAACCCTTCCCAACTGACACGTTGCATGTCAGACACGTGTCCTATCGACAACATGTCGACATGACGTCGACATGGCATCGACAAATGTGTTAGCAGTGACACTAAATTGGCATGTTGTCGACATGATGTCGACATAGTATCGACATTCAGTCGACAAATACACCATTTCATGCGTTTTACCTGTACAGTTACGCATTTAATGACCATTAAATTTTCATACATTCCCAACATGTTTACTGCTCTATAAAAGCAAATCCCTTTCTTATTCATAAGTGCTCTTGTCTTCTACTTCTCTCTTACTCTTAAAAATTTCTCTTATTCTTAAGTTCTAACTATGGCCCCATGAAAGAACGGCAAATTCCCCATCTTAACTCCTGAAGAGCTGAAGCAGGAGCCTGATGTTGGCATAGTTACTCCTGAAATGCAGAAAGTTTTTGACGCCCAAAGAGCTTTCGAAAGAGAACGATGTGGGAACGAGTTCAGGTTCAGGCAACTTGAAGCACATTTTTGCAAAACTGGTGTATGGCCGGCTCCACCACCAGGGTTCCCCGAAGGATGCCGTCGTTGCAAACTAGGCATCTTTAACGGTAAACCGGTGAAGCCTGGAACATTATGCAAGTATTGCAAGGCTCACCCACAAGCCAAAGAATTTAAAAAAAAATAATTTCTTATGTTATGGCTTGTGGTGAGTTTTATTTAATGTTTGTTTTTTTTTATGAACTTTATTTTCTGTTTTTTTTATGTTTTTTTATATTATTTTATGTTTTTAATGAACTTTATTTAATGTTAATGTTATGTTATGTTTATGTTTTATTCACGGTTTTTTTCATTTGCATCGATATTTTGTCGACATCATGTCGACAAAATATCGACAACTTCTTAAAAAAATAAAAATGCTTGTGGTCGACATTCTGTCGACAAAATGTCGACAAATAGTAAATACCATGTTGGTTGCATGATGTCGACAACATGTCGACATTATGTCGACATAACGTCGATAATGGTCGTCACTGACCTTTCCTTTTGTAATCATCGACAAACCATCGACATAGTATCGATATATCATCGATAACACTGGAAAACCCAGAATTCGACTGAAAACCAGATCTGCCAGATCTCAACAATTTCAGACCAAAAAACAGCAGTTCCAACAATAAACACACATATAACAATTTTAAACTACATAAAGTCAAACAAAATGCTTAAAATACCACTTACCCATTATAATGGTGTAAGATTCTTGAGTGATATTGAGTTGTGCTTCGGTTTTCCACCAACACCCACCGAGAAAACAACCATTCAACAGGGAATAAAGAGAGTGACGAGAGAGTGGGACGGATAGAGGGAAATTTTTTGATAAATTTTTTAGTTTTTTTCTAGAGAGAGAGAGTGGTGCACGAGAGAGAGGGAAGAGGGAAGAGAGAGTGAAATATCAATTTCAGATTTTAGTTTTTTTTTTTTTTAAAAAAAAAGGGTAAAATGGGAAGTTCATGTAATTAATGGACTAAATTTGTACAAATTAAGGAAGGGTATAAATTTTGATATGGCTTGTATTATTAAGGCCAAAAATTGAAATTTCCCTTCCTAAATAAAGTCCCACAAAGTTAAAAAAAAAATTAAACACATTGATGTGGTATTGTTAGGGTCAGACTTTAGCTAAAATCAATTAGGCATGCACTTAGGGCTAATTTAGTTTAGGAGTCCAAAAAATATATTTTTATTAACATACATATTTTTTAGTTGTTTTAAAAAATTCTACATAATTTTGTAATAAATAGGTTTATATTGTGATTGTTAATCCGAAAACTTTCCATGGTGACGTAGATATCAATGTTTGACACGTGACATGAAGAATGATGTCACGGAATTGAGTAGACCCGAGTCATAGCAGTTAAGGCTGAACATCGGGCGGGTTACCGAGTTTCGGGTTCGCGGGTTTCGGGTTCACGGGTTTCGGGTTCAAAAAAAGGAAACCTAACCTGGACCCGAATAGGGCACGGGTTGGCGGGTCACGGGTTGGCGGGTTTCGGTTGGCCGGGTTGACCGGGTTGGCGGGTTGACCCGGTCAACTCTTTAAAAAAATTAATTTTTATTCAAAACTAATAAAAATAACAATAAATTAAAATAAAATTTATATATATTATTAAAAAATTATTATATATTTCTGAATATAAATTATTTAATATAATATATATAAATTTTTAATAAAAAATTATATATAAAAATATATTTAATTTATATTATTTAAGAAAATAAATTTATAAGAAAATCAAAAAAAATAAAAAAAATCTGAGAGTTTAAATTTTAAAAAAAGTTTAGGATTTTTTATTTTTTAATTAATAATTTAATATATATATATATAAATTGTAATAAAAAATAAAAATATATATAACATATTTAAATTGCGGGTTGGCGGGTTCAACTCGAAACCCGGATTTCCTAAAAACTCAACCCGCGAACCCGCCCAAAGGATACCGGGTTGAACCCGACCCGCCCGAACATTTTTTCAAAAAAAAAAAAAAATTGCGGGTTCACCAGTTCGGGTTTGGGCGGGTTGCTCGGGTTCGGGTTGAACCCGCTAGAAATGTTCAGCCCTAATAGCAGTCAACCTAGAAGGGGACCCTAACCCTACGCCCAAGTTGACTTCGGGATCTCCGGGATGGAAGTTCAGACTTCAATAACTTTAATCCAACCCACTATCTTTCAATATTTGGTACCATGAAGATATAGAGCAACCTAATCCAAGGTCTGAGAGCTGATATTACATGAACTTGCAACCCGGAAGCCAACTTGGGCACCTAGGGTTTCCACCCAGCGCCCAAGTTGACATTTCTCAACTAGGGTTTCAGTTTCTGAGAACTTCTTAGTGCAAAGTGGCCAAAAATTGCATTAAGACATCAACTAGACATACCACGAACATGTTTGAGGCATCAGAATCAGATTCGGAACAAGTTTATTTTTGAGCACCTGAGACCCCGAGCACCCAACGCCCAAGTTGATAATTTGTCAATCTGAGTGCATTCCAAGTGTTTGATCGAATATTTGACTTTTACATTAAATCCATCTTCATCAAAAATGAGGAAATAGGTCCTTCCAGGGGAAATAACAGTTAATGGGCACAAATAACAGAGCCTAGCGCCCAGGTTGACACTTAGGGCTAGCTCTGCGCCCAGGTTGACAATTTGCCAACCTGGGCCGCAAAAAATGGAGTTTTCTCAAAATTCTTTCGAGCATCATCTTTATCTTCAGAAAATATTGAGAATCATCTATTTCCAGGGACCATGGAACTTCCAAAGGGGCAGAAGATGGACCTAGTGTTGGAATTATATTTATCCAGGATCTTAGATCTATTTGCAAGTATGTTGATTTAACAACCTAATATTGAACTTCTAAAACGATGAACTAAACACATAAAAGTTAAGAATAACTTACAGTGATTGTAGCGGAATTAATGTCTCCTTCCACTCAGATCTCTAACCCTTGATTCCTGTCTGTAGCAGAGTATAATCAAGATCTGAGCCCTAAAGTTCTTCAGTTGGATGTGATCCTTCACAGTCTTCCAAACTATGATGAGATACTGAATGATGTGAGTGGGCACTTCTCTCTCACTAGGAATTTCGAAATCTCTCTCTTGTTTTTCTCTCTTGATTTCGTGTGACACACTTTGCAGAGCAAAGTTTTCTCAAGCAAACTCATGCATACAAAGAGAGGAGAGGGGCTGCTATAAATAGGAAAAGGGAATATCACAACTTTCCAAATAAACAGTTTCCTCTTTTACTGTGTAATTGAATAACTGCCTTATTTAGTGTGATTCACCACTTTCCTATTTAGGCTAGGCTTTGATTAGCAATTAAATGACAAATTAAATTGAAAATAATAATTGGGAAAAAGCAATGATGTGGCCGGCCATGGTGTGAATGGGCCTCACATGGATTTTGCAGTTTCCTCAATTTTATTTCTATTTCTCCAAAAATGCCATTTTTCCAATTCTAATCATTTAAATGCCAAAACCAATTATTTAATAACTAAAATAGATTATTAAATAATATTGCCATTTGAAATTAATTATTAATTCAGACATGCAAAGTCTCATAATTAATAATTAAACCTAAAAACCCTCTTATTTACAATTTCATCCCTAAACTGTGAGAATTCACAAATTAGACATAGTCTAACTTTTAGAATTATAATTGATTAATCATAAATCAATTATAGAGTCCTACAAACAGTATAGTCTCAACTAGAATGGGGACCATGGGTCTATATAACCGAGCTTCCAATAAGTTGAACCGATTTACCAAGTAAATCCCTAACTTATTAATTCCTCGTTGAATCCACTCTTAGAACTTGGAATTGCACTCTCAGACTTATATAGAGCATATCATATGTTTCACGATATCAATATGCTATCTCCCTTAACCATTGTTATAATCTTAATGTGATTTAGAGATCCTCTATATAGATGATTTACATCGAGACGGGACCAATTTACCGTTTACACCCCTCAATGTATTTTGTCCATTTGAACACTTAGTTACCTGTAAATGATGTTTTAGTGATCTAATATATAGTCACTGAAACAAGAGCTCATCCATTTACTTCTATTTAACTAAGCTCAAAAGGAATCATCACTTTACTTCTATACACCAGTAGAAGCTATAGATTTCCATATTTATGTTTAGCACTCCCTATTCAGTTATGCTATCATGTTCCCAAAATATATGTATTATCCTGACTCAAAACAGGCTTTAACTAATAAATCAAAGAACAAGAATAGCACTCCTGAGATTGAGCCTAAGCATATCAGGATTTAGATTCTCTTAATCTAAGATCAACTTCTGACATTGACTTGGAAAGATACAACGGTAAGTTTACAATATCTTTAACCAAGTTCAATATCGGTCCAGTCCAATGCATACTCCATGCATTCGAAACCAGTATACTTTGCCAATGTTCTGGAAAGAACATAACACTTACTCCAAGTGTAAGTATACTTCATCGCTGATTATCACATCAGTGTAAATCCAAAACACTGATGAACAGGGACCGAATCTTTTGAATCATATAATCACAATCACATTCCACTGTATTGACGATACTGTAATTGTGAATAACTATATGTTCTGGATTTAACTGATTTTGTGCATATATCAAGTATATGTATTAAACCATAAACATGCAACATACATGTAAACATACTTCACTTCTAAATTGATAACTAATCAGATTGTAACGAGTTTTATTTAGGGCATAAAACCCAACACCTAGCGCCCAGGTTGACACTTGTGATTAGGCCCTATGCCCAGGTTGACATTTTGTCGATCTGGGCTGTGTCTGATTAAATTCAACAAAAAGTGCTTTGGGTATCTTCACTATTATTAGGAATAACGAAGATTCAAGTAAACTTGGAGAGAAAACTACAAACTTGAGTCCCTGGAAACACGGCCCAACGCCTAGGTTGACCTGGTGTTGGCCCAGCGCCGAAGTTGACAATCAACCTGGGATGTTTCCTTCAATTGCTTAAATGTCAAATCTGATGCGACCATTGAATCTGACATGATCAAAATGGAGGAAGAGATCCTGTCTCAAGTTCAGAAGCCTTGGAAGTATCAAAAATAGATTCCTGAATGCTCAGTTAAAAGGCCCTAACGCCCATGTCAACAAATGACCTAGTTTGCTGGGTTCTGCTTGTCCGAATCTGATGTCGTTTCGACCGTCCATCAAATTTTTCACAAGTGCAATGATCCATGAAGTCAGATAAATCAATTGCACAACTTCAATTTTTGGCAAATTGACTCACACAGAAATCGAAAGTTTTAAGTTTCGTTTTTGCAAAACAACAACATCTCTAAGAACGTGTGACCAGCTTCATCAAAGCCTATAAAAGGACTAAAGGGTGTCAAACGACCACTTAGGCATCTCAAAGTACTTCCCTTGGACGTTTTTACACTTATACATCGTCCAAGTTGATGTCATCTACCTGGGCACTGAGATTTCAACCTGGGCGTTGGATGTCAACTTGGGCGCTGGGACCTGAACTGCCTTCAGTATAACGGTCATAACTCACTCAATTTTATCCGATTGATGCAATTTAACTTGCATTCTGAAGTTATTTAAGTGCTCCATCAAGTCATGTCTCACACCCTAGTCGAAATTTTGAAATTATCGTCATCAAAATTTACTCCTAAGGGAGTTATAAAAATAAGCTCTCGGTAACTCGCAACGGGTCCTGTCATGCACTAAAAATAAGCTATCACTACCAGAAGTTAATTTTTACCGTTAAATCATCATTAACAGTGGAAAACACTTTACTTGTATTTTTTTTTTCTTATTTTTGTGGGCCTCGTTCATCTATAAAAGAAAAACTCCCTTAACTCATTTTTCACATTCAAAAAACTACCCACAAAGTCAAAACTTCTCTCTTTAGAATTCAAAGCTTCTGATTGATGTAATTACTATTTTATGAGAAATAAAAATTTGAAGTAAATATAGCCCCAATGCTATCACGCCAATCTAACAAATGAATATAGCGTAGAAGTCTAATTTAAATTTTGAATCAACAATGCTAATCTCCATTAAAAAAAATTCTCATGTCATAGTAATATTGCAGTTGATTTTGTTTAAGATGAAATAATATTTTAGTTGACCACAAATTAGAATCTAAACAATAGTGTCAATTCATGTTATTGTTGACTTGGTCAAAATTTAGTTACGTCTTCATGTTATTTATTATCATTACAAAAAGAAAAAAAATCTAGATACAACTCATGCATGAGGAGAGAAAGACTATATTATTATTATTATAGGTAGTGGAGCAAGCAGCCGTTGAAAAATCTTTAAAGCTATTCCACTAACCATTATTATTATTTTTTAAAAAATATAATACCAATTAATGTTCCAAAAAATAAGTATTGTACCAAAAAAAAAGAACAAGAGTAATAATAAGTCGGTGACTTTAAGGTATATTATTTGGTGTATTTATTTTTGAGTTTTGTCTTACATTATATTCAACTACTTTAAATTTGATCAATCATTAAAATGAGATCAAGTTTTCCACTTAATAATCATTATCACTCTTCTATTTTTTTCTTTTTTCCACCACCACCGACCAATTTTTTTCCCATCAATTTGGGGTAACAAAAAAAAAAAAAAAAGAAAATTGCAGGTACCTTGAACAATATATTAATTAAAGTGACTTACAAACATGATAAAAGAGTAAATATAAAAATATTTTTTAAAATTATATTTTATAAAACGGTTTTATTTTTTAATTTTTTAACTAAGAAAAATTACTTTTAATTTTTTTAAAATATTTTGTTTCTTAATCGATATTTTGGACTCTACCCCGACCCAAATTCAAATCTTGACCTGGATTTGGACTTTCACCTGGATTCAAATCTCAACCTGGACCCCGGATCTAAACCCGAACCCAAACCCCACACCCAGATCCGAATCCGGACCCCTACCCGAACCCCAAACCCAGATCCAGACCAAGACTCAGTCTCCGGACTAGACCAGGACCCCCTTCTTGGTCACGGCAACGGACCCGAACCCAGACCCTAACTTGGCGCTGAATTCGGACCTTGACCCAGCTCCAGTGTTGGACTCAGACCCCGATCTGGACTTGGTCTCAAAGTCGGACCCCAGCTCCAAACCCGACATAAATAAAATTAATAAATAAAAATAAAAATAAAATTCACAAATCACACTTTTATTTTTTTATTTTTAAATTGAAAAAAATAGTTGTAAAATATATTTTTGTTTTTCAAACACAAAATTAGAGTAATTTGTGGGACGGACCCAGAATTTTTACTTTGTGGGGGCTTATTTATCATTAAAAAATATTTATACCTATATTATAATCACTCTTACTAAATTTATTTAATTTTGTGGGAGTTTTTCTACTATTTTAGTCTATAATTATTAAATTTAAAAAAAATTACATTTAATTTTTTAAAAGACAATATTTTTGTTAGCCCCCATATCAACATTACTAGGTCCGTCCCTGGCGGCATAAATACCTAAGTATAACTCTCGGTTGTAAATAAATATCAAGTTTAATTTTTGGCTATAATAATATTTAAGTTATATTTTTAAAACTCTGTAGATAACTAACAGTTAAATGTTAAATCATTATTTACGTGTTGTTTTTTATTGGTACATTTAAATTAATTTTTTAAAAATAATAAAAATTTAATAACTTAGATTAATTAAAAATTATTACGTAGTAATTTATTTAATACTTAATAGTTAAATATTTATTTATAATTAAAAATTAAATTTAAATATTTATAACGTAAATTACTATTATAATAAACCCAATTTTTTGTTGGACATACTGCATACCATAGATTGTCTTTTCTTGATAATATTATTAAAAGAATGTAGTGTTTTTAGTGGCATCTTATTGTTGAGCTATGTAATAGATAAGAGTGAATACTTGTGAAGGGTGTGTGTGTTTTTTAAATATATATTAATTAAAAATTGAACATTGTCAATAATAATTGTGATATAAATTAAACTTTAATTGGGATAAGAGTGATCCTTGCAATTATATCATCAATCCCCAAAAGAGTGAGAATCCCATTCCATTTCTTTACTTTATCTTTCACTGTTTTTGGTGAAGAGTACAAACAAACTACAAAGCTCAATATGACCAAATTAAGATTATTACTAAGTTCCACCATTCTGCCCACTCATTCACTACCTGCCACTTTCAATAATTCACATTCATATCAAATTATTATCAATACTATCATTAATTATGATATTATCCCTTTTTTAGTTTAGAGTTTCTCATGCTAATAATAATCCTCAATAGGACTCCCAACAGCTTCTTTAATTTATTTTTAGAGTACATTACTAAAATTTTATTTTATTGTCTACTTTTATATTACACTATACATCAATTTTTATAAAATACATTATTAAAACTTTCCTTTTTAAAAATTTTTAATATATTTTATTTATTTTAACATATTATAATAATATATACATGTATCCCTCTATAAAAATAATTAGTATAACCCAAACAATTAATAAAATATATTTAGAGCAATTAATAGTATTCTATAAATATAGAGCATAAATAATAAATTTTAAAGAAATTTTATAATAAAAAACGAGTTTAGAACATCTTCTATAGCATATTTTTAGTATGGTTCTTTAAACTTTTTAAATTTCTCTATTTTAATGAATTTGTTGTAAATATTCTCTCTATAAAAGAGAAAATAATTTGAGCCTCCCTAACATTAAATTACAAAAGTATCCACTCTTTATTATTATGTAGAAATAGTTAATTGATTTTTCTCATATATATACATGTAAGGGAAAATATAATTGTGACAGTCAGTAGTCCTGTGATCCGTAAGGAGAAATATCGAGTAAGCTGTGCAATCCCACACCGCCTGGAAAAGGTCAAGTGAGATGATTCTGAGACTGTGTAGGTATGGGACTACACAGTTGAAGAGAGCTTAAATAGATTGATTGGTACCACCTATATCAATAAGGTGCATCTTATTTTTTGGTAGCCCATCACGAAAAAACCCCACGATTAAGTGTGCTTGACCTGGGGTAATTTCAGGATGGGTAACCTCCTGGGATGTTTTCCCAGGAAGTGTGCAAGTTAGGACAAAGCACACTAGAAACACTCGTGTTGGTCTGTAGGGTGAGTCATCAATCCAGGAAGCAGCCAGAGTGGCGTACGCGTGTATAAGAGTCATTATTATGTGGGTGTAAGGGCCCAATGAAAGCTTGAAGCGGGGACGTTACATTAGGTGTTTATTTATGTCTCCAAATCCCAACTTGCTTGCAGTAATTTTTGAACTGATTAGAATAGTACTCTAGGTCATTGTCTGTTCTAAGTTTCTTAATCTTCTTCCCTATTTGATTTTTAACCAATTTCTTCCATTCAACAAAAGTTTTGAATGCCTCATCTTTTGATTTCAACAAGTGAACCCAAATTTTTCTTGAGTAATCATCAATTATACTCAAGAAATAATTAGCACCACCAATGATAAATACCCTTGTTGGTCCCCATAGATTTGAATGAATGTATCCTAGAGGCTCTTTAGTTGTGTGTCTTCCTATACTGAACTTCAGTCGATGACTTTTCCTAAATACACACTCTTACCCTCTAAAATACCTTGTTTTTTAAGTTCTGTGAGCCCTCTCTCACTGAAATGTCCAAGCATTAGATGCCACAACTTAGTCTCATCACAACTCTTCTCAGATGCAACTGTGTGTGCATTACTAACAACAGTTTCACCTTTAAGAAAATACATGCCATTTCTATATTATCCCTTCATGACCATTACAAACCCTTTAATAATCTTAAGAGACTTCTCATTTATCTTAACAATACATCTATTTTCTTCCAAGACACCAATTGACAATAAATTTCTCTTAAGATTAGGTACATACCTCACATTCTGCACTTTCCTTTTGACTCCTCATCAAGCTTGAACATCATTGAGCTAATTCCTTAAATTGTGCAGGGTTTGTTGTCTCCAAGAAGTACTCTACCTCCTATCTTTTCTTCAACATTACAAAACAAATCTTTGTTAGGGCACATGTGAAATGTGCACCCTGAGTCAAGCATCCATTCCTGTCCAGAATCCACATTAGATACAACAACAACATCTGCAGACTCATATCCCGTGTATACATCTCCTCTAACCTTGCCATTGTTGCCTTCGGTCCTAAGTTTAGCCTTCGAAGCCAAACATTCATCTCTGAAAGGTCCCTCTTTCTTGCAATAATAACATTTCTTCCTTGTGGTTCCCCTTGAATTGGAGTTTGATCTTGGCTTGCCACTGCTCTTGTGCTTTTTAGTTTTGTTATCCCTGCTTTGTGGTCTTCCTCTGGTAAACAAGCCTTCACCATTGTCATCAGTTCTCTTCTGAATTTCTTTAGAACTTAGTTCAAATTTTACCTCAGACATGGTGAGTCTCTTTACCATAGAGTATTGTGTCTACAAAATCCTTATAAGTCTTTGGCAATGAATTGAGCAAGATTATTGCCAAATCCTCTTCTTCAAGCTTGAACCCGATGTTACATTCTAAACTGGTTTTCCAATTTCTATTTTCCTTCTCTAATTCTTGGTTTCCTGTTTTTCTTTCTTCCAACGACCAAGGGAATGCCGCGACATTGTCTGCTAAGCAGCGATATTGATGAGCAGTTTCACATTTTCTTCATTTTTCAATTTATTTTTATAAAGTAATCACTCTTGACTATAGACCACTACTTTTGGAACTGAAAATGTAAATTTTGACCAATTTTTTTTTTTTTTGATGAAGAATTTTGACCAATTTTAAATAATAAAAATCCCAACTAAGCATTATTTAAATCTTGAAGTTTACTTTTTTCTCATAATTACCTATTTTTGTCTTAAAAAGACTTGAAGAACAACAAAATAACCAAAAACAACCATTTCCTAATATTTCTCCTAAAAAAGCAAGCATAAATTTGAATAATAAAATGATAAAAATACTAAAACTCACACTAAAATTGACTCCAAAAATAAAAGTAAACCCAACAAACTTGTTGGACAATGTTCACAAGGTGTCACTATTTTTAGAAAAGACACCAAGAACATATATCACATCCACACATCTCCATCTTAGCCAGCTTTTTATGACCAAAGTTGAAAAAAAAAAGTGTTGAAAATAAAGCAATATAAAAAGAAACATTATTTCTTCCAAGTTTGAAATACTTCTTAATTATTTTGTTTTCAACTTTTAATGTTCGATTGCACAATAACCTACTAACATATTTTTGGTACAACTTTATTAAAATTAAAAAAGTGTTGAACTTCTTTACAATGTATAAGGACATGAATACTAGTACAGATTTGCTAAGACAAGAATAAGAGAAAGTGTTATCATTATTATCAAAGAAAAGAATAAGAGAAAGTGAATGATTTGTCAAATTTTGAGTGGTGAATCTAGAATATAATCGAACACCAATATTCGTTTATTTTCATACTAAATTTCACATTGTATTATATAATATATATATATATATATTTTTCTATAAGCATATTATATAATATGTAGAAATGGTGGATGCATCATAATTATAATTTTGTGAAGCATAACAATATAATAATAGATTACAAATCACAATTGTGTTGACTTAACCAATATTTTCTTTTAAAAAAGTTATCCATGATACGCTATTTAAATATATATTTTTAAGTTATTTGGGGTGAAATTTTTTATGTTTAAATTTTTTATACTTAATCTTATTTATTTTTATTTTTAGTGGTAAAAATTTTTTATGTTTATTTTTTGGAATAATTTTACAAATATACAAAAATAACAAAAAATTACAAAAAATACGATTTTACGGAATTTTAAATATTTTTACGAATTTTTTGATTTTATTTACAGAAAATACGGTCTTTTTATGTAATATTCATGTTAATTTGTTATTGATTTTTTGTTATATGTATGTTATTTTTTGTTGTTGTTTTGATGTTATTTAAATATTATTTTTTCGTGTTGTTTTTACAGGAAACCGTAAAAATGTAAAAAAAAATTCATTAAACGTAAAAATGTAATTTTTTTACAAAAAATTAGGGGTGTTCGTGGTGCGGGTGGTGCGGTTTTTAATTATTTTTTCAAACCAACCCGCACATGCGGTTTTTCTAATTTTCCAAACCGCACCCGCACCGCGATACTAAAAAACCGCAAAAAATAATGCGGTGCGGTGCAGTTTCTGCGGTTTATGCAGTTTGAACTATTACAATATTTTTTTTTTGAAATCATCATAAAACTATCATTAATATAATTATTGCAAAACACTTAAGAAAATACAACAAACTTGAGACTAATAAAAGTTATAACAACAATAATAAGTCAACAATCTTTTTAAAGTTTTAACAACACACCTAAATCAAAATAACAAACTTGAAACTAATTAAATTCCAACAACAATATAAATGTACAACTAACATACTTGAGCAATAGATTAATAATAAAAAAAATACAAACTTTCAACTCCAAATTTCAATGTATGGGCTTGGGTTTGTTGCTAAGAAAGAGGGTTTGTGAAGAGATGGATTTTTCCCTAAGATTTATGGGCTTGTGTTGGGCTCATATGTATGGGCTTAATTAAATAAATATAAAAAATTAAGTTTTAAAAGATGCGGTGCGGTGCGGTTTGAATCGCGGTTTAATAATTCAAAACCGCAAATCGCACCGCACCGCGCGGTTTGGGAAAAATTCAAACTGCAACCGCACCGCGAAGAATTTCAAACTGCATTTTTTTTGCGGTGCGGGCGGTTTGAGCGGTTTGATGTACACCCCTACAAAAAATGGTGCTTTATGTAATTAACCCTATTTGTTTTTTTTTTTTTTTATAAATTTGAGGTGTCAGCTCAATTTTACTGTTAAATACTAACTGGATTATTACTGTATTGACTTCAAAATTTTACTTTTATGTATACACAAGTGTACACAGTGGTAATCTAGTTGGTATTTAACAATAATATTTAACTAAAGCCTCAAATTTGCAAAGAAAAATAAACTTAAGGGTTTTGTCAAAAAAAAAAATTTAATAATTTAGTATAATAAAAATTAAAAACATAAGAGGATTTTGCCGCTAATTACTCTATATTTTTTCACTTTCTAAATTAACATTTTATAAAATTTAATTTAGTAAATTAAGTTAAAGTTAAATCTGTAGCATCTAGTGCTGTAAATTCATGTGTGTCGTGTTAGCCCGAATTATATTTTTTCGTGCTTTTCAAAATATGGGTCGAGTTGTGCTCTAAAAAAATATGGGTCGTGCCGTCCTGTGCCACTATTTTCAAAAAGTAGGCTCGACACGGCCCGTAGGCCTAGTATTTTTGTGTTGTGTTTAGATTCGTGTCGTGCCAACTTATTTTTCTTAAACATGCCAGCCAGTTTTCATATTTGGGCTCGAATTCGTGCTTTACTTTTTTTATATTTTCTTACAATTAATAAATTAATTACTAAACTATAAGTATATTTTATAGTTTCAATTATATTTATGTAATTTTTTAACAATATTTTATAGATAGTTATATAAAAAATTAATTAAAATTATTAAAATTTAAATATTTACTTATAAAATCTCAAATTTTTATATTACACTCTATAAATAAATTAATATATAATTTTTATTTTATATTTTATAATAATTTTAATTATAGAATTATAATATTCAATTTTATATTTAAGTTTAATTATTATTTTAACTCATTTATAATTGATAAATACATACATTATTATAATTATAATTATCAAATTATAGGATTTTTTAATATTTCGTGTCGTGTTTTACAGATTTATCGTGTCCCGTGCCTTTTGATCTGATCTATTCGTGCTTATGTGTCGTGTTTTTCGTTCTTCTAGTCTCGCGTGTGATTAATCAAATATTTTTCATATTGTGTCGTGTCAATTTATAACATTGTGTCATCCTGTCATGTCGTGTTCAAATTTATATTTTTTCGTACCTGATCATGCTTGTACAAATTTCTTGCCTATAAAAAAAATCTCACCTATTTACAACACTAGCATCTAGTAATTTTGTCATATTCCTCCTTTGGTTTGCATATCCTAAATAACTAGGTATTGCAAGGTATGATATGAAAATTATCATTATTCATTTTCAAAAAAAAAAAAAATTATCATTATTATTAATAAAATAAAAATGAGAAGTCATCATTCTATGATGATGGAGACTATATCACTCACCCATTTCCAATCATCCAAATCATGGAAATTGCAGAGAAAAATGGAAAATATAAGTTACTCTAAATAAGATATTTTTTATAAAATATATGATGATGGAGGGCATTTTCGGAAATAAATAATCAAGCATATTCTCTCCCTGGCAATTTGGCAAGCATATTCTCTCTCTGTGACAGAAAACAAAGTATGAAAAGTTAAGATCACATCCCAAGTCCCAACCCTTATAATCGTTTTTAAAAACACCACCTTTTTCTTTTCCTCTTAATTAAATAAAAGAAAATGTTCCAAGTTGTAAAGACTAAAGTGTATATTAATTAATAAATAAATATAATTTCTTTTTCATAATTTAAATAAGTAAGTTTTTGGTTTCTTTTCTATTAATCATATAGGGTGTTTTTACGATGCACATTTTAAAAGAGATATACCGATATATATTTTATTTATTTTGAAACACACTTGCAACACACTATTTGAACTATATTTTTAACATCTTAAATGTTTCTTAATTTTTTAAAATTTTGCAGGATATTTTAAATAACTATAACGTACATGACTATAAGAAAAAGATTGAATAAAAAATTATTTCGAATATCCAAACAGATAAGACTGTACCGGTGCATCATTTTTAAGGGGTATATTGTAGAATTTTCCAATCATATATGTATCATAATTAAGAAAAAAAATTTGTGATATAAATATTTAAGTTAATTTTTAATAATAATAATATTTAAAATTTTAGAATTTTTGTGTTAAGTGTAAACAAATATACTAATAAAAAAGTGATACACGAACAATAATTTTATATTTAATGATTATTTATTTATAGAATTTTTAAAAATATAATTTAAGAATTGTTATTGTAAAAAATTAAATTTAAATATTTATTTATAATTAATAGTTAAATTTATAGCAAAAATTATTGAAACAAATATTATAATTTTTTCTACACTTGCAGGGATATTTTTCATTTGGCTGCTTCTACACTCACGACAAGTGAGCATCAATTTTTTTTATGTTTGCTCTGGAAGATTTGGTATTGCAGGAATGAATTTCTTCATCACAAGCGGGCATTGATACCAGCCAGTATTGTCCAAGCAACTACAGATTTTCTGGACCAATATCAGCAAAACATTAGCTACCACAACACCTCGGGGACCATCCATTCTTGTGCAACCTCTGACAGTTGGGCTACTCCTTCAGCATTTCAACTAAAGCTTTCTGTGGATGCTGCCCAGAATGTAACAACTAACAAGACAGGTTTTGGTATGGTGCTCTACAACAACAACTAGGATGTACTTTTGACTATAGCAACACCGTGGCAAGAAACCCAACCGGCCTTATTAATGGAAGCTCATGCTCTCCACTATGCTCTTTCATGGTGCCAAAAACACAACATAAAATCAGATTAAATTGTTTCTGATTGTAAAACCCTTGTGAATTATATTTGTTATGATGCTAGTCATCATATACTTTTGAACAAATTTGCTAAAGACATTAAAAGCTTGCTGTCTTTTCTTTTTAATGCTACTTTTAGACATATTTCTAGATGGGATAATAAAAATACTCATCGTCTTACAAAGTATGCATTAGACTTAGATCATCAAATTTTTTGAAAAGATCAAAATTTTATATGTAATTTATATCCTGAACTTTAATCTTTCTGCAATGGATACAGGTTTTCTCAAAAAAAAAAAAACAAATATATAATTTATACCACTTATTATTGGAGTAGCCAAAAAAATATCAGACATTGAAATACCAAGTTGAGATATCCTCTTCATTATTCACTGACAAAAACAATTATTACAACTTTTTTACTGTATGAAAATCAGAGCAAGGTTAAATCTGTAATTTCACTACAAACTGTGAAAAAAAGAAGATGATAGGAATGGGAAGACGAGAAAGCTGTAAAATTAATTATGCCCTAATTACAGTAAGGTCAGAAAGGGATGCGTACTTCCCAAGCAGATTCGTTTTGTGATATTCTCTAAATTTAATTTAATTAAATATAAATCACATAAAATTATTTAAAAATATTACTAACTATTTGTGGTATCACTTAAAAAGTATTAGACGCAATCACTACTATGCTGTAGTTTTTCTAAAATTACATATTATTAAATTTTATTTTTAAGATTATAAATTATATGAATTTTTTTTTAAAAAATAAATAAATTTTTTATTTGCCAAACTTTGACACTTATATAATTTTACTTTCTACATTATTTGTTTATTTATTTTAAAAAGAAATAATTTTAAATCTGTCCCATTAAAGTACGATGACCTATTTAATTAACTCAAACTAGCTAAAATGACTTTAAACATTCAATCATTACTCTAAAATTACAAATATATCATCTCAATTTTTATTGTTAGAATATTCTATATCTATGCAATTACTTTTTACATAGACTCTCAAATTACAATAAAATAGTCATAGATTGGTCTTATTACAAAATATAATTCAAATGGTAACAATAATATAAGTGCCAAAATTTAGGAGAGGAAAAATTTTATTTATTCTTTTTGAAAATTTACGAGTGCATATAGGTAATTTTTACATAAAAAATTACCAAAATAATTATTTTAAGAGAAGTGCTACCATCAGTATTCTATTACAATTTTCTAGTCAACTTCTGTTTTCCGAAAAACACATGTTAGATTTTTTTTATGATGGTGTTCATTATAGTTACAACATCATCTATATAAATATTTGAAAAATTTCGAATAATTTACAGTGTTTAAAATAAGTTTGAAGTTTTTTAAACACACGTGGTAAATTAGAATATCAAGAATTCTATTTTTGATACTATAAACTATTTGAAATTTTTTAAAAAAATTAGAGAAATAATATAACAAATAATATTCTGACATGTAATTTCGAGCACAAAAGTTAACTAAAAAGGTATAATAGAAAGTTATAAGTATCACTATCTTACTATAAAATTACCCTATAGTTTATTATTTTAAAGGTAAATACTATTTTAGATCTTATATTTTGCAAAAGTTATCGATCAGATCCTCTATTTTGTTAAATGATAATCATTTAGACTCTGTATATTTCAAAATAATACAAAATAGACCCTAAACTCAATTTTGTCAATTTTTTTAAATATAACAAACCTGAAATCAATCTCTACCACAGATAGATGTAAAAAATATAATCATTTTTGTTATAACATCTCTATGTCAAGTCCCTATTAAGTTTTAATTTAAAAAAAAATTGAGCTCAAGTCTATTTTGTTCCATTTTGAAAACACAATATCAAAATTATTATTTAACAAAATAGAGGATCCAATAAATAATTTTACATAAAAAAATAAGATCCAAAATAATGTGTATTATTATTTTAAGGAGAATTATTCCATATACTATTTTTAAACTTTTTTTTTTTCAAATTTATGATTTGAGTTTTTACGGTAGCTTCTATGTGGGTTACTATATGAATTTTAGTTGCGATTTAAGTTGCCCCTATGTGTATTTCTATAAAATTACAAAAAAAAAAAAAAAAAAACTTTAAAGTGTAAAAATAAAAAAAACCATTAAAATTAAGGGGAGTTACCTCATATACTGTTTTTTTTTTAACTTTTTTTTTTTTTTTTTCAAATTTACGGTTTGGGTTTCTAAAGTGGTTTCTCCGGTGGTTTTTATGTGGGTTGCTATACGATTTTTTGTTGTAATTTAGGTTACAGCACTAGTTGCAATATAAATTTTTATGTAAAATTCTATAAAAATATAAAAAAAATTATTATGAGGTATAAAAATGAAAAAACTCCCCAAATTAATTACTACAGTAGAACCTCTATTTAAGAATATTCTATTCAAGAATAACCTCTAATTTGTTATAAAAAAATCAAGTCCCAATTCAGGCCTATTATAAATAAGAATAACCTCTAAATTGTAATTAGTTATACAATTTCTAAGTCCCGTATTAATAAAGTATACCTCTATATAAGAATAATTATATCTTAATAAAATATATACATATATTTTATAAAATTATTTATGTAAAATTAGTAATTTTATTTCAAATTGTAATACATGTATAAATATTATATATACTAAAAAATAATTCTATTATGATATAATATTAAGGATTGTTTAATGTCATTGTTGTTACGTTGATATTTTTTTATATTTCGATTTTTTTTAGTGTAACCCTATTTAGTTATAACCTCTCAATTAGAATATAATTTGCTTAGTCCCAAGTGTATTCTTGGATAGAGGTTCTACTGTATATTTTTGCTTATGAAATCTATCATTTCACAATGTAATTTTTTAATTAAATAATTGTAATAATAATAATATAAAAAAGGTCACAACTTTTCTTTCATGTGGCTATATATTATATATATTGTATATATATAAAGCAAGCAAAACCCAAGTTTGTGTGGCCTCTCTCCTTACAGAAGTAGCTCTTGCCTCTACGCTTTAGCGATCGGTCAAGTGTGTGTGTGTGAGAGAGAGAGACCCCTTTTTCTGGGTTAGGTTTTCGTTTTTGCTTTATTCTCTCTTTTAGATAAGCTATGGCTGGTGATGGTATTGCTACCAATGATTTGTCTATGAAGAGACCCAGAGAAGAAGAAGAAGAACAACAAGAAGCAAATGGGGTCTCAGTTTCCTCGATTGTTTCTATGGAGACTGATGCGACAAAACAACCTAATTCAATCTCAACCGTCATACCTGGGTGGTTCTCTGAGATTAGCCCAATGTGGCCTGGTGGGTTCTTTTTATCTTTAACGTTTTTCGCCTTTGTTTGATGAGAAATTTGGGGCACTTGTTATGAAAACCTTTGAATCTTTATTAAATGTTATTGAAATGTTTAATCTTTGCTTTTGGTGGCTTCAGTAGAATTTTGATTGATACGTTGTTGTTTACTATAAGATGATCTATGCGACGTAGTTGTTTTCTGGGCCAGCTTTTTGTACTGTGGGGTTTTGAGTTTTCAGCCATTGTTTTTTGTTTTTTTGGTATGCCATCATTTTGTGTTAAAGAAAAGTCTTGACTTGTACTATTTGTTTTTCCTTTTGGTCATTTTCTGTATTTGGTTCTCTCTAAGCTAAGCTATTGGTTTGATAACACAGTTTGTGTCTTTTTATTACATGTTTGATAATATTCCATGGTCATTAAATAGCTTCTCAGATGTTCGTTGTTGAGTCAGAGATTGCACTTGATTTGCAATATGAGTTATTTTATGCATATGGAAATTTGTTGCTTTAACCCTTAGATTTACTGTATTGAGGTCTATTACTATTTTGTGTAAAGTGTATTAGGATTTCTGGATACTCTGTAGTTGTAAATGGGATAATTTAGAATCCTGTGTTTTTACTGGAGCTTATCCATTTCCATTTGTTAAATTAACTCACTTCAGTTATACATTTTAGATGTGATTTTGGGGTGAAGACATTAGTTTAATTTTTGGTTGATATGTTTTTGTTTTTTTTGATATGATTGGTTTTGTATTATGCAAATTGATGTAACTATGTTTATGTGCAGGAGAGGCACACTCCTTGAAGGTAGAGAAGATTTTATTTCAGGGGAAGTCTGATTATCAGGATGTGATGGTTTTCCAGGCAAGTGATGATTCATTATGTTACTGAAATTTCTTGTACATTTGTTTGCTTCTTTTAGTGACAAGATTATTGTCTTTGGTATCTGCTTGCAGTCATCAACCTATGGAAAGGTTCTTGTTTTGGATGGAGTGATCCAGCTCACAGAGCGGGATGAATGTGCCTACCAAGAAATGATCACTCACTTACCCTTGTGCTCAATTCCAAACCCCAAAAAGGTCATTATGTGAATTTTTTCAGCTTACAGAAACATAAAATGTACTCAAGTTTTTTTTCAGGATTATGTTTTGAAATGACCAAATGAGTATTTTCTTTTTTCATTTTATGATTGTCTCATCTAGAATACATTTATTTGTTTCTTCAGGTTTTAGTTATTGGTGGAGGAGATGGTGGAGTCCTTAGGGAAGTTGCTCGCCACGCCTCTGTCGAGCAAGTGGATATATGTGAAATTGACAAAATGGTGGTTGAGGTGAGTCCTAATGTTGATAATTAAACTATTGATGTTCTTTAAATGTAATAGGGTAGGTTAAACAAAGAGCAAATAAATAATTAACTGTTGATATATACATAGTCAACCGATGAATTCTTTATGTTTCACTGCAATAGTTTCATTTGGGTACAAATAGTAAGATTTAATTGGCATTCAGATAGAACATGTCACCTTTCACAGGCCCTACTATAGTAAATTGTAATACTATTCCCACATAAATGAAACTCGACTGCAATAGCTTTAGATTCACCGATTACAATTACTTCCCCATCCTTTTGCAGGTGTCTAAAGAGTATTTCCCTGATGTGGCAGTTGGATACAATGATCCACGGGTGACACTTCACATTGGTGATGGTATGATCAGTTTGTTCTGTTTCCTTTTCATTTTGTTTTCCCTTTATTTGCTCTTTCCTACATCCTAATTTCTCCATGTACTCTCTACAACGTTGTAGGAGTTGCATTTTTAAAGGCTGTTCCAGAAGGAACTTATGATGCGGTTATAGTGGATTCTTCTGATCCAATTGGTAAATTCTTTGTTCTCAGCACAGCATTGGTCTTGTCTAAGAATGGTTGTGGAAAGTATGTTTAAGTAATACTTTACTTATGTTCATTTTAATTAGGTCCTGCTCAGGAGCTTTTTGAGAAACCATTCTTTCAGTCAGTAGCAAGGGCCCTTCGTCCTGGAGGAGTCGTCTGTACTCAGGCTGAGAGTATATGGCTCCACATGCACATAATTGAGGATATTGTTGCAAACTGCCGCCACATATTTAAGGGATCAGTTAATTATGCATGGACCACAGTCCCTACATACCCAAGGTAGAAGATTTTTTGAAACTCCCTAAAGGGTCCCTTTATTTATCTACTTGAATGTATAATTTGAGCTGATTAAATCCGTGCAAAAAAAACACCTTTTCACTACTGACTTTGCTGTTATTGTTTTTCTTGTGTTTCAGTGGTGTTATTGGTTTTATGCTATGTTCTACCGAGGGACCAGATGTTGACTTTAAACACCCTGTGAATCCGATTGATGAACAAGACGATTCTGGAAGACCCTTGAAATTTTACAATTCCGAGGTTTGATTCTGCTCTTTTGCGAGATTTTTTTCGCCCTTCTTCTTGTACCTACTTGATGTTGTTAAAAACTCCAACTTTGCTTTATTTTTGACGAGTTTGTTCTTGTTTTCAGATTCACACGGCTGCTTTCTGTTTACCGTCTTTTGCGAAGAGGGTGATCGAGTCCGAAAAATAAGGGGAAAAAGCTTTTGACACATGCTGCTCATTTCTATTGAGGTGAAGTGGTTTTCTTGGCAGTGAACCAAGAAATAATAAGTTGAGATTCAAATTGATGTCTGCATTTGTTAGTTAGCATTAGAAATAGTAACCTCTTAATTTTGATGAATTTAGATAATGTTTGTATTTTTTTTTTTGGGTTTCTCATTGGTATTAAGAGTTCAAGTTCAGAAACTTTGCTGTGATCTTTAGTTTACACAGCCCTCCAAGAGAGATATTGATCCTATTATTATGGGGTGATCATTTGATTCAAAAATCATATCAAAACACATTTTGTTCCTCTACTTTGGCATAACACTTCATTACAATTTGCATTATTAACAAGACCCTATTTCGGAAGTGTGGGTCAAAAGAGAAGTTCATAGTATGGTATCATTATAAAAGTGACAAAACTAAAATCTACTCAAGTATTTTCTTTTACACATGAGTGAAGCCTATTTGAGTAAAATTCAGCTTATCCATCTCACCTACTTCAATATCTTTCTTCTCTGAAATTTGGGTTTTACGGTCATAAAAATAGATGGTGCTTGCAAAGTTGCAATCCATTTAAGCACATTCCCAAAGAAGAACAAACTAATCTGCAACACAATCCAGGTAATGTTCCAAAATAGAATGAAATCAACCTCAAATTTTGACACCAAATGAAGAAAATCAACACTAAAACAAGTCCTGAATCCATATATTCCTTCCAATATCGAAATTACAAGACTCATGTTCCACCTAGAAGTCAATTTCAAGTAACTTTTTAGTACTACCAAAACATGTAACAAATACAAAATTTTAGACTCATACTTTTTTAAAAGCAATAGGTATATTACTATTAGCCAAATCAATCCGATAAGACTACAAGAAGAGTTGAAGACAACATAAATAAGTGTGCTTAAGTTGCCTTTCAAACTTTTTCCTTTAAAAGCCGTTGATGAAGTCTCTTCTTTCTATATCTTTAGACTTTAATGACAAGTAAACTACCACAAGAAGATTTCAAAGGTTTGAAGTAGAAAAGTTACATAGTAAACTGAGAAGTATGATGAAGGAATGGAGATTACAATGGTTAAGATGATGAAGTTGATGTTCTTGGCATAGACTTTGACAGATTCTTTGAGCTTTATTTTTTTTTTCCTAAGAATCTTTTATTAAACTTCATTAACAAAACCAAAAACCAAACTGTTTAAGCATACAAGACATGAGCTTTTTAGTGTCAAAATTGGGTTACAACACAAGATTCAACTCACTACAGATCAAAGGTGGTTCATAAACTTTCTTCACCAAGATCCTATTTTTACAATCAAAGTAATAAACAACACAAGAAACCCATTTAAGAACATTCCCAAGGCAAAAGAAAACCAAGCAAATCTGTGGAACAATGGAAAGTTCAGACTGTTCAATTCCATATGAATCATAGAACAAGAACCAAGACAACCTTAAACACTGTCCCAACACAAAGAAAACAAGCATCAAAACAAACCCACGACGCTCATTTCCTTTGCTGAAATAAACAGATAAAGCTATAGCTTCAACACCATAAAACTCCTCCAATATCGAAATCACAACACTCATAGACCACATAGCATTCCATTCCAAGTACTTTCCTAGTAACAAAACAAAAACTGTCCCAAACACTAAACCAGACAGAACATCATATAAAGGATTTCCCAACATGGTACAATAGTAAATTGTTACTAACCAAATCAGACCGAGCAAATTACATGTTGAGAAGAAGACAACATAGATTAAAGTGACTAAACTCCCTTTTAGCTTTGCTCCACAAAAGGGTTGTTGTACCATGTTCTTTAGAGTCAATGATTGTGTGTCTTTAGTGTAAATCTTTGATGAAAAGTCAACGATCACAATCACAGTGATGAGTTCTAAGAGATGGAGTGGTACTAAGTATAGAAAACAGAGTTTGATTAGTTCATACCAGAAATTCTTGTCTAGTAAATCTACTATGTCAAATGGTATAGGCCACTCCCTAAAGGTGTATTCGGGTCTTTGTTCGAGGATATCAGAGGTTTGTGTTATGAAATCCTGAAGGGTAGTTTCGTAATAAACCAAAAAAGACCAGAAAGGAAGTGATGTGAGAATGGTTAGGATGATGAAGTTGGAATTCTTGGCTAAAATTTTGAAAGCTTTTTTCAACACATCAATGGCTTCTAACTCGACTTGATCGTCCATTAATCGCTCCCCATTCTCCATTTTGTTATACTCAAAACCAAAAGTTTAATGAAGAAATGATCTTTTCAGGAATTGGGGTGATGATCACAAATATATCTTAGTCTTGGTGAGTGGTTGACTTTGACTTTATGGCTCACAAAGACCTGAAAAAGCTGGCACTTTCTTTCTTTCTTTATTTACTTGTTTAATAAAAAAAGGGGATTAAATTAATTTGGTTGCATCTTAGTTTTCACATGTTGAATCTTTTGTAATCTTAGCCAAATGATTGTTTAACCATGTATCGATTTTTGGGTGAGTGTGATGACATTAGTGACAGATATGAGACCTAAAGAATATCAGAAATAACTAAAGGCAGAACAGAGGTGCACATTTTGAATATTAATATAATGAAAGAAATATTTTTTATTCTAAGAAAAAATGTTTTTTTTTTATTAATAATCTTTTAGCATATTCTGGTTTCCTTGCTATCAAAACAAAGTGTTATATATGTATATAATAAATAAATCACAAACAACCAAAAATAATGTGAAATTAATTATACATACTATGACTAATTATATTGTATTGTGTTGAATTGTATTGTATTGTATTTATATTATTTAATACAATATTATATTTGATATTAACACTCGACCCCAACACTGACTCCAGGTCGGATCTGAGTCCGAGGTCTAGTTTTGGGTTCGAAGAACAGGTCGAGTGTTCTATTCATATGTTCATATGATTTAAAGTGAAAAGTGATAAACTTGTTAACATATTACCTGTAATATAAACGAAAAACATGAGCTTTAGAGCATGTTTGACATCATAATTAAAAAACTGTTTTTTCTTTTTAAAAACAAAAAATTGTTTTTTTAAAAATAATTTGACTTGTTTGGTCTTGTTTTTTAAAAATAATTTTAAAAAAATAAAGTTACAAAAAACAAGAATTTTGTTCAATATTACTTTTAAAAACACTAACCAAACGTGATTTGTGTTTTAAAAACTTCAAAAACTATTTTTTGTTCTTATTTCTAAAAAAAAAAATCGAAAACAAATTACAGAAAACAATACCAAACATGCTCTTAATCTCTCTGTTGTTTTTTTTTTTTTTCCATTTTTAAGAATCTTTTTTTTTTTTTGAAAAATTTAAGAATCTTTTATTAATAAACTTGAGAAACAAACAAACCTCCCAAAAGATAACAAAGCCAAATACCATTTCAGTTCATATAATCTAATCTTGCAGATCAATTAAATTATATCACCAAACCAAAACATTTACCAAGATAATAAAATCTTTAGCAAAACTTATTAGCTCCTCTGAGATTCACATGACAGGAAAGAGCAAAAGCATATAAAGCAATAATACAATAACTTATTGAAAGAACCATACATATATAAATGGTTGGATAATAGGATTAGGTGGTCAAACTGTACTGATCGAGGTGTTTGAAGCCCTGGATAACAAATTGTTTGACGAGTGTTGGGTCAGCAGCATCCTCACTCAACTTCTCATACTCACAATTCCATTTCAACAAACTTCCTTGCTCATCCTTATTAGGAAACACTTGAACACTTGCCTTGAAACTTTTGTAGTACTTTAGTAAATCTCCACCTATGCTACTAAATCCATATATTCTCTCTTCATCATCAACAATTTCTATCTTCTCTTTTGCAATTTCTATTGGTGAACCTTAAATATAACAATACAAAAACAATAACCAAATCAGAATAAAAACCTTATATATATGTATCAAATACAAAAACAAACAGATCAAATACCTGGTCCATATTGAATGAGTCTAACAGAACCAGGATGAACACCATCACCTTCCAAAACTTGAACACTTGTGTAAGTACCAGGAGGAAAGGCATCATTGTAAACTTTGATGAAATCTCTAATTGATGGCCAAATCTTATCTGCATTAGATTTGCATTCAATTTCAGCATCAAGCTTTCCTATAATACTACTACTTGCCATTTTATATGTAGTATTGAAACTTGAAAGGACCAATAATTATAATTTGATGTATATGATAATCAATCACATAAACAACTATCTCTATTTATAGAAGAGAGAGAGAGAGTTGAAAGAAAGAACCTTTTTTTTTTATATATACAAAAACTAAGATGATAAACTAAATTGCTCAAAAAAAAAAAAAAAAGATGATAAACTAAAAGACAAGCAAATATTATTTACAAAACATATAAGAGAAATGCTAACCAATATACATATTTATTTTTATGGCATATTGCTAACTAATCGTAAGACGTCATCTTTAAGTGGTGCTAGACACCACCGTTACTGTTAATGCCTTACAATGTCAAAAGATATACCCGTGGTGTCTAGCACCACCTAAAGTGTCATATTACTATTGGTATAATTAAGTATCGAATCCTACGTAATTTAATTTTATGACTATTACGGAATATCACTAACTATTTACAAGATGTTATTGGTGCTTATTATAATACTATATTAGTGTCGAATAACAATATTCCAAATATTATTTTAAGTTTTCAAAAACATAAAATTATTTTTAAATCTCAAACTAATTTATTTATTTATTTATTTATTTTCTTTTAAAAAAACTAATCATCTTCCAAACATTATTCCCCACATGCAGCTAGCATTGATTGTCTTTTTAATAATAAATTAAAATTTTATCACTTATTATTATTCAATATCATCTCCCACGTTCTTCAGTCTCTCCCATTATTATTATTTATTTATAATTTTTAAATTTTATGCCGAACGACACTAGCAAATTTTGTCTATAAACATTTATGAAGTTCATAAAAGTATCAATATTTAAATTTTAGAGAAGGCTTATTTATGTAGATTATTTATTTAGTAAAATATAAGAATATTATACCATTAAACATAAATAAGTGTGGGAAATTCGACCATGCACTCTCTTAAAATGGATACATTGATCCACCCTTATCTATTTTAGCACTCGAAATAATTTTTTAGTCAAATTTTTTCTCTTGGTCATGTACGTTATAGTTATTTAAGACATCTGGCAAATTTGTAAGAAATTTGAAAAAATTTAACACCCCGAAAAATACGTTCAAACAGTGTATTGCATGCGTGACTATTTTATTTTATACGCGTGTAAAATAGACTGTTTGAACATTGTTTTCTATATTGTAAATTATTCTGAATTTCTCAAAATTTTGTAAGTTATCTTAAATAGCTATAACGTACATGAATATGAAACAAAAATTAGACTAAAAAATTCTTCTAAATGCCGAAACAAGTCAAAGGGGCATCAGTACATCCCTTTTAAGGGGGTGTATTGTAGAATTACCCTTATTATTATAAAAAACTGTGTTAATGTCATTACATAGTATTGATATTATTATTTTTTTTAAAAAAATTAAAAATAAATAAATAGTATAACAATATTTATAATTAAAATAAATATTATATTAAATAATAATGTGTGAGATTATAATTATATCATTCTTAAAATGTGTTATACTATTAAAGTATTTTTAAAATTAAGAGTGCAAAAATAATGTGAAAAAGAGATAAAATAAAATATTATATTTTTAGATGATATGAAGATTTTTAGACTTTTAAAAAATGTCATGTTTAGCAATAGGACTTTAGTATACATATGTGTATATTATTTAAGGCTAATTAAGATTTTTACTCTATGAACTTTTTCATGTATCAAATCATGTCTTTTGAATTTTTTTAACAGTTAAATTTTTTTCCAGGATTATCGAAATTGTTTGATTTAAAGACTTTTATCAAATTTTATTCGATTTTACCAATTTTGTGATTGTTCATGTACTAAATTATGCTCTCTAAATTTTAATATCTATCAAATCATCTCCTCGAATTTCGACATGTACCAAATTATGTCCCTGAACTTTCATTCATACTAGATTTTTCTTACTAAAATTGAAAAAAAAAAAATCCTTATATCTAATAATCTCAATTGTTTAGGGGGATTTTTAATGGTTTTAAAAATTTAAGAAACATAATTTAATATATGTCAAAGTTCGGGAACAAAAATTTTAATTAGCGATTATTTAATAATTGTGTGATTAATTTGTATTTTAGCTAAAATTGAACGGCAGAGCCGATTGAATATGACATATAATAATAATGATTATAATAATACAAGCTTAAACATTTGTTAACATATGTATAGATATAGATTTATCATCTACTTTTTTGTTTTATCCATTTTCCTCATTTATTAATTTTTTAAATTATTAGACATATTTATTTATTTTTATTTCGACCTTCTCTATTAGTTTGTATTTATATTAAATACAAATAATTATAACACAAATATATTATATATCTATCTGTCTATATTAATAAATACCAAGTTGAGGTTACATTTCCTATATATTAGTTTGTATTTCTATTAATTTTATTATTTCTTTTTATATATATATCCGTATCTTATTTATATGCCACTATATATTAAAAATCATTATTATTATTACCCTACATTATCAAAATTTATAAAATAAAATCTTTATTTATGGATGTTACCACATTATTACGTAATATATTAATATGTATGTGGCATTACTCTTAGGGTTCGTTTGGAACGCCGTATTAGGTCGTATTGTACTGTATTGTATTATATTGAATTGAATTATATATCATATTTTTATATAATATTATATTAAACTTTAATTTATACTAAAATATTATATATTTAGGTGTCCATAAAAGTTAATGCCACGTATAGTTTTACATAAAAATATTGTATAAAATACAATACAATACAATACAATACGACCTAATACGGCATTTCAAACGAGACCTTAGTAAATAATTATCTTATGCTTATGGCCAAAGAAAACACGTCAAAAAAAAAAAAAAAATATGGCCAAAGAAAAAAAAAAGTAATTACAAAGACCGTATTATAATAAATAGTTATAAGAATGACTTTAATTATAAAATTGTATGCGCATTTGGAGAAAAGAAATTATGAGTACATATATAGATAATGACAAATACAATATATAGAATAATTTTATGTAGAGTAGACACACCTATTTTATCATTATAATATAAATACATTTTCTTAATCTTTGATCTCTATAACTTTTAACTTTTGAGTATATACGTTAACTAATATATACCCATATGTATCCAATTTTTTTTATAGTGTATATTGTATAATATTAGTTCTGCCACCCAACAAGAGAAAACACCAAAAAAAAATAAAAAGAGAACTATCACTCTTAATATACCATATTAAAAAAAAAAAAAGATTATTTCACAAATACATAAAAATAATAAAAAAAATTACAAAAATACAATTTTACGAAATTTTAAATAATTTTATTATTTTTTTTTTATTTTATTTACAAATAATATAATTTTTTTACGTTGTACTGTTGTTAATTTGTTGTTATTAATTTCCCTGCCCATTGACCATACCACAAAACTACCCTAAACAAGTAGGAACAAACCATAATAAATGGCACAAAAACAAAAAAAAAAGCGTACAGAAGTCATACAAAAGTCCTTAAATTTAACAATCTCAATAGTTTAGGGGGAATTTTTAACGGCCAAAAAAGTTCAGGGGGCATGATTTAGTATATATCAAAGTTCGGGGGAAAAAATTACTAATTAGCCTTTTATTAAATATTAAAAATTACAAGAATTGCTAGCTTTCATTGTTAGGACCAAACAATAATTGTGGAGGAACAAAAAGCATAGGAAAATGTTAAGATGCAGGTATAAAAATGAATATTTAGATCAAAAAATTTATGATGATTTAAGTTTGGTATATTTATGTTGCACTATGGTATATATTTATTTTGTGATAAGGTATATTAATTAAGAAATAAGTAAAAATAATAATCAATGGAGGTATATCATTTTAAATTTGTGGTATATTTATTGTGTGCTAAGGTATATTCTTTTTTGACCATGTAAAATTGATCGTATATTAATTTTTCACTATGGTATATCTGTTTAGGTTTGTGGTACATGGATTTTATATGCTACGGTTTTTATTTATTTTATGTTGTTTTCAGTAATTATTGAAATATAAAGTTATACACAAATATTTAACAAGACTGATTCTTTTTTTATAAACAAATATTAAATTCTAAAGGACAACAATCATCAATTTCTATAAAACAACAATCACAAGAAAATGTGGCTGTTGAAAAACAGGTATAAATTTGTTTCTTATATCTAACATTTTCTAAACGTGTTTAGGTCTAAAACATTTTTCTTCAACAAATTAAATTTATTTCTTCATCTTATTTTTTTTTTTACAGAAAAAAGAAGTGACGGGGATATACTCAAGAACAATGGTATAAAAAGGCAAGAAAAAAGAGAACAACCAACAAGCAGGTCCCTTGAAGAGAATGAAGAAGAATTAGGATACGATTGCTTTAATGATAATAACTTGTATTTAATATTTCATGCGAATTTTAAAATTTTTGTAATAGATATTTTAATACTTAAATGTGTCAAATATATATTATAAATTTTTATATATTACACTTTTGAAAAAACTAACAGTATGACAATGTTAATTTAGTATATGAATTCTTATATTAGTTAAAATCAAAGCAAGTGTTTTAATTCTTATATTCTACTAATTATTTATTCAGCTAACGATCATTAATCATTTTTCTATTCTTTCCAAAATTTCTGTAACAATGGAGATACCAAGCTTCTTTGGCACACTGAAGTGTGCATTCTTTACCACCATTTTGTACCTAAAACTTATACTAATCCTCTCTGCTGGTCTGCCTTCGATCGAAAATGAGTACTCCCTTAATACAATCATTTTCCACTCGCCACCAAAGGTTTCTGCATTAGACATTCCACTTCAATTGGAAAACATATTCACCAAGTCTACAATGAAATTTCTATCGGTGATAATTCCGGTAGTACAATCAACGTCAAAATCTTACTATCTTACAAGTAGCAACTTTCGAATTGACGATATGGTAATCCCATCAGTTGAGTCTATTATCGGCAACTTCATTAGATGTTTTTTTCAATTTATTTTAGTTTATTTTATCGATTTAGAATTATCATTATATAATTTTGTATATATAAAATTCATCAAAAAAATTCTATATATAAATATCATAAAATAATTTTATCATTTATAGAGAAAGAGAAAGAAAAGAGAGATTCATGAATCTAATTTGTTTATGCTACTTTCTATTACATTTTACAATTGTACTGCTCTTATCATACATCTACAATCAATCAGGAAGGATTATCCATTTTACTTCAGTCTCTTCATCAGTTCATTGTTAGTGTTGAATGAGTTATAGTTTGGGCGACATTGAGTGTCTATTACCAGCATTTCAAGTCTATCACCACCGTCCCCCCTCACCAAGAGAATGAAGACGAGTTGAGCACCGTGGCCCCTCCGGAGAATGAAGTTACGGAGCTGAGCATCGTGGCCCCTACGGAGAATGAAGTTGTAAAGCTGAGCACCGTGGCCCCTCCGGGGAATGAAGATATGGAGTCCACCACCGACCACCGTGGCTGAGCAGGAACTAGTTTTACTGTTTTTTTTTTTTGAAGAAAATAATCAACTTTATTAATTGCAATCATTCATGATTACATGAAGCAAATCAGTAGAAACGTCATTGCTTGAAAGAGTACGATCAACAACAAAATAGGAAGCCCTCGCAAAGGAGTGAGCAACACTATTAGCAGACCGCTTAATAAAATAAATAGAAACATCACCAATTTGTTCCAATAACAATTTGCAATCAGATATAATACTTCCAAAATAAGATAATAAAGGAAGATTACTACGAATTGCTTGAATCACCGAGAGACAATCCGACTCCACGACTACCCCGTGCCAAGCCTTCTTCTTAATCCAGCTTAGAGCTTCACGAACCCCCATGGCCTCAGCCATCTCCGGTTGTACAATACCAGCCCTACAACATGTAATAGCCTCCACCAAATTACCACTTGCATCCCGAGCAACACACACAAAACTATATGTGCCATTGATGTCAAAAATTGCAGCATCAACATTGATTTTAATCAATGTAGCAGCTGGTTTCTGCCACGTATCCGAGCCATCAGCAGCAGAGAAATAAGTAGGTATAGGGACGAATGATCTGTCTTGAGCTTGAGACCAATTCGAGAGAGTAACTTGAGCAAGAACAGCTACACTCTCGGCTGTAGACACTTTCTCAGACCAGACCAGATCGTTTCTGGTTTTCCAAATCGCCCAGCAGGTCACGGCAACTTGCTCTCTAGTGGTTGCATCAACTCGATCAAATACAGCTTCCAACCAACCAGCAAAAGAAACATAGCCCTGAATATTTAACATGATACCACTGCAGTTCCAACATTGTGCAGCAAAAGGACAGTCAACCAAGCAATGAAAAGGAGTCTCAGGTTGATTAACACACCTGGGACAATTGCTTTGTATCGGTACATGTCTTGATTGGAGCCTTGTTTTCGTGGGAAGACAATCTGAAGTCGCTCGCCATAACAAATCCTTAGCTTTAGGAGGAACACGTAATTTCCAAATTAGTTTCCAAACCCCTGAGCTATATAAATTAACTCCTGCTTCCTTATTCATTTGCAAATATTTGTATGTTGATTTAACTGTAAAGTGCCCAGTTTTTTCCAAGTTCCAAAACCAGGAATCACATACCCGACTTGAAGATAAGGGAATACTAAGAATTAAATTAGAATCCCTGTTGTTAAACAAATCTCGCACCAAGTCTCCATCCCAAGCTAACTCTCCAGGAACCATCAACACACTAACATTTTTGTCCAATAAGGCCGGATGAGAGGAAGTAACAATTGGATTTTCAGGGTCAGGTAACCACGGATCCCGAATAATGTTCACCTTAGTCCCATTACCAATGCGACATCTTACCCCATTGCGCACCAAGTCTTGAGTTTCATGAATACTGCGCCAAACAAAACTCGGGTTACCACCCAGCTCCGCCGAGAGAAAATTCCCATTCTTGTAATAACGGGCTCTAAAAACTCTACTTACCAAAGACTCCGGAAAAGATAAGAGACGCCAACCTTGCTTACTCAATAAACTAAGGTTGAAATCTCTAAGATTTCTGAAGCCCATACCCCCTTTAGACTTGTGAATGGTAAGCTTGTCCCAACTCTTCCAGTGTATGCCTTTATTGTTCTTAGTAGAGGATTGCCACCAAAATTTACACATTAGTTGTTCCATCTCCTGACAAGTCTCCACAGGTAACAAAAAGACATTCATTGCGTAACTAGGGAGGGATTGGGCCACTGTTTTGATAAGCAATTCTTTCCCAGCTTTTGATAAAAACTTCCCTTCCCAACTTTGAATTTTCTTCCTCATTCTATCTTTCAAAAACCCCAACACTGCAGTCTTATTACGACCCAGTGTATTAGGAAGCCCCAAGTATAGACTATTTTCATTTGCTTCCTGAATCCCCATCATTGTACAAATTCAGACTTTCTCATCATGACTAGTATTCGGACTGAAAAAAAGGGAAGACTTCTGACAATTGATTTGTTGACCCGAAGCTTCTTGAAAGTGCTCCAGTAACCGAACCACATTTCTTGCTCCATCCTCTGAGGCCTGACAGTAAATGTAACTATCATCCGCAAACAGCATGTGTGATATTAAAGGAGCTCCCCTAGCCACTTTACATCCCCGAATCTTACCCCGTCTCTCAAAGTCATGTAACAGAGCAGAAAAGCCTTCAGCACACAAAAGGAACAGGTAAGGCGATAGCGGATCACCTTGTCTTAAACCTCGTGAAGGGACAATAGGACCAACCTCATGCTCTCCTACTACAAACTTATAGGCGACCGAACTCACACACTTCAAAATTAAGCGAATACACTGATCTTGAAAGCCCAACTTTTTCATCATAGCTTCCAAAAATCCCCATTTTACTCTATCGTACGCCTTGCTCATGTCCAGCTTAATTTCCATGAAGCCTTGTTTACCCTTTTGTTTTCGTTTGAGATAGTGCATTATCTCATACGAAATCAAAATGTTATCAATAATTAGCCGCCCAGGTAAGAAAGCGCTTTGAGTTTCTGAAATAACTTGAGTGAGAATCCCTTTGAGTCTATTAGCCAATACTTTTGATAAAATCTTGTAGATAACATCACATAAAGCAATCGGCCTCAACTCATTCATACTTTCAGGATGGGACTTTTTCGGAATAAGCACTACATTAGTATGTATAAGGTAATTAAGAAACTCACCACAAGAAAAGAACCGCTGGACCAAAGTTGTAATGTCCTTCCCGACTATATCCCAATGCTTCTGATAAAAACCAGGGTTAAATCCATCAGGGCCTGGCGATTTGTCAGGATGCATTTGAAAAAGCGCTCTTCGAACTTCTTCCTCTTCCACCACCATTAGCAAGTCTCGGTTTTGATCCTCAGACACACGAGAAACCACACAGTCAATTACCCTCTGCCAATTCGAACAAGATGAAGTGAACAACTCGGTGTAATATCTACTCATGACATCCGGAAGTCCATTGTCCCAGTCGACCCATACACCATCATCATTCTTCAACCTAACGATCTGATTACTTCTTTTTCGACTACTAGCACAAGCATGAAAATACTTGGTGTTTTGGTCCCCAGCTTGTAACCACAATTGCTTAGACCGTTGCCTCCAGAAAACTTCCTTCTTTGACAAAACTTCAGATAACTGAGCTTGAATTTCCTTGTAGTGCGAGACAGACACAAGATCTCTTCTCCATTTCAAGAGCTTGAAAGACTTATTGCATTGTCTTATTTGTTTATTAAAATTCCTTGTGATGTCTCTACCCCACTCAGCAAGAGCACTACTACACGATTTCAACTTGACATGTAAGGACTGAAATGAACCATCCTCCCAATTAGCTTGTACAATCTGCCTACACATCGGTTCACGAGACCACGCGTTCTCATAACGGAATTTTTTATGAACTTGCACCGGTTTTGACTTGGAAAGATTAACCCATATAGGACAATGATCCGACACTGTAACTTCCAAATTTTCAAGAAAAGCCGAAGGAAATAATGTCTGCCAATCATGAGAAATAAGAGCTCGATCCAACCTTACCTCGACCCATTGATCCGTACCCTTTCCTTTCTCCCAAGTGTAGGGATGACCACGAAGATCCATATCAATAAGATGACATTCCGAAACAACATCTTGGAAGCCAGTAAGTAACCAATTCGGGTAAGGGCGTCCACCCCTCTTATCACTATGGTTCAATGTATTATTCAAGTCTCCTAACAAACACCAAGGCAAAGAAGACTCACCCGAAAGTTGTCGAATAGTTTGCCATGAATTTGGCCGAAGACTCCTTTGGGGCTCTCCATAGAATCCAGTCGCTCGAAATTGAGGATAGCCTTCAATGGTGACCTCCAAATCAATATGGTTATGACTGAAGCTTAGTAATTTACCCTCCTCCTCCTTACTCCACAACATTGCTAAACCACCACTATGCCCCCGGGCCTCCACCACAAAACTACCTTCAAAGCCCAACATCCTTTTCACCATATTTACTTTTTCAGTTTTACAAATTGTCTCACACAAAAAAATAACTTTGGGTTTCTTTTGGAAAATAATTTCCTTAAGGAATTGAACCACCCTCGGGTTCCCAAGCCCTCGGCAATTCCAGCTTAAAAGACTCATAATGGCTGGCGGGACCCAAAATGAGTACCCGCCAATAAATCGTTTTTTGGAAAAATACCATTATTTATCTCCACGCATTCATCAGAATCCACTTGCAAAAGCCCCTCCTCATTTCTAGAAACAAGCCCACGGTCCACCACTTTTTCTATGCCATTTTCAATAATGACATTTTCAAAAGGCCTACTTTCCACATTGATGGGCCTCTCAATCTCTTCAAGTACCAAATCTGGTCCCACCTCCTTTCCACTTAGTTGTTCAATTTGACTTTCCCCATTTATACGGCGCCTCTTCAAATCAGTAGTAAAGAGACCCACTTGTGCTATTATCTCATTACTTCCTTCATTTATCCCTTTAGAAACAATCCCTTGATTTTCTCCTTGTTTTCCTTCAACTCTTAACTGCATACTGTCCACATTCTTCTCCCCTGATTTCTCTCCACTATCCACTCCATCAATCATAATAATATCCCTTAATGGCCGATTCTGATTGATTCCACCCTCCCCATGGTTCTCCGGTGAACTCTGGCCGACAAATGAACCCATCGGCTGGCCCATGTTATCTCTAAGCCACCTAGCCCCGATTTGTTTTCCTTGCCTTATGTCTGGAGCTTTCATAAACATCCCATAAGGTTTGGCAATTGTTTCGATCGGTTCGTCAAACAACCGATGACAGAATCTTTCCGAATGTCCAATTGTACCACAAATGAAGCAGAACGTTGGCACCCGTTCGTATTTAAAGTCAGCCCAGAACCACTCCGTCTTGTTTTTATAGATACGCATTTTCCGTTTTAATGGTTTCTCTACATTGATCTGAACTCGAACTCTGAAATAGTCTCTCCAAATACCAGCAAAGTTTTTCGGACAAGAGGACACATATTTGCCAATGTACGCCCCCACCCCTTGTAACACACGGTCCGATCGAAAACCGATTTCGAGATTATAAACTTGCACCAATATTTCCATGCTATTTAACGATTTAGTCCGTGGATTCTCCCCTCCCTGTATCCTTTCAACCAGCAGCAGACTTTTATTGAATGTCCATGGCGTTCCCTCCAAAACTCTGCCAATATCCACCTCGTGGAAGAACTGAAACAAGAATCGATTAGTCTCCAACTCCTTGACATACATCCCTTTCCCTGGTCTCCATAAAGACGCCATTACATTTCTTAGAGAGTCAAAATCGGCCGGCCTATCAGATAGCAATTTCCCGACTAAACACCACCTCCCATCAAATTCATCAACCAACACATCCTCCTGATCAAATAAGAGCCCCACTTCATTTTCATCCTCCACTTGTAGATCAGCCCACTGATGTCCCAAATCTTCCATAGTTCTGCTACTAGACGCCATAAGATCATAAACAACCGTAACCGAACGCACAAAAGACAATTACTAACTCATAAACATGTCACAAGACAAGACCCAAATCCAAGGACATTTGTGAAAGAGTTATGAGAATCTCAGAAAGGTGCTCTCTTTAGTTTTACTGTTTTAATGTTTGTTTTTTAATTTCTATTGCATTAATATTTCTTTTTAAAGTTAATGTAATCAGACAGTTTTATTGTTTTAATGTTTGTTTTTTTTTTTAAAAAAAAATTATGGCTTAATTATGACTTCACAATCCAAGTGATAACACACATGACAACACTAATTATGGGGAATTATGCCACGATTAACTCTAATAATAATTGAGGGAAATTTAGCAAGAAACAAAAGAAAAATTTAAAAAATTAATAATAATAATAAAAAAAACACACACTGATAGAAAAATAACCATATTGTCACGTGCATATAAAAGTAGGAATAACAGAAAAAGGGGTTATTCAGAATTACAATGATATTCTCATCATTACTTCTAAGACAACATTGATTCCACCTGATTTCATTTTTTTTTATTCGATTGATTTCTTCTTTTTTTTCTTTTGATTCGACTGATTTCATTTCGGACACTAACAACTAATTAAAAAAAAAAAGCTTGTCTTTCAAGAATGAAAAAAACGTGTGTAACAACAAATATTATTTTTTTTTGAAAGATGTTTATTATCAAACAAAAGAATTACACAAGTTTCGGCAAGTCCGCCATTAAACCGGCAGACGCACAAAGGGGATAATCTCCCAACCACAACTTATTACAATTTGAAAACATGGCCTCTTTGGCCAGCAAGTGAGCAGCCATGTTATTCTTCCTCTTTATGTGCTTCACTGCAACACAATAGCCAAAAGCAGGGGAGTCTCGAATGTCATCAAGCAGCGTGCTCCAGTCCGTTTTGGCTTGATAATCACCATTCAAATAGCTCACTGCCCGAAGACAGTCAGTTTGGATAATGAACGGGTAGGCCTTCACCTTGGAAGCAAGATGAATGCCCATTCTTATAGCCAAAACCTCCGCCAATTCCACCGTGGAAGAGCCCCTGTTCTGCTTAATTTCAGCAGCCACCACTTCACCCGTATGGTTCCTGATAACAGTCCCCAAGCCGAGTTTCGCTTCTTTACAAGGAACACTAGCATGACTGTTAATGCAATATGTCCCGGGGTGAGGAGGATCCCACCCATCATCTGATGTGGGAGTCGGCTTCAGCTGGTTGTCCCTTATAGAATTGTTATGAAGCAGAAAATCCATTTCCAATTGAGCCCACCCTACACCATAACTTGTTAGGAAGAAGATGAAAGTTGAGTCTTTTTTTGTTCCTCCCTATTCCAAATGAGCCAAGAGAGAATGATGAAAATTAAAAAATCTGCTTCGTTTGTTTGTTGCTTTATGTTCATAAGCATGTCCTTAGTTTCACCTCGCCACTTTTTGATTACTTTCCACATCAGAAAATGTTGCCATATATCAGTAACTGACGGGCAGAACCAGAGCCCATGTTCGATTGTTTCTACCTTTGCCCCACACCAGCAACACAACGACTCTATCTTCATGCCCCGAGACCTAAGAACCATGTTAACCTGCAGCCAGCCATTACAGATACGCCACACAAAATTTCAAACTTTAGGAGGGATCTCCAACTTCCAAATCTCGTTCCACCATTTCCTAGTGATCTCATCCGAGGACGGACCTGCTTTTATCTCACTGAATGTAGCCACTTTATAACCACTACTCACCGTGTATATACCGTTTGGGGTGTAGTGCCAAACTAAATCATCATTAGCATTATTAAAGCAAGGGGCCATACCTAGAATAAGGGGGACATCATCCGGGTGGAAGGTTTGATCTATTATATCTTGTCTCCAATAACCTTCTGTATCGTTCATTTGATCCAAAGTGGCCCCATGATTAACTTTTGCTGGAGTGCGAAGCGAAAGTGGATGGACGGAGCAGCCATTTGTCTTCATTAATGCGCACCCCTCTACCCGATGGAACCCTCCAACGAACACCCTTTTCAATTATTTTCCGACCCCATAAGATGCTTCGCCACATAAAGGAACTAAATCCTCCAAGTTTAGCTTATAAGAATGTAGAGTTGGTGTAGTAACATGCTTTGAGAACACGGGCCAACAATGAATTGGGATGGTTTATAATCTTCCACCCTTGCTTCGCTAATAAGGATTGGTTGAATTTCTTCAAGTTTTTGAACCCCATTCCTCCTTTATCCTTTGGTTTGCAAACTTTGTCCCAATTCCCCCAATGTATTTTATTCTTAGTCTCCGAAGAACCCCACCAAAATCTTGCCATCATTGCATGAATGTCCTTAATTAGCTCTTTCAGAAAGCGAAAACAACTCATTACATAAGTTGGAATGGCCTGAATTACAGCTTTTATGAGTACTTCCCTACCCGCTTGGGAGAATAAGCTAGCTTTCCAACCTTGAAGTTTATCCCGAATCTTGGTGCGAATGGACCCAAAGACTTCTTTTTTCTTTCTCCCAATTGTAGCCGGCAGCCTAAGATATTTAGTGTGGCAGTCAACTAATTTAACCCCAAGATCAGCCGCAAGCATAATTCCATCTGCTTGCTTTATCTTCCTTCCATCACACAGCTCCGATTTCATAAGATTTATTTGTTGGCCAGACAGAAACGAGTATTCTTCTAATATGGACTTCATACATCTACATTCAGTTGGAGTTGCTTCAAGGAACACAAAACTGTCATCGGCGAAGAAGAGGTGAGATAATTTGATACCCTCTCTTCCAAACTTTATACTGTGGATTTTATCCGCTCTTTCAGCCTCTTGAATGAGGCAAGAGAGGCCTTCCGAGCAGAGGAGAAACATATAGGGAGAGAGGGGATCGCCTTGGCGAAGGCCACAGTAGGGTTGAATAAGACCACTAACTTCCCCATTCACAAGGACGGAGAAGGAGACCGATGTGATACAATTCATAATTTTATCCACCCAACAAATATTATTTTCTTTGGCAAAAATAAAAACAAATATTATTTTAAAAAAAATCTATTAAGTCTATTAAGAAAATAAATCTCATATACGGCTGAGATAGTAATTTCCTCTTTTATGGTCCTAAGACACCGGATGTATATGTCCAAATTACGACACGTGTTCTAATCTAAATTTTAAGAGGGAAATTTAAGTTTTTATACTTACATTTGGTTAAAAAAAAATTTCCTAAACAAATAATAACTAATATTTGTAGGATATGACAACTTTTATGATATCCCTAAAATACCCCCATTTACATCACTCCCATTTACACCATCGGGCCACCCATCGGACCCATCGGACCACCCATCTGCTACTAATTTTTTTTTTTTTTTTTTGTACATACAAAAGTAGCATCGAGTGACCATCGGACCACCATCGGACTACCAATTTTTTTTTTTTTTTTTTTTTATGTTTTTGCACTAAAAAAAGGTATGGAAAATTTGAGAGGGGTATTTTTGGGTTTTAGATAAAGTGGTCTTATATTTTCAATGGTGATATGTATTAGTTTAGGAATAAAATATTATGTATATGTAAGTATAGAAAATCAAATTTCCCTTTTAAGACAACAATTTTCAGTTATTATAAAGAAACAACTTAACTTAAAAATCTAAATAAAAAGAAAGTTTTTTTTTTTTTTTTTTTAAGTGGTAAAAGGAAAACGTTATTAAAAGAAAATCTTTGTTTACACATGTATTTGGGAGAGGGATTAAAATAATATATTGATATATTTTATTTATTTTTATTTTCTAAAAATAAACCTAATAATAATTCAAAAAAAAATTACCTTTGAGAATTATGTTAGCGTGAATATATAATTAGCCTAAAAAAATTTGTTTCATAATAATTTGGAACTTATATTTTAAAAATAGATTAAATTAATATCCTAATGTTAATTTGGTAAAAAAAAATTAGCAAATTCATGATATCAATTATAGTTTCAGATCTAAACAGTGACGGATCCAGAATTTTTACCTTGTGGGGGCTTATTTATCATTAAAAAATATTTATACATATATTATAATAATTCTTACTAGATTTATTTAATTTTATGGGGGCTTTTTTTATTATTTTGGTCTATTATTATCAAATTAAAAAAATTACATTGAACTTTTTAAAAGGCAATATTTTTGTTAGTGGGGGCTACTTATGGGTCCGTCCCTGGATCTAAACCGAATGACAACTTCAGATTTAATAATATTAAAAAATTATTTCACCAAAATTCAGTCTAGCATATTTGTCTTACCCAAGTTTATGTACATAGAGGCAACTTTTTTAAAGTTATAAAAACAATAGTTAAGTGTTAATTATGACCCATTTATATTGGTTATCATCTTAACATGAAGTATTAAAAATTTATATGCATAATTAAAATTAATTAAATAAAATATATGATTTTAATAATTATTTTTAAATTAATTTTAGATAGTTATAGTTAAATTTTAAAATAATTTAATGTTAATAATATATATTTTTTTTTTTGAGAAAAAGACCATTACATTAATTCTTAAGAAAAATTACATAACAGTCATAAGTGGAGGTAGAAATTCCTCCAACCAAGAACAATCAGCATCCACCGTAAGAGCAAACTTAGCCAAGACATTGGCATAAGTATTAGCAGATCTCCTAACATGAGTGACATGTGCTCGTGGGAAAAAGGATACCAAATAGTTAACATCTTTTAACATAGAATGAAAAGCAGAATTACAATGAAGTGCATCTTTTAAACCCTGAACTACTAACAATGAATCAGTTTCAATGAAGTCAGCAGTTAAGCCAAGGCTGATGAACCATTGCAGAGATAAAGCCATAGCAGTAGCTTCCATCTCTTCAGGTTTGAAACACCCCAAAATCGATTTTGAAAGAGCAGCTTTGATGTAGCCATTGGAATCCCTCAACACAGCACCTATACCAATTAATTTATTTGATCTGTTGCAGGCTGCATCAGTATTAAGCTTCCATTTACCCATAGGAGGTGCAATCCAAGGACTAGCTGAGGGTGCATTTGATGAGACAATTGCTGGAGGGGGGTCTGTAACTGCAGTAAAACCAGAAACCTGTTGCGAGTTGTGCACGGTTTGATATTTCGAGAGGTATCCAGTAGCAAACATGAAGATGGCAGCAGGCTATTTGGGCAATTTACCATGAAACTCAGCATTTCTCTCAAACCAAATACTCCAACAGAGAGTTAGAAACTGCTCAAATTCTGGTGTAGATGTATTGGTCGAGACATAGAGCAGGAATTCCTCTGATGTAGTGGTAGCGACCAATTTAAAATTCAAATTATGAGGATAAAGACACCAAACCTCCTTAGCTCTTGTGCAGAGGAACAAAGCATGATTTATTGTTTCTTTCTGCATTTTACACAAAGGACAGTAAGGTGTGTCTGCAATATGCTTGCGGTTGAGTTCAGCAGCCACTGGTAGGACATTATGAAATAATTCCAGACAAAGATACGAAGTTTCGAAGGTAACTTCAACTTCCAAAACTTAGTCCACCAATTTTCACTTGAAAAAGTACTGCTAGCATCATGAAGTTCAGCCAGTGAAGAGACAAGGTAATAGCCAGATTTGACCATGTAATTACCCGAATTAGTGCCATTCTAAATTAAAATATTATTTGAGGGATAGATGGTAAGAGGGATGGAGAGTATTCTATCTATATCAGCTTGTCCAAAGTTAGCTGAGATAGTCGTTAAATCCCATTGTCTATGCTGAGTGATCAGATCAGCAACTTGGAGTGAATTATCATTGCCTATGAAACTGAAAGGTGTGAAATCAGTATGACCAGGAAGCCACGGATCAGACTTGCAATTGATTCGATTTCCAATTCCTACTCTCCAACGAAGGCCCTTAGCAAGAAGTTCTTTTCCCCAAACAATCCTTCGCCATGTTAATGAAGGACAGGCACCTAAACCAGCAGTAAGAAAACTACCATTTAAAAAATATCTGTGATGCAGAACACGGCTGAGAAGAGAGTTAGGTGATTCCAATATTCGCCAAGCTTGCTTAGCTAGTAAGGCTTGATTGAAATGGATGAAGTTCCTAAAGCCTAAACCCCCATGAATCTTGGCTTTACAAAGAGAATTCCAATTCTTCCAATGAATTGCATTGCCAGATGATGTGGATCCCCACCAGAAATTAGCCATCATGCTCTCAATTTGGTTACACAAAGTGACAGGCAATCGAAAGCAGCTCATAGCATATGTAGGGATTGCTTGCACTACTGCTTTCAGAAGAACTTCCTTTCCACCAGCAGAAAACAATTGCTCTTTCCAACTACTAAGGAGCTTCCAAATCTTATCTGTAATCCCACTGAAAAGTTTAGTTTTATCTCTACCAGCAAAAGAGGGAAGACCAAGATTGTAATACCCAAAATTAAGAAAAGGATTAGCAAAACCCTAATTAGATAATTATGAGTTAATTGAGGAATTATATTATTATATAGTTCAATATATGTGAAATTATATGAAATTTAACATGTTAAAGACCCCGTTGGTAAGCTAGGGGCATTTTGGTAATTATGACCCGAGAAGGGTAAATTGTTGAGATTAATTTAATTACGTGCTTAATAGAACTATATTATTATATAGTATGCCTGTGTTGTCTTTTCAGGTGTGTTCTGACAGGTTGGCGCGGTATAGTCACACCCGGGAATTTCGGGCCGAACCGGGTTCGGGCCCGAAATGTAAATTGAATTGATTAGTTGGCATTTTATTTGATATGTGATAATCTGAAATTTATTTGGCAATATTTGAGTGTGAAATGGCATTTATGCCCTTGAAAGTGCTTATGTTTGTTTTATAGCCCTAGGGGCAAAATGGTCATCTGACCATAAGGGATTTACTTTGAATTATTGATTTTTGGAAAGAAAAGGATTTATTTTTCTGGGTTAATCTCTCTCTCACCCCTTTTGGTTTTCAAAGTATATTTGTGGAGAATTGCTTGAAAATTGGGTGTGAATTGGAGCTTTGGATTGTGGTTTCTTGAGCTTGAAGTCTAGGTAACTCTTGCTGAGTTTTTATTGAATTTTAATTAGTGGAATCTTGCTGAAATTGTTGTGAAAATGCATGAATTAGTTGATATGTTCTTGCTCATGCATGTTTCTAAGTTTGGTGTTTAATCTTGATGATTTTTTGGTAAGAAAATGCATGATTTATGTTGTTGAGCTTGCATTATGATTATAGGCTATTTTCTAGCTTGGAATCATGTGTTCTTAGGATGTTTTTACTGCTGGAAATTGTTTGGGTTATTGGAGATGAAGCTCTTGTTCAAGAGCTTGAAGTTGCTTAGTTAAGCATGAATTTTATGTTATTTGAGTAATCTGAAATTGAGGAATTATTATTGGAATTGATGCATGAAATAGGTTATTTTGACCCCTTAATAATTGTTAGTAACCCTATTTGATGATTTGGGATTTGGTTGTGAATTTGCAAAGAAAGATTGAGTTTTTGGGTTGAAATTCGAGTTGAGCTTGCTGGTCTTCTGGGTTCTGCACCCAGATGCCGCGGCATGCTCTGGAGCATGCCGCGGCCCGCTCCTCTGAGTGGACCTGGGAATTTGTCCCAGGTGCCGCGGCATGGTCTGGGGCATGCCGCGGCCCGCCCTCGTGTTTTTGGGCAGTTTGTGTTGAATTTTCAAAAATGCATAACTTTGTGATCCGAACTCCGATTCGGGAGTTCTTTATATCGTTGGAAAGCTCGTTCCGAGCTCTGTATGATTATCTGAGTTATAAATGCCATGTTTGAATTTTATGAGTTGAAAATCAGGGGTTAACCCTAAGTGTGAATTATCCCGGATTTGTGTGACTAGGATTACCGGCACCTGATCAGGAGCACCCGGGGATTCGGAATCTCCTTTTATAGCTGGACAACAGGTAAGACAGTAGTTTGCACGTAGAGTATGCGCAGTGGCGCTTATGTGAATATGATATGCATGAATGTTTAGTAACCGGGATTAGGGTTATTACCCTAATAGGAACGGTCTGTTAGCCTAGGGTTATTACTCTAGTGGAATATGTGTATAATGCCATGCCATGTTAAATGAAATGAAATTTAAGGATTATGCGCTCAAGGCATAATCAGGTTGGACTCGGTACTCATAACCGAGATGAACCACTTCTAAGGCCTTAATGTAATTAGACGTGTGAGAGCAACACGTGGGTCTACGTCACGTAGATTTAATTAGATGTGTGAGCGCAACACATAGGTCTACGCCACGTAGACATAAATGGGCATGTTGATATAGTGATCAGGTCTGTGCTATACAGACATATATGTGAATAAGCATAATATATGTGTTATGATTTATACTGTCTTGCTGGGCTTGGCTCACGGGTGCTCTACTGTGCAGGAAAGGGTAAGGCAATAGCTGATCAGCCATGAGTTTCAGGAGCAGACGAAGAATGTACATGTTCACGCCACTTCAGACCAAGCGGGTTATGGGTCTAGCAGTGTTGACTTTTGTATTCTGTTTTGCCGCTTAGGTCGGCTAGTAAGAAAGAACTTGTAATAATTTTGTAAATATTTTTGGGATCCCAACTATGTTTGAAAAGTTTAAATATATTACAAGTTTATTTTCAGTCTGTTTAATATAAAAGTTTAAATTCTGCGCTATTTTTAATTAGTAATCCCGGTTAGGGGATTAGGGTTTCATAATCATTTTGGGTAGCGTGCCTAATTATTTAGGGCGTTACAAAGATATTCCTCATGACAAGGTTGAATGGGCATGTTAAGAAGCTGTTGGAAATAGTGTTGATGAGAATGCCTTGTGTTCGGAGAGAAAGAGAGCACACATTTATCCGGATTGATTGCTTGACCGCTAGCCTGATGATAAATATTTAGCACATGTTGAATAGAGCTGGCTGATTGTGGAGTAGCACGACAAAAGAGCACACTATCATCAGCGAAAAAGATATGCGAAACTGAGGGAGCAGTTCTTGAGACACGCAGCCCTTGTAAACACCCATTGTTCTCTTCAGATTGCAGTAACCTTGAAAGACCTTCAGCACAAAATAGAAAAAGATATGGCGAGAGTGGATCACCTTGTCGGATACCTCGTGTGGGGGTTAGATCTCCAAGTACTTTCCCATTCAGTAAAAAAAGAATAAGAAACAGACTGCAAACATCGAAGAATAAGATTCACCGTGATTGAACCAAAACCCATCTTCAACATAACTTGAGCAACATAGTGCCATTCAACACGGTCAAAAGCCTTAGACATGTCCAATTTAATGGCAGCATATCCTTGTGTTCCTCGTTTTCGATTCTTAAGTGAATGTAGCAGCTCAAAAGCTATGAGAACATTATCAGTAATCAATCGTTGAGACATGAAGGCACTTTGATACTCTGAAATAACCAATGGCAAGAATGGCTGGATTCTCAACACAATTGACTTGGAAATCAATTTATAGAGGACAGTACACAGACTAATAGGACGGTACTGTGTAATTAGCTGAGGTTTTTTAACCTTAGGAATGAGTGTAATGATCGTTTTGTTGAGGAGAGTAGGATCCGCATCTTTGTTGAGAACATCTAAAACTGATTTTGTAACAAGAGAGCCAACAATGTGCCAATAATTTGTGAAGAACATGACTGACATACCATCAATTCCAGGGCTCTTATCATCACTCATTGAGTTTAGTGCATTGAGAACATCAGAAGCTGTATAAGGTGCTGAAAGTGCTTCTCGAGACTGAGCATCTATTGTGGTTGGAATAACATCCAATATAGAATTAATTGTATGAACATCAAATATATTTAGTATAAGAGTTTTATATAGATTAACTTAAAATAAAATATATAATAATACTACTACTCAATTATATAAAGATATATATTAGGAGTGATATTAGTAATCTCATTATCATTTTTACATGTAAAGTAGTTTTGTTTATATATTTTTACGGAAATTTACATAGCAACTTATATAGCAACCATCAAAATAATTTAAATCGCAATCAAAATCTACATAACAATCCACATAAAAATTACTGGGACAATCCAAACTGTAAATTTTAAAAAATAAATAAAAAAAATAGTATGTAAAATAATTCCTCTAATTATATATTATTATTTCTAATCATCATTAGTTATTTAATTACTCATTTGATGAGCACATTTAATTACAATTATAGATATTATTTGAATTCTCATAACATCTTCTAGTCATTAAAAAAATAAAAAAATCATCAATTTCCTTAAATATTTGTTACAAATGGGTGACTTAGAAGCATTTTTGCAGATGGTCTTTTCGATGGAACAATTTCAAAACATTTTAGCAAAAAATCTTTAGCGTCTTCAGAAATGTACTTACTCAACTTATCTTTCCAATTCCATTTTTTGGTTAGCATGAATAGAACAATAACACCCACAGCCCAAATATCTGAATATTGTTCTTGAATTTTATCATTTCTACATTCAGGAGCCTGATACATAAGTACCTCTAACCGGAGTTCTACCATCATTAGCCATCTTCGACGACCCAAAATCAGAAATTTTAGCTACAAAGTAATCATCATCTTCCTTCTCTTTGACCAACAATATATTATCTGGTTTTAGATCACAATGAACAATACCTTTATTATGAATACACTCAACACCCTTCAAAATTGATTGTACATAACATTTAACTTGTTTAGATTCATTATAAAGCGGAGATTTGTCAATAAACTCGAGCAAAGTTCCACCCGAAGCATATTCTAAGAAGATATTATAAAATATTACTTTATTAACATTGCCATCATCGTCAATATTTGTGTCAATTGTTATGTCGTCTCCATAACATTGAATGATGTAAGGACAATCGATGAGAAGATCAAGAATTTTCTTATCATTGAGTGATTCATTGTACTCCGAAGCACAATCTGTGTTTGTTGTTTTAACGGCCATAATTGGATGGTAGTCTTTGATACGTGACCCTATTGTGGGTGGTTTGATCATTTTAGCCATGTAAACTGACGCAAATACTCCTTCTCCAATTAGTTTACCCCTAACCCATCTAAGGGTGTTACTTGGGTCTATACTCTCTTCTACCTTTACTTCACCACCATCAAACTTTTCCATTTTTTTTAAATTTTTTCTAATTAACTCAAACTCTCTCTGATTAGTTAAAAAAATAAAAAAATAATAATAATAAAAGGACGAAAGAAGAAAAAAAATCGAGTGTTATATTAGATAAGTCAAAGTCAACCCGTTTGTTTTTCTCTCCAAAATCTTGTAATTCTAACTCTTTATATAAGTCCAAGTGTGTTAAAATCAACTTATATGTACAGAAGTAATTATTATAATTTTAATCGAAATCAAACTCAATAGTTAATATTAATAATTTAAATTGAAATAAAAGATATCTTTTTATTTTGTTTTTTTAAACGGTAATATTTTATTATTAATTTTATATAAATATCAGTAATTTGCTTTTTTAAAAAATATATTCATTTAAAATTTAGTGTATTTAATATTCAAAAAAAAAAAGGTTAATGTAATTAATTGATCAGAACTTTATTTTTCTAATTGATTTGATACTACTATTATAGTTTGAGTAAGTATTAAACGTAATGTATATAATTTATTTAATTTTTTTTAAAAGGAGTAATATCTTTTTTAATTTTTACCAAAAAAAAAAAATTAGAAGGAGTATCTTATTTGTGATTTTTATTATATAATATTAATTTATTTAGTATGTGATATTTACGTGATTTTTTCGTATCATATATATATTTTTGGAATTTGTTGTATTTTATATGTTAGTTTTTTTTTTCAAAATTATATGTTTAGTTATTTATTTGATTTTATTTAGTTCTATTTACTGAGATTTTTAGAAATTAATTAAGTAAGAGCTTAAAAAAATTAAGTAGTGTTCAAGTAAATGATCAGATGTAAGATTTTTACGTGGTTCAGGCGTTAATAATCATAAATTTGCGAGTTTATACATTAGCCTTTTTTTAGCTTCAAAGTGTATTACAAGTAAGTTTTACAATGAAGAACCTAATTCTTGCCACAAAGTGATCTCTCTTGGTTTTTCTTGGAAAAGAAGAAGAAAATTCAGAATAAAAACTAGCAGAGTTTCAATTTTAAGTTTTTTCTCCCTCTTTGCAAGAAGGGATATTATGGTTTATATATTTTAGAGTTTGGATTTTGACTGTGATACGTTCGGGTTTTTATGTAAAAGCAAGCCCACTAATGGGGTAAAATACACAAAATGCATGACTTTGATGCCCACTAAGAGATATCCAGCTCGTGGGGGTGATGGTTCCGTACGAATGAGGGGACTGTTTTGTGCAAAACACGTGTTACACGGAGATTACGCTTGGAAAACAAAAGTATCAGAGGAGCCGTCAGACAAAGAGGAGTGTAGGCAGTGGTGGTGCGTGCACTACCATGATCTGACACAGAGAACAATATTTGATCCTGTGTCAGAAGGGTGGAAACATCATTTTTAAGGTAGTATTTTGCCTCCCCTCTCACGATAAGCATCCGGTTGTCATCCTATAGTAGGCGTCCAGGAGTTTCCCGTGCGGTCTGCTTCTAGGTGCTCCCTTATCCTCATTCGAAGGTCTTCATTACTTCCAATCTCGAAAGACTAGGGAGACCTCCGGGTCTCGAAAGAACCCTATGCCCCGGAGGCAAAGCTTCTGAGTTGTCACTAGGCTTGGGTCTGTCCTAAATTTGACTTGGTATTCCACAAACGAGAAGGTTTAGGCCCATTGTTGGATGATGATTACCCTCCTGTTTCGCCACATGTCTCTTCTCCAAAACACAAATAATATTTATCTCCGTGCTTTTGTGACTTAAGAGTGATTTCCTCCCAGATAATCTTAGAGTCATCAGACACGTGGGTAAATCTGTAAGTAACAGAAGTACATTTCTCTTTCCGGCACTCGACAGTCGAAGAGTTAGGAATTGGTGTGGAGGACAACTGGCATCTCATACGTGTCTCTACTTTCTTGGGTTCGTGAGTGCTACGCGCTTTGGGAAGACGCTTTTCGTGCAAAACAGTAGAATGACAGCCATTTACTATCAACGTGGGCTCTGAGGTGAATATAAATGATAAAAAAATACCTCGATCTTAGCAAAAGCATTTAATGTCGTCCCCTCGGTTCCTCATCCGTTGGATCGCGATTTGTGCTTTTTCTGGAAAGATCTTAACCCTTGATCTTAAAGCACGTGGATCAGCAAAAATAAACTAATATTCTATTAAAAAAATTCCACAATATATAACATAGCATACAAAATTCATATACTACAAACATAAATAGACATACCATAATGCAAACTTAATATACCACAAATCTATCATAGTAAAAAATAAATATACTAAAAACAAATAAATTTTAACCTTCTTATTTTTTCTTTTCTCTTTCCTATATGTTATACATAGCAAATAAATCAATATACCACAAACGAGACAAAAGACCGAGAAGAGGTAGAAAGTTAAGGTAAATCTTTCAAGATTATAATTGTACTTGTCAAATTTTTAACAGTTTGGTCATTTTACTTAATATTTAAAGAAAAACATTTTTTTTTAGTTTTGAGATTTAGGGTCCCTATATGTGAAAATTACATGAAATATGGGATTTCATAACAAAGTTAGAAAAATATGGCATTTTTAGGTTTGCCACTTTTCTATGGCATTTTTTCACATTTAAGTTTTTTATGGTATTTGATATGCCATATTTTTATAAACTTATTATCCAATCCCATATTTTATGTTTTTGTTTTTAGCTTAATTAGTTTTATTTATTTTTTTAATTTATTTTACACTTACATTTTAGGCTTTCTTTTTATTTGACAAATTTACACCAAATACTACATTTTTTTTTTCAAACATTACATTTTTAATTTGACAAGAACATTTTACTTTTATACTTTTATTAATTTTTTTTTTCTTTTTTACTTATTGAAACTTCAAAAAGTTTTTTTTTTGTCTTTTTTATATATTTTTTAGTCAATTTTGGCTCTCTTTTTTCTTTTCAACTTTTAAGTCAGTTGCTACTTTTTTTTTTCTTTCTTTCGCTTATCTCTCTCTATTTTTTTTTTCTAATTTCTCTTTGTGTCTCTCTTTTTTTTTTTTTCAATTTTTTTCTCTTAATATATATAATAAGTGTACATTTTTATATTTCATTTTTTTTTACAAAAATTAAACTTGTTTTTTTATTTAAACTACTATTCGTTTTTTTTTTTTGTTAAAAACTAATTATTCCATTAAAAACAGCCAAAAAAAAACCAGTTTCATCAATATCATCCTGAAAAAAAAACAATATAAAAAATCATAATCTAAAAAGAATCCAAACTTTAAAAACTAGTTTCATCAACATTGAAAGAAACTAATAATTTCATTTAAAGAATACAAAAAATAGTTTCATCAACAAGATAATGAAAAAAATTACAATCTAAAGACGATAATAACTTTAAATAACAGTTTCATCAATATTAAAATAAACGAATTATTTCATTAAAAGAGGCAAAAAAAAAAAAATAGTTTCAACAATAACATAATAAAAAATACACAATGCCTAATAACTAAACTTTTACAAATTAACGATACTAAATTTAAAAACCAGTTTCGAACATATAAAATTTATATCAATACCTAATAATCAAACTTCTAACTTCATTCTTTATTTTGGCATTTAATTTTTTATTTGCTTGCTCAAAAATTAGAGTTAATTTAAACATACAATATGCAGCAAATATAACAAAGAGAATCACAAATTAAAATCAAAGAGAAAAAAAAGAAACAAAGAAAATTAAAGAGACAAAAGTGCAATAAAAACCATAAAAGAATAACAAAAAAAAAAAACAGTGGAATGTGAGAAACCAGTTAGTAAAACAACCAAAATAAAAACAAACAAATAAAAACCAGTTTCTTGAGATAAATTAATAAAAAATTGAATAAAACTCAATTATGAACAACAATAAAAAAAATTAATTACTTAAAAAAACCAGTTATGAAAATAATAAAATAATATGTATGTCAGAAACTGATTAATTAAAATAAAATAAAAATTGTTGTTCAAATATCATACAATAATAAAACTGGTTTTATACAAACGAAAAAATATATAATAATATCATAAAAATTGAGCAACCCCATTACAGAATAGTTAAAACATGTGAAACCAGTTTTGACGTTATAAAAAATCATAACAAAATACAAATGTTAATAATAAAGTTAATTGAAACCAGTTTCATCAGACAATCAAATAAAAACATACACACACACAAATATACAAAAAAAAAATACTAATCACAAATATAATCAAAACAACACATAATGCCTACCAATAATTTAATAACAAAATATAAGTGTAAGTTTCCAACCTAGAAACAAAATAATAAAAAAGTAACTTGAAAAAAAATTCTAATAACATAATGAAACTATTTTTTTTATTCTTTTAATGAAATTAATAGTTTCTTTCAATGTTGATGAAACTGATTTTTAAAGTTTATATTATCTTTAGATTATAATTTTTTATATTGTTTTTTCTTCAGGATGATGTTGATGAAACTGGTTTTTTTTTTCTGTTGCTTTTAATGAAATAATTAGTTTTTAACAAAAAAACAAAGAAAAAAAATAGTAGTTTAAATAAAAAAAATAATATCTATAGTTGAGATCATTTTTTATTTATTTTAGTATTTTATTTTTTAAAAAAAGAAAAAATAAATAAAAAGAAACACAAATTTTAAGTTTTTTATGGCATTACTCAAGATTTTTTCCCATATTTGTAAGTTTTTTAAAAAAATGCCATATTTAGTGTAATTAAGTTTTTATGCCATATATATCAAAACTTATCTTTATTTTCCCATATTTTTTGTAAATAGCCCTAATTATATTGACCAGCCCATTGCGCCTAAAGAGCCCAAAACCGTGGCAGTATCTAAAATTCGGGTCGTGAAAACCGTTGAGAAAGAACATTGAAATGGGTCCAAACCAAACCAATGTTTGGAATGTTTGATGAGGTCCGTTAGAGTTAGACACGTGTGTTTTACCACTCGTGTGGATCTTTGATGAGGAATGGACGGCTGTGATTATGACTAGGAATCTAGAGGAGAGGTGAAATCTAGGAGGAAATTAGACTCTATACCATTTTTATATTTGTCTTCTTTTATTTTTACCGTCTTTTCTGAAGTCTATCATTTTTACCTCTTTTTTAAATATTGTACCAATTTTACCCATGTTACTTCAAGATACTCTCCATGACTCTATTTTAAATATAGTACATATAAAAAGAGGTATGTTTCAATTAAATAAAAATTAGAGATAAATTTAATTAATTGATAAATAAAAGAGGCATTTTTCAACTTAGCTCGAAATCTAGAGCCACAGCCATTCCGTGAATTGTATTGGGTGAAAATGCCTTAATTGGGTAGTAGTTTTGGTAATATGAATGATGAGAAGAATGGTAAAAAAATAATGAAAGCATTTGGCTAATATTTTCTTTTATTATTTCACGCTGATTTTATTGATTAAATCTTATTATTTTTTTTAAAAAAATAAAAAAATTATTAGCCAAATACTTTCATTATTTGCTAAAATAAACAGAAAACATAAAATAAAATAAAAAAAGAGAGCAATTGATGAAAAAAAAAATATTTACGGCATAAATATTTTATGTTTTGAATTTTATAAACTTAAATACCATATGTTCTTTTTCGAAAAATTAAATATTTATGTTACATTTATGTTACTTATGCTATTACTTTTCTTTTAAATATACCAAAATTTAATTTATATCCCGTTGATCAATTATTGGTACACATAATTATTGTTAATTTAATATTAAAGCTAATAAAATTATAATAATACAAATAATAATAATAATAATAATAAATCATTCATCTTGTCTCTCTCCTTTCAATCCCCCTTCTCTCAGTCTACCAAAAATTCATTCAAAACCTCAACTTGATGTGATAATCAAACAAATCATGCAATTAATTTCTTCAAAACTCAATGATCAAGAAAATAATAAAAACTAAAATTTCATACTTGATGCAAAAAAAAAAAAAAAAATCTAACTTTACCAATAAAATTATATATTAATTCATGAACAAGAACAAAAAAAAAATGACAGTGGGAGATCTATAATGTGGAATGGAGATTGGCGGAAGCTTGCTTCTCTCTCAAGTGGAGCCACTGTCAGGTCAGTCGACCCTTTTTCTAGTAGCCCGAATGGACCCAAGTCCCGAGCTCCTTGTTTCCCTCTTTCTCATTTTTCTTCTTAGTCGGATTTAATGGCAAACCAACAGATCCCACTTTGACTGCCGAAGAACAGCAAGATATAATGTTCTCCTACGTACCAAATTCGTCAAAAACCCATAGAAATTGTCTTACTCACCCTACAACTTTCTCTCTCTTCTCTCTCTCCCTCCTAATAAAGTAATCATTTTGAAAAATCGAGAAGAAAAAAGAGGAAGAAATAATAAGAAGAAGCAGTAAATAGAGATAACAATACTGATTTTTTTTTTTTCATTTCATTTTACAATTATAATTATAATTATGTTTGTTTTTTATTTTTTATACTTAATTTTTGGTTAAAAATTAATAAAATATTTTTAAAAAAAATGTTACTTAATAAATGATCAACGCATAACATATAAAATCAAAGGTATATTTAATAGAAAAGTAGTAACAGAAGTAATAGAAATGTAACATAAAATATTTACTCCGTAAAACAATATGTATTTAAGTGTATAAAAATTCAAAAGATAAGGTATTTATGCCGCAAATAAAAAAAAAAACAGTAGTTCTTATAGAAAGGAAAATAACAAACAATAAATGTGGAAGTGTATTAAAGATAACAAAAGTATTGTCTTCGGAGCAAAGCTAAAATGGAGTACCCATTATTGTATATGCCTGTTCAAATCTGGAATATAGTCTCTACGACAAAATAATTGATTAAAATGACAACTGTGTTTCCCAATGATTAAAACGTTAGATCATGAAAAGAAATTTCAATGAAGAATTAAAATGCGAAGAATCATTTACTGTAATTCTTTACTTTAGAAGTTAATATAGAATGTGTTGTTAGAAAGGGCTTGTCAGGGAAGAAAAGAACAAAGACAAACATAACGAAGAAAGAAATCACATTACATCGATCATCATCATCAACATCATCCTGAAAAATCAAATTACAACATAACGAAGAAACACCTAAGGATCCTGATATCAAAACCTACGTGATAAATCTTAAAGCACACGACAAACACCTTAAGCTTGATCGAAAGAACCCTTAAAAAAAAAACACTTGTAAATGGGCTAAACTTGGAAAAATGAGTAGTGGGAAAAGCTCGTACCAAATCTTAAGCTGACCGAAACATAGATGCAAGGCCGAGCCGAGTAATGAAAGCGCAAAACGGAAGATTTATGGGATCACCAACGGTCTAACCAACTTCAACCCAAATCAGTGTGTTCAAGGATCTAACAGTCAGTCACTATTCCTAGATTTCTATCGCAAAAGCAGAGTATCAACCCAGCTTCAAATCGAACATGGAAACCAGCTAATCCGGAAGTTTTAAGTCTCTACTATGATGAGGATTGAACTTTTACGAGGAAAAATGCATTGAAAAATGGTTCTGTGCAGCCAATTTGAAAATGATTTTCATGTTTCAAAGCTGATAAAAATGCAGAAAAACTAGTAGTTCAGGTGCAGAGACGCAGATGCAGTGGACTAGTAAGTGCAGTGAACGGCTTTGAGCATCTTGAACCAGCTAAGAAAAGAGAAGAGATAAACCCCAAAACTTTGTTTCCGAACAACGCAACAGAAGATTGTCGGATGCAACCACATTTCCAGTATAATCCAATTTAACTCAGTAATATGGGAGCAACAAGAAGTAGAAGATAGTGAAGCAGAAGCAGGGATGATGGGAACCGTGTGCACTAAAGATGCAGTGAGCGGTCAACGATGCCATTATAGCCGAAAACCAGACCTCAAATCAAAACAAGCACTTCAAATCAAAATAAGCAAAATGAAATATTACCACAACCAATATTTTTAATAACAATATAAACAGGATAATATCTCAACTAAAAAAAAAAGTAGAAAATCGACCTCCAATACTCATTAAGCTGAAGTGAGAATCGATGCAAATCGGTGTCCAAAGAACCCCTTTTCGCATCCAACTGTAGGAGCCATCCACAATACCAAGTTTCTAATAAAAATCTCATTGTCACATATCAACATAACTAACATGATTCTCGTCAATTCAACCAATCCTAATAGAACTAAAAGTGTAACACTGCATCATCTCCAGGACAGCTAGCATTTACTCCACTTGACGTTTCACAGCTCTAGACTCTAGTCCCTGAAATGAGAGTCAACCATGAAATGAAATGCCGATAATTCATAATAAGGTAACAGTAAAAATAAATAAATAATGATATGTGTGTAATATCTTGATGTAAATTATGCTTACACATATCATAAACTCAAAACAAAAGAAAAATATGTTAACGAGTGTCACCATTCAAGTTAATTTTTAATTTGAAATTGTTTAGTTTGCAATGAATTAATCGATTAGTATATGCTAGAGAGGCAGCTTAGCATACCCATTGGCATAAGGTGACACACGGCGAGCATGGCGGAATGGAGGAGTCCTGCTGTAGCTTCGACCACGTGCAATAGGTGATATGCTGCGGCGCCTGGGAGATCTCCTACGCGGACTAAAACTCCTGTCACGACATGGACTTTTTTTATTTTTGTGCTCAAGATTAACACACCAAAAAAATTTGGGCTTGGAAATTATATGTATATATTGCCACATTTTAGATTAAGATAAGATGCTATCATCTCATCCTGAAAAGCTTAGTGAATAATTTTCATTCCTTTTTCCTTACTCTTTTCTAAAATTATATACACTGGATTTTGCAATGCAGAAGTGAATACACTGCTGAAATGGTAATTATGTTTTCCAGTTAAATGAAGAAACCATTACTCTTTGCCATGACTTCGTGAAAAAATATCCAGAGTACCGAACAACAAACCTGCGTCCATATCTATCATAGCTTGGGCTCCTGCGGCGCCTAGGAGAAGGGCTCCTGCGCCTTCCACTACCCAAACCTCGTGAGCCAACACGCATACGACATTCTCTAGCAAAATGACCAGGCTCACCACACTCATAGCACTTCAAGTCCTCACCTCCACCACGCCCGCGACCACCACCAGCACGACCTCCCCCACCACCTTTAGAGTTATGTGAAAGCTCCACTCGCCAACCATTTTTCCCTAGACACCAAGAACAAGAAATTTTAGAAAAAATCATGATACACCAACAGAAAGGAGATCTTCAGCCATTCAAAAATGGCTGTTTATAATAATTAGAACCTAATCGTCTGAAAATTGATGATGCCAACAGTCCTACTGCATGAAGCTTCCAAAGAGAGGAGGTAACAAATGTATTTAGCAACAAATAACACCTAAAAAAATTACTGACCATCCAAAGCTTGAATGGCATCAATAGCATCCCTGCGATCATCAAATTCAATAAATGCATATCCTGGTGGTCTCCTAGCAACCCAAACACTGCAACAATTTCAAAAATATCCTTTCAGAGGAAGAAAAAACAAAAGAACATTCCTCAGCAATTCCAAACAAAAAAATACATAGTGAAACCATAACTGTGTATGAACACAAAACACACAGTTGTGTAAGAGTTAATTGCAACCATCAACGCAAGTTCTACCAAAATTACGGTAGAATTCAAATGCTTAGAAAATTAGGTAAAAAAAAAACAATTTCGGTTACCTCCGAAGAACACCAAACATCCGGAATTCATCCTCTAGATCCCTTTCACTCACTCGAGGATCCAAATTCCCAACATAAACTCGAGCCATCTTCGGAATTCACAAGTCAATTCCACCCTACAAAAACAAATCGACAAAATCACTAACCCTCTGTTTGAACTTTGCTATTAAGAATGAAAACAAAATCTACACAATTTCGTCTAAATATAATATGACTCAAATATTAAAAAAAAAAAAAAAAAAAAGAAAGAAAGATTTTTAGTGTCAATTAGCAAAATTTAAAACTTTCATAAGTTTATTCAAAATAGTAAAAAAAAAAAAAATATTTCCTTTCTCCAAGCTAAATTCAATTTCGAAACAAAACAAAACCTAACATAATCAGTCTTTGCTTTGCTATCCAAAACAACGACACAAAAAATAATAAAAAAGAAAAATACATAAATGTTTACGATCGAATACAGTGAAACATAACATAATTTCCATAGATATGTACGTACAATACCGAAAAGTGAAAGAGAGATCAAAATCAAAATCCTTGCCTTACGATTAAAATCGAAGAACAATCGAAGCATGAGAGAGAAATCTTACAGAGAAATTGGGTTCGAATCTTGAAGATTAGTAACGTGCGATCGAAGAAGAAGACAATTCGGATTGATCCTTTAAAATCCCTAAACCCTCCCTATGAACAAGAAAAAAAAGGAGAGAATGATTCACTGTATGGGTAGCTTGGGACTGAATACAATATAAACACTTTCCACGTGTCTATCATGGGCCTTGGATATTGGGCCTTGGGCCGTGACTAGTGTGCTTTAAGGACAACTGGGCCGAAAAGAATCTATTACTTGGGCCAATGACTGCAATTGAAAAGGCCTAATCATCGGTCCAATAACAGTTTAGTTAATAGATGGGCCCCATTCAACTACCTACTCTGTCACTCCCACACCTTATCTCCCTGTACTCCTAGCTTTTGTTTTAAGAAAAACAAATAATAATGATAATTAATTATTTGGTATTAGATGTTTTTACAAAGTATTAATTTGGTATGGAACAAAAAAAATTGTATATTTGATTTTGTATTTTTTTTTCTTGATAAATTTCAATTGATTTTTGTATTTTAAAATTACATATACATAATATTTTAACTCAAATTTAATTATTAAAATTACCAAAGGTACAAAAAAATACTTAACATAATAATCATTAGTTAATAAGTTGTGATTCATGAATCATGACGTTCTTGAACTAAAATATTCAAAATAAATGTATACTTTTCAAGCAAAATCATTATGCAATCTATTGTATTGCACTATGTCATTCTTAAATTTTGTAATATTTTTATTTTTATATATTATAATTAACCACACATATGTAAACTTTACAATATTATTATATGTTAACCAAATGAATAATCAAATTTATAATATACTAACTATATGATGAGCTAATGAAGAGCATTGGAAAAAAAGATAAAACAATAATTTTTTAAAAGAAAGAATAATTTTTTTATGTTAGCATGTGCAAAGTTTGTGCATTTTGATAAAGTAGAAGACTTAAATTAGTAAATTAAAAGATAATAGTTTACCTAAACAATAAATTTTCAATTTTTTAAAGATGAAAAGAAAAATGGTTAATAATTTCTGACAAATGAATCAATTTGACCAAAAGTGTTGGGTGGTGAATGGTGATGGGGTATGGTATGATACTTATGTAAAATGTTTTGTTGTTTTTTAACACAATTATTTCGTTTTCTCGTAACTTGGTCGGTTGTCCTTACAGTTAACATAAAGATATATCATTGAGTATTGTCTTTTATCTCCATTGAGTCGCTGCAAGTTCGAATCACGGGTCATCAAGAAGAAAAGGTTTTGACTTGCCAATTGCCTCTGTAATCTGTATCCCAGCAAAAAGATCAAAACTTTCCAAGAAATGGTTTGAGAAGAGGCACATAAAGAGTATCTGCCATCTGGGGTTGCTTTGTTTACAGAGATTGAGGTTTTTTCCAAGTGGGTTTTTGTTGTAATGGAAGGAGGAGATAGGATTGAAGAGAGTAGTAGTGTAAGGTTATTGAGCCGTAGGCCTAGTGGGAGTAGTGGTGGTGGTGGTGGTGGTGGAAGTGAGTCAAGGTGGGTAGATGGAAGTGAAGTGGATTCAGAGTCACCTCCTTGGTCTCTTGTTGATGGTAATGAAGGGCGAGAAGGGTTTGGAACTTTGAGAAGGAGACTTGCTAAGAAGCCCAAGAGAGTTGATTCATTTGATGTTGAAGCCATGGAAATTTCTGGAGCTCATGGTCACCACGCCAAGGTAATAATTTCTACTTTTGTTTGATGTTATTTGGAGAAACCAATATCATGGTCGTTTGGGGTTGTTTTTGTTTTCATATGATGAATCTAATTTATGGACAGCTTATGGTTTTGTAATGTTGAATAAATTAGAGTATATGGTTCAGTTACTCTTGACTATTATGAAGTTTTAACTTTTAAGTGCTTTTATTATGATTGAGGATTTAGCTTTTGAGAAGTCAACTGAAAAGTTCTTTGATTGAATATCTCTGATAAATGAAGCAATTTTGAGTGGACTGAATTAGTATGTAAACTTTCAGGAAGGAAGAATTCTAAAATCCTAATCTAGGAATATGATCAAACAATTTATTTATGCTCATCCAAAACAAAACAATATCATCCTATTTAAGGCAACAAAAACAAAATAAGAGAAACATTGTTACCTTGTGATGATGACCATGAATTCTCATGCTTCTCCTTGTGCTCATCACATATCTTCAACAACCTACATTCAAAGAAGACAAGAATGCAAGAAGTGTCCATGGACACTACTGTCCCTTTTCTCTCCAAACCACCCGTATGCCATATTCCTCACACACACTAAGAGTGTAGTCAAATTCCCATACCGAAAGTGAGAGAGAAATGGCTTGGCCAAAATTTGTTGAGAACACATGTTAGTATGTTATATCTATCCTATTATGACCCAATGCTAATACCATGCAATACCAATTATATAGTTATCTTTGTATGCTAATATCAACAATGAGTAAGCTACTCTTAATTATGTTAGTCCAAATAAATATTCTAACAGTTAGTACTTTATAAATGTATATAATAGTATAACAACATAAAAGTTCTACTTTACTTCCCACTGATATTTTGGAAGGAAGCAGCTCAAACATAAAAGCTTACCATTTACTAAACTGTTTAAGCTGAAATTCCAAGCATACATTATTTCATTAGTTGGAAAATCAAGTTCTAGGATATGCTGCAGTGAATCAAACAATGACAATTTCAACTGACATTTCAAAGCTTTATTACCTCGATGACACAGGAAATTTCAACATGGCAAACTGTTGCTTTAGCATTCCAAACTCTTGGAGTGGTATATGGTGACATGGGCACAAGCCCTTTGTATGTCTTTGCTGATGTCTTTAGCAAGGTAAAAATTGACTCAGATGTTGATGTTTTGGGGGCTTTGTCACTAGTTATGTATACAATTGCTCTCATACCACTGGCGAAATATGTCTTCGTCGTTCTTAAAGCCAATGATAACGGGGAAGGTCAGTATTATGTCTAATATCTATTGGTTAAAATCCATCTGACCAATCATGTACATACTGACATTTTTCATGGTTCCAATAATAGGAGGAACATTTGCACTGTATTCACTGATTTGCAGGTATGCAAAGGTAAATATGCTTCCAAATCGTCAACCAGCTGATGAACAAATCTCGAGTTTTAAGCTGAAACTGCCTACACCAGAGTTGGAAAGGGCTTTGACTATAAAAGAGGCTTTGGAAAGGAAATCATCCTTGAAAATCCTTCTCTTGCTGCTTGTTCTGACAGGAACTTCCATGATTATAGGAGATGGAATACTAACCCCAGCAATGTCAGGTGCTTAATTGGATATTGTGTTATTTGCAACTTGTAAATATAGGGGTGCAATGCAACAGTGCCTACCTAAAATATTCTGGACTTGCCTCTTTTTTGGATCAGGAAATGCTGACACAAAATTTAAACCGGTAGAAAGATTTGTTTACTGTAACTAAAATATTGTAGCTTTACCATAACTAAGGTTTAAGTCTCACTTGTGGCTTGTGGGTTTGTGTTAGGATCCCACATTGACCAAGTATAGGACTACTTGGGTACCCTCCTCTCTTAGGCTAGCTTTTGGGAATGAGTTCTACCCAAATGGTTGTATCAAGTAGTATTAGAGCCATGCACCCTTAAGTGGGTTCGACTTCTTGGGCATCCTCTCTTAGGCTAGCTTTTGGGAGTGAGTTCTACCCAAGTGGTTGTATCACTTTGTCAACAAAGCTGGTCTAAGAAATTGCTGCAGTTCTTTTATCATAAAATATGTTATTATTCATGATTAAAGAGGGCATATAACTCCATCAAAAACAGGCTTTATGAATTATATTCTTCTGCAGCCCAAGCATTGATATGCAATATCGTTTTTGTTTGAATATGGTCTGGTGCTATCATTTAACATCAGAGATTTGTAATAACAAATTATTTCCTCTTTTATGACAGTGATGTCTGCTGTGAGTGGTTTGAAAGGTCAAGTACAAGGCTTTGGTACAAGTGTGTATCTTTTCCTTTCACTATCTGAGGTTCATTTTCATTCATTTCCTATGGGCAACACCTAACAAATACATACTAAAACACCATTCATGTTCATATGATTTTACTTACAGATGCTGTGGTTGGGGTTTCAATATTCATTCTGATCGCATTATTCAGCATACAGAGTTTTGGGACTGCTAAAGTCGGTTTCTTGTTTGCGCCTGTACTAGCTTTGTGGTTCTTCAGTCTTGGTTGTATTGGGGTTTACAATCTTTTCAAGTATGATATCACAGTCGTGAGAGCACTTAATCCTATGTATATCTTTCTCTTCTTCAAAAAGAACAGCAGCCAAGCCTGGTCAGCTCTTGGCGGTTGTGTTCTGTGCATTACAGGTTAGTTTCATGTACATTGTTGCTCTGTATCTTAACATCTAATGCTCTTAAAATCATCATTTACTTAACATGAGCAAACATAAGTCTTTGTTTGAGATTATTTATAGCTATGGAGCTATATTAAAAGGGCTACTACTATTTTTAGCCTTGAGTTTGGTACAATGCTGAATAGAGTTTTCCTTTTCCCTTTGAAGCAAACAATAAAGCTCGTTTATGATGTGTTAAAGTATAAAAGTATCTGACCCAAAACGAGTAGCTCAAATGGTCAGACATGTGGTTTGCAATCCCTCCTAAGTACCTACATAGCAATTGCTATAGTTTCCTGGTCTCCCCAGATAATGTAGGGTTAGGCGGGAATCCTAGTTTAAAAAAAGAAAGTACAAAATTTGTTTTGTGGGTCTAATTACAAACCCTGTTTAATTACATATCTTGCCTGAAAATGTTGCCACAGGAGCTGAAGCAATGTTTGCAGATTTAGGCCATTTTTCCGTACGATCCATACAGGTTTGCTTTGAAAATTTACATCTTTTTTGCCTTTATTGCATAGATTTTCTTAGTAAGTCTTCATATAATTAACATGTTCTGCTTATACAGATTGCTTTCACTTTTGTGGTGTTCCCTTGTCTTCTCTTGGCTTACATGGGCCAAGCAGCATATCTGATGAAATTCCCTCATGCTACAGAGAGAATATTTTATGATTCTGTCCCAGGTTAAACTTGCTAACATACATACATATATAGGTATATGTATACAGATGTTTGTGTCATATGTTGGTACCTCATTTTGACATCTTGTTTCTTAATCTTGTGAACAAAACAGAGAGTCTTTTCTGGCCAGTTCTTGTGATAGCAACCTTAGCTGCAATGATTGCCAGTCAAGCAATGATATCGGCTACTTTTTCATGTGTTAAACAAGCTATGGCTCTTGGGTGTTTCCCAAGGTTGAAGATAGTTCACACCTCAAGGAAACAAATGGGCCAAATTTACATCCCTGTCATCAATTGGTTTCTGATGATCATGTGCATTGTTGTAGTTTCAATCTTTCGAAACACGACTGATATTGCCAACGCATACGGTTAAGTATCTTCCATTCTTCTTATGATCATGTGCATAGTCATTTAGTTACATCTTGTGAACCTTATCACAAAGTTCAATTCATTGCCAATTGTTAGGATCTTTACTTGCACAACACACCATAAACAAGAAATCACAGTAGCGAGTCTACAAATGAGAATCAAAACATAAAAGACAAACACTTTAGGAATCACAATAAAATGCAGGAATGTAGATGAACACAATGAAAATTTACTTGGTTCAGATTTAATCTTTATTCAAAATTAGTCCTACTCCAAGGTTCGGTAGAGCCTGAGATCAACCTATGTTGAACAGTGTTACACCCTCAATTCTCACAGATGTACAATCTGGTTTTCGCTCGAGCCTAAAAGCTCTTACAATGCTCTCTCTAAACAAGCTTATACACAGCTTAGAAAATGGCTTAGTACATTGATTTCTCTAACTCTCTAGGAGTGAATATATAGGGTAGATGTACACGAGTAGCTTTTGGAAGGAAACACTAACTGAGTTGGTTAATTCAGTTAGGATGAATCTTGAGTGATCTGTTAGTTGCAATGGTCAACTAACTAAAATAACAGACTTGAGAATGCCAAGTCATCAATCCGAGTGAGATGTAGAAAATAGGAGCCAAAACTTCACAACATTGTTACTTATAAGAAATATTAGATAGCAATTTACTGCTTTTATGCTTCTGCTTCATCAAACACATAAATCATCAACTAGCAAGAACTAAACCCAATTCACACATTGGCTAATACAGTTTCATAATGTTCTTACAGGCATAGCTGAAGTCGGTGTCATGATTGTGAGTACAATCTTAGTGACACTTGTAATGCTTCTCATTTGGCAGACCAACTTGTTTGTGGCTATATTGTTCCCACTCGTCTTTGGATCAATAGAGCTCATCTACTTATCTGCAGTTCTAACAAAACTATTGGAAGGTGGTTGGCTACCTCTTGTTTTTGCTACTTTCTTTCTTTGTGTAATGTACACATGGAACTATGGGAGTGTGTTGAAGTACCAGAGTGAGGTAAGAGAAAAGATTTCCATGGATTTCATGCAAGAACTTGGCTCCACACTCGGGACTGTTCGAGTCCCAGGAATAGGATTGCTATACAATGAGCTTGTCCAAGGCATTCCCTCCATTTTCGGTCAGTTTCTTCTTAGCCTTCCAGCTATACACTCTATTGTAGTTTTTGTTTGCATTAAATATGTCCCAATCCCAGTAGTTCCTCAAGAGGAAAGATTCCTGTTTCGAAGAGTTTGTGAAAAGGACTACCATATGTTCCGATGCATTGCTCGATATGGCTACAAAGATGTCAGGAAAGAAGATCACCATGCATTTGAGCAACTCTTAGTTGAAAGCCTAGAAACTTTTTTAAGAAGGGAAGCTCAAGATCTTGCCTTGGAGGGTTCCTTAAACGAATTAGACCACGATAGCGTTTCAATTACATCGAGGGAATCTAGAATCCCATCTGGAGAAGGGTATGAAGAAGAGCTTAGGATCCCATTAATGGAAGAAGGAACTTCTTTTACAGAAGACAATGCTATTGCTACCACATTACCATCTAGTATCATGTCATCGGATGAAGACCCGAGTTTGGAATATGAACTCTCAGCTCTAAGAGAAGCAATAGATTCAGGATTCACTTACTTTCTAGCACATGGGGATGTTAGAGCAAAGAAAAACTCATTTTTTCTCAAGAAACTTGTTATAAATTACTTCTATGCATTCTTGAGGAGGAACTGTAGAGCTGGTGCTGCAAATATGAGTGTTCCTCACATGAACATTCTTCAAGTTGAGATGACATATATGGTTTGATTTCTTCATTCATAGTTACACTTTCTCTTTTATTTTTTCTTTTTTAATTTATTGACTGTGTTGCAAAAAACCCATGTCAAAAACAATAATGATAAATAAATAAACAAATTAAACATACAAAGTCTTGTCCTGAGTCCTGACATTATATGCCTTTTTGACTTGTTTCACATTTTTGCTTATTCATGTTTTTTTGTTGTGATTGTACTACGTGCATGTCATTTTCAGGTTTGACTAATGTTCTCCCTTGTTTTCTGGTTTTGACTTATTTTTAACTATAAATCCCAGATTGGATTCTCTGTTTTTGCTATGATGGCATAAAGAATAATAATAATCCATTTCTCTTTTCACTTTTTTTTTTCCCATGTAACTACAAATGTTATATATATTCATACACATGTAAGTGTAACAACAAGTGTTCTATTCGTATTAAAATTGTCTTTAAAAGGGTTATCAAAAAAAAAAATTCTTTAAAAGATTTTTGTTTTTTGTTTACAAGAATATCTTTGATGAAAAGTTCAAGTTGTGGTCTAGAACAACTTCACTTTGTTTGGTCTACTTTATTATTATTATTTTTTTTTTCTCTTGATTTTTTGAAAGCTTAATAAGGCATAAAAGCAATAAACACTACTTTTGACTTGGTTAACCCTCAAGCATTACTTTCTTGCCATATTTCCCAAGACCAAAAAAATTAAATAATAATATCAACATCAAAATAAAATATTATAAGGACTACTTCCTTTTTCTTTCTTATAATTGAAATAGTCATTTTTTTTCTAGAAAGAAAAGCAGGTTGATATGTATCACACCATTTTCAAATAATTGAAATCACTCATTATTTACCTTTCTTAAAATTATTTTATTTTTTTAATTAAGTACGTATTTGAGACTCAATTCAATGATTCCATATGGGAGTTATTAAGGTATCTCTCAAATACTTTTTGTGTAGGGATTGTCAAAGTGTTTTCCATGGGAAATGAACCTCATATTATGGCATTTGATACGCAATTAAAAGGTAGTTATGTTGGAAGAATTATTAATACTAATATTAATATTAATATTAATATTAACAAAAGAGAATAATAATAACATGTCGAATTTATTCTTCATTGTTGTCTAATGGGATGTTTAAAACATAGTTATGATATTATCATGAGTCATTTTCATGGATTTTGGATTAGGTTGGGCTAATTATGAAGTGGGGTTTGCTATATCAAATCTTACATTGTAACATGCTAAAAAATTAGTATACATTGATAATGATATCATCACATATATAATGATTTCATATATATAAATATACATATTAGACTATGAAAATGCTATGTAAAAGTCTATAAATATGTAATTATGTAGCTATTATTAGATATGGAAGGAGAAAATAAAACTTTGGTTTAATTGGAATTTGGCACGGACTCGAAGAGTGTATTTTAGGAGATTTGTCATGTCTCGAAGAAACTATTATCTAACAATTGGTGCTTTCATTAAGAGAAATTACAGTGAAATTCACTGTAAGAACTCTCTGCCATGAAGAAAATAGAGCTTTCACTATCTTTATAAATTAATAATAAACCCCTATAGCATTTTCATAGTCTAATATCTTATATTCATCCAAGAAAAATGTCAAAAGATGATTACTTGTGATTTATAATAATTATAATGAGATTTAATATAAATTATTAGAAAAAAAAAATGAATGAATTCCAAAACTTTTACTATTGCCAACTTGTTTTCACTAATTTTTTTTTTTTTTTGTCAATATTTATAAATTTTTTTAACATAAATGAATAGCCCTTACAAAAATAAATAAATAAATAGCAACATGCAATAGCTAGGTCCTATTAACTATAATGAAATAGAACAAAAAGTTCTATACCTAATATTATTAACCAATCTTTAATTAATCATCATGTGATCATCACATTTAGTTTTTGTCCTCTAATATCAATTATATTCAATTATTTTATGAGCAAAAAAATCATCATCAATGATGAAATTTAAGTCTTTACTATAATACAAGTTATGGACAAACAATGCATGCATGCTTATGCTTGCATATACATCAAAAGAAATTAACACATGCTATTATAACTAGCATATGTCATATTTTTATAGCAATGTTGTTTATATAAAAAAAACTTAAGAGGTTTACTTATTATTATTATTATTATTATTATTATTATTATTATTATTATTATAATGGAGTATTTCTTTTTTTTATTGATTTAATAGACCCTAACACATAACCAACCCGTCTGGTTAAATAATAATGATAAGATATTAAGTAAGATAAATGTTATTTTGGATCTTATGTTTGGTAAAAATTATTGATTAAACAATTTATTATTGTTAAATTTTTTTTTTTGAAATAAAAACTTATTGTTAAATAACAAATCAGATATTGCACTATTAAAATGATACAAAATAATATACCATGAACTCAATTTTTGTCAATTTTTTTTAATATAACCAACTTAAAACTAATTTTTAGCACGAATAAATTAAAAAAAAAAAATGTAATTGGTCTAATCATAACACTTTCATGTCAAATTATTATTAAATTTTAATTTAATGAAAATTGAGCTCAGATAATTTTTTTGTGCCATTTTGAAAAACGTACATAATATTTGAATTTACATTTAATAAAATATAAAATTTAATTAATCGATAACTTTTATATAGAGTCTAAAATAATATTTATTCTATTGAGTATTGTATTGCGTCACAAATAAACCAGTGACGAAACCAAGGAGAACTTTGTGGGATTATGTACCCTCCTTCAAGTTTTTTAGTTTTATATTTTATTCCTATAAAAATTATACTTTTGTCCCAATATATTTTTTTTATTCAAATATATTTTTTTTCAATTTTACTTATATATATACATATTTTTATTTTTCCCATAAAAATTATTTTTACTTTTATCCCCAAAAATTATAATTTTCCACTAATATTTTCTTAAAATTTGTGTCCTCTCTCTAAAAATAGCTAGCTAGCTCGGCCATCAATAAAATTGATATTAATTTTTTTAGAAGAATATTAAATGTAAATTATTATGATTAATAATTGGTAATATGCAGGACCAGGTGTAATGAGTGAGTTTGTATTGTAGTAGTAGTGAAATTTAAATATGTCCACCCAATTAAAGCCAAATTTACGTCATTGGAAAATGACTACAAAAACGTCAGGCAACACTCTTTTTAAATTTTAGGTAAATAAAGACACTTAATATCAATTATATTAAATTATATATATTCATAGAATAATGTTCTTATATTTATGAAAGAAAAAAAAAATCATTCATATATTTATATATATACATATTTCTCACAAAATCAAATGGCCAGGGAAAACATTTTCGAACAATTAATATGAATTTAATTTCAGTAGATATATTTGTGTGTGGGGTATAAATTATAAATAATATTCCATATATCCTTTCTCCCTCTCCACTTGTTATGTTGCAAAATAGATATTTCATCTTGTGTAAATTGGCTATTCAAGCAAAGGAAAAGATAATATTTTTTTTGAAAGAAAATTGTGTTAGACTTTTATTTGGGCTTACATTAAGTTTTATTGGTTTTATTAAAACTTGGGTTGATTGGATAGTTCTTTGCTGTGTTAGCCCATGTTGTTGGTGATCAATTGTTAATGGGCTTAGCATCTGTGTGTAAAGTCTAGGTGAAGCAGAAGTGTGGGCTTTTCTAGTTAACTGAAGCCTTTGATGAGCAGGCCCAGTCCAACTAGGGTTTTGTAGCTAAGTCCCCTCCCTAACTCTATAAATACATATTGTCTCATCACAATTGTATACCTTTTGATAATCAGATAAAATAAACTGCTTCTGATTTAGAGATCTAGGGAGGAAGACTTAGTTGATAGTATTGCACTATCGAATTGGAGTAACTGCTGTGGATCAATCAGAGATAATTGCTATGGATCAATCAGGTACACATACCTAATTATTATATCTTATTATTGTGTTCTATGTTATATACAAATAGATCTTGGGTTAATTGTTAATTTATCTAACATGTGGTATCAGATTGCCTATTGTATATGATTTAGAACCTATAATTAGTATATCAATTAATATGTATATGTTAATTTTCTTCAATTACATATTAATTTCGCTATTATTTTATATTGAATTTTTTGTTTTTCAATCTTAAAAGGTTAGGGATTTTATTCATTATTGAATTTTCTTTCTTTTGATATATTACTTGCTTAAAGTAATTGAACAAATTAGGAGAATTTTAAGATTAAATTTTTAGGGTTTATATTTTTTTTTCTTTATGAAATTTAATTTGGGATTTTTGATTCTATGGTTTATACACTAAAATTGATGGTGCAAATCTCATTACCAATTGATTTAAAATGTTTCTAGACGTTTGATTTTTTCGAATTGGATGAGACACATAGCCAAATCGGTTCTTTAAGTTCTTATATTTTCGGATTAGTTTCATTAAATTCAAGCATTGTTTTACATGTTTAATCCCAAATTGAACCCATAAATAGAGTAGAAAATCGATTCCGGACAAAACCCCTAGCTTTCCCGTTGTTTTCGTCGATTTTTGGCATTTTTTTCGTCTCCGACCCGACCGCCTGGAACCGGGTCGTGCGACCCACTTTCAGACCCGGTTCAAGCTTGAAGATGAAGTCTGCCAAAGAAAGCCCACTCTCGGCGGCGCGCGTGGGGGCGCGTGCGCTGCCGTCCGACGTCGTTTTTTGACGATTCTTTTTTCCAGCGTTATTAGAATTTAATTTCTGATTTTTTGGTGATTTTTAATTAATTTTTTGACTCCGTTTAATAATTATTATTATTTTAATGATAATTATGCAGTTAAAAAATTATTAAAAATAATTTTTGATGATTTTTCAAAATCCGTAAATCATAGAAAATTTTTTGGGTTTCTTCTCGTTCCATAAGACATAGTCACTCTCTTATTTGATTTATATTGACTATGTAATCTCCACCAATATTTTTTGTTTCACATCTTTTAATTATTTGTTGTTCTAAAGTTATAAAACTTGATTGTTTGATACAAAAATAATGTGTTATGGTGGACACTTTATTTTTTGATTATCAATATAATAAAAGCAATTATATATCTCTTTTGGAAATTTGGTTGAAAATTATTCTTTTTCAATGATTGCTTTATCACCAAATTTCACATGTTGAAGAAAATATTATATCTTTTGGTTGACTATATGTGTAATTACTTGCCCAAAGGTAGTATTTACATATATTAGTTCACATTCCATGAAGTGAGTTAATATTAAATGTATATATTTTAATTATTTGCCCAAAGGTAATAATTTAAATATATAAATTTATTATTATTTTTTGCTTGAATTAATACATATTTTTAAGAAATTTATTTGCCCAAAGGTAATAAAATTCTTAAATGATATGTATTTTTTCTTTGTTGTTAACTTCATGAAGGTAGATCATGTGTGTGTTATATTCTCACCCCAAAGGGGAGTTTATAATGACCAGTTGATTCTACAATATTTTCTAATGCATTGCTCATATTGCTTATTCAAGTTTTAATTTTTTAAATTTTGCGGTCTCCTTTCTGCGAACAACAATAACGTTTTCATCTGAATTCTGAAGGCTTCCAACTTTAAGACATGGAAACGAGATGTGAAAATTACTTTAGGCATAATAGATTTGGACTTATGCCTTCGAGAAGAAAAATCTGCTGATCTTATTCTAATATCAGAATTGTTGCCCAAAAATTCTTCATGCACATTGGAAAAATTCAAATCATCTTAGTCTCATTGCTATGAACCGTTTAATTCCTGAACATCTTTTGATGGTTTGCAAAACACCTCAAATACTAATGAGTTTTTCAAAGTAGTAGAAAAACTATTTCACACTAGTGAAATCGCTAAAGCTGGACATCTTATGGATGAAATGGCAACCATTAAGTATGAAAAATCAAAGGAGTGCGAGGTTTTATTCTGAAAATTATTCATGTTCAGATCGAGTTGAAAGAACATAATATTCCTCTTCCCGGCTTTTACACCATTCTTTAAAGTTCTTCATGAACTCCCTACCTCTTTTAGCTTTATCAAGACTGCCTAAACACTTATAATAAAACATGGAGTTTTAGTGATCTAATTTCTCAGTGTGTAGCTGAAACAAGCAAGCTAACAAAATGAAAAGAATGAGTCTTCTCACTTTGTTTCTCAACTCAAGCCCAACAAAGGATAAAGAAAATATGAAAAGAAGCAACCACAACCAGGGGCTAAGCGATCTCAGAAAGCAAATAAGTGAGAGGGAGTCAAAGCTTAAAGTGGCACTTATGTTGGAGTTGATGTTATCTATGTTGGCACACTTATTCTTGAATTACAGTTTAGTGTTCAGATTATTTTGAACAGTAATTTCTTGATTCCTACTTTTAAAAGGAATTTAGTTTCGCTTCCGCTTTTGGTTAAACAAGGATATTCTTTTCATTTTGCAAATGATAATGTTGACATTATGCTTGACTCTCGAATTATTGGAAATTGCTTTTATTCTGATGGTCTTTACAAGTTGTCATTGGCTCCTTTAGATTCCTCTTTTAATGTTGTGAATACTGTGGGTAAAAGACCTCATATTAAGGAAACATCCTTATTGTTATGGCACAAAAGATTGAGTCATATTTCTAAAGAAAGAGTTGATCGATTACTTCTAGCTAAAATTCTTCCTCCTGTTGATGTTTCTGGTTGGGATACTTGTGTTGATTGTACTCGTGGAAAATTGACTAAAATAAGAAAGCAGACTGCTATCTATAGTCACTCTTTATAAGAGATTATCCACACTGACATCAGTGGACCTTATTCCACCACGTTGTGCAGAAACAAGTATTTATCACTTTTATCAATGATTTTTCTCGTTATGGATTCACCTATTTAATTAAAGAAAAATCTGACGCCCTTGATAAAGTTAAATCTTTCGAAATGTTCTTCAGAAACAATTAGGAAGAGTCATCAAAGTTGTTCTTTCAGATCGTGGAGGAGAAATTATGGTTGTTATTCAGAATATGGACTACGCATGAGGCCTTTTGCTGCATATTTTCTCGAAAATGGTGTAGTTTCTCAGTACACTATGTTAGGTTCACCTGAACAAAATGGCGTTGCTGAAAGGAGAAATCACACTCTCATGGATATGGTTAGAAGCAAGATGAGTAGAACAAATCTTACAGAGTTTTTATGGGGTGAAGCACTTATGACTGCAAGTTATATTTTAAATTATGTTCCCAGTAAATCTGTTCCCAAGACCCCTTTTGAGTTGTGGACTGGGCGAAAGCCTAGTCTGAATCATCTTCGTGTATGGGGTTGTCCAGCTGAAGTAAAGATTTATGATCCTAATTTGAAAAAGTTAGATCCGAGAACAAATCTTTATTATTTCATTGGTTATCCAATGCACTCAAAAGGCTATCGCTTTTACTGTCCTACTCGTGGTACGCGAATTGTTGAATCTCAGACTGCTAAGTTTCTGGAATTTGATGTTGCTGAAAAAAATTCCTTCAACATCTCTTGAAATGGGGGAGTCATCTAAAGGAATTTGTATTCCTATGTCATTTTCAAGAGATGATAATAGTAGTCTCCATCCTACTCCAGTTGGTAATGCTCCCAGTGTTGATGAATACATTGCTCCCGATATCGAAGATGATGAAGGTCCTATTATTGATGAAGGGCCTATTAATGATGAGGCTCCTATTGTTAATGAGAATCCTGTTATTGAAGAAATTCCAGTTGTGAAAGATATTATTCAAAACAATGATCAACAAAGAGAAGTTATTCCAGAAGTACCTCCTCTAAGAAGATCTCAGAGACAAAAGAAGTCAACAAAGTGTCATGATAATTTTGTTTATCTTGGAGAAGGAGAATATGATATTGATCATTTTGTGGATCCTGTCACTTTTAGTGAAGCACTTAATAGTCCACAATCTTCAAAATGGTTAGCAGCTACGGATGATGAGATCGACTATATGAAGAAAAATGGTGTATGGGAGCTAGTTTTATTACCTGATGGTTTTAAACCAATAGGTTGTAAGTGGATTTTAAAGGCTAAAAGGGATAAAAAGAAACAGATTGAAAGGTTTAAAGCGCGTTTAGTGGCTAAAGGCTTTGCTCAAAGAGAAGGTATTGATTACACTCAAAATTTTCTCACCTGTTTCCACTAAAGATTCATTCAGAATTATTATGGATTTAGTTGTGCACTCTGATTCAGAGTTGCATCAAATGATTGTTAAAACTGTTGTTCTGAATGGAGAATTGAGTGAGCAAGTCTATATGTCTCAACCTGAAGGCTTCGAGGAAAATGGAAATGACAACTTGGTTTGCAAGTTAAAACGATCCATTTATGGTCTCAAACAGGCATCTCACCAGTGGTACTTGAAGTTTGATAAGGTTGTGACACTGTTGGGTTTCATCGAGAACAAGTTTGACTAGTGTATTTATATGAAGATCAGTGGGAGTCATCATATTTTTTTTTGTTCTTTATGTAGACGATATTTTACTTGCCAGCAGTGATTTGTCATTACTAAATGAGACCAAAAGTTTTTTGTCTACCAATTTTGATATGAAAGATCTTGGAAAGGTATCTTTAGTTTTGGAGATTGAGATTCATCATGATAAGAATTGAAAATTTCTTCGCTTACCTCAAGAAGCTTACAATAATCGTGTGCTCAAAAGGTTCAACATGAATTTGTGTAAAGCTGGTTTCGTTCCTATTTTGAAAGGGACAAATTTACTAAGCAACATTGTCCTAAGAACGACTTAAAAAGAGAAGCAATGAAGAATATCCCATATGCAAGTGCAGTAGGGAGTTTGATGTATGCTAAGGTTTGCACTAGACCTGATATTGCTCTCATGGTCGATGTTCTTAGGAGATATTTATCTGATCCTGGCCATGATCATTGGGTTGCAGCCAATAAAGTTTTGAGATATTTGCATAGAACGAAGAGTTTTATGCTTGTGTATAAGCATGTCAACAATCTTTAAGTTGTTGGTTATTCAGATTCAGATTTTGGTGGTTATGTAGATGATTTAAAGTCAACTTCTGGCTATATTTTCACTTTTGTTGGTGCTGCTATTTCTTGAAAAAGTGTTAAACAGACTTTGATCACATCATCTACTATGTATGCTGAGTTTGTTGCATGTTATGGGGCATCTTTGCAAGCTTTGTGGCTGAAGAATTTTATTTCGGAGATACGAGTGGTTGATTCTATTTCCACACCTATGCTAATCTATTGTGATAATGATGCTGCTGTTTTCTTTTCAAAGAATAACAAGATTAGTAGTGCTTCTAAACATATGGAAATAAAGTATCTCACTGTCAGAGACTTGGTCAAGAAAGGAGACATTGTCATTGAAAATTGCAAGACCGAGTCGATGTTAGCTGATCCTCTAACCAAAGGGTTAAGTGCCGTGCTGTTTAATAAACATGTTGTTAATATGGGCATTTTAGAATCTTTTGTTCCTTTGGGTTAGTGGGAGTTTCTTGCTTTATCTTTTGAGATTACATTTATATGTAATTTACTTGTTGATGTTATGAACTACTTTGTGGGCCAATACTTTTTTGATTATTGGATGTTTATGCTTTCAGTTAGGCTTTGTTATATTCTCGAGAATAATTGAATTGAAAGCATGTAGTTCATATCTTGTTGTGATCATTGTATTTTAAGTATATTTGCTTAATGACAATGATATGTTGTTGGCTTAATTCTTTAAGCATATTTAGTGACACTAACTTATTTTAAGTGGTGTATGATGAATTTCACTGGCTTATTTATTAAGCATCACGGTATCAGTGAAATTGAGGACTGATAAGGATATTATGTTATTTTAAATTGATCACATGTTGAACATAATTCCTTACCACACTACTAGACTTATTGACCATGTCGATTTAATACTTTGGTATTTGTGATTATGAATGTCTTTTGTTGAGTTAAAAACAATATGACTGTCATAGTTCATTATCAAAGGTTAAATTGGACCGGTATGTTGAGATGCTATCAGAGAACTATCATTTTTTAAAGTGGCCACAAATGTTTTCCTGTTGTTCAACCCATGAGTCGTTTTCAAATAAAATTATTTTGATATATAATATATATGTATTAAAATCAATGTAGCCCAAGTGGGAGAATGTTAGACTTTTATTTGGGCTTACATTAAGTTTTATTGGTTTTATTAAAACTTGGGTTGATTGGATAGTTCTTTGCTGTGTTAGCCCATGTTGTTGGTGATCAATTGTTAATGGGCTTAGCATCTGTGTGTAAAGTCTAGGTGAAGCAGAAGTGTGGGCTTTTCTAGTTAACTGAAGCCTTTGATGAGCAGGCCCAGTCCAACTAGGGTTTTGTAGCTAAGTCCCCTCCCTAACTCTATAAATACATATTGTCTCATCACAATTGTATACCTTTTGATAATCAGATAAAATAAATTGCTTCTGATTTAGAGATCTAGGGAGGAAGACTTAGTTGATAGTATTGCACTATCGAATTGGAGTAACTGCTGTGGATCAATCAGAGATAATTGCTATGGATCAATCAGGTACACATACCTAATTATTATATCTTATTATTATGTTCTATGTTATATACAAATAGATCTTGGGTTAATTGTTAATTTATCTAACAAATTGTGCATGAAAGATTATCTGTTACATACTAACAATAAAATTATATCATTAATAATTTGTTGAAAAACAATATTAGAGTTTAGATTATTTACCCAATTGTAGAATCAACCTCAACTGTAAAAATAAGAAAACTCAAATGATTTGCCGAAAAAAGCCCCAAACTCAAGGCCATTTTAACATTTTAGCATATATATATATATATACGTGTACATATAATTCATTGATGTGTTTGGCTTGGTTGATGAGCACTATTAACAAAAACAGCTGTGGAAGTTCATTTTCATGAATAACTCTTTATTATTTTTAATTTATTTAATGAAAATGAATAACTCTATATTAATAATAACTGTGATATGATGATATTAAATATGTACACATGAACAAGTCATAGCCGTCACTCCAAATTAGCCAAGATGTTGTACTATATAGCTAGTTAGAGTATCTCCGAGGAGCACACTAAATTTGGTGTTACACTATCACTAAATTTAGTGTCAAAAAGTATTACCACTCCAACCACAACACCAAAAATTACACTAAAAAAATATTCCTTATTATTATATTATTTTTTTAATAAAATTAAAAAAATTAATATCATATTAATTAACTAAAATCACAACAATGTACACCTCTAAATGAAAAAGTGATGCATACAACACACAATTTAAATTTTATTTTCGACGTGTTAAATTTCTCTGATTTTTTGAAATTTTGCAAGCTATATTTAATAACTATAATGTACACGACTATGAAATAATAATAGACTAAAAAAGTGTCTTGAATGCTAAAATAGATAGGAGTATATCAGTGCACCACTTTTAAAAAGATACATTATTTTTGGCGTGTTAAATTTTTCTAAATTTTTCAAAATTTTACAAAATGTCTTAAATAATTATAATATGCACAACTATAAAAATGTTAGACTAAAAAAATTTGTGAGATACTGAAATAATACATTACATTTAAAAAGGTGTATTGTAAAATTTCTCAAAATTAAAATTTTAATTTAATAAATAAATCAAATAATATAAATATTAAAAAAAAAAAAAAAAAACATATACCGTGGTCTACAGTGCACGGCATATATGCCGTGCACTGTAGCATTAACCTCAAAATGCTGTGTTGAATGGTGTCTCCTTGGAACAAAAAGGAACGGCATTTATATAAAATGCCGCTTCCTTGGAGAAGCTCTTAGGTAGCTATAACATGTTTAATTTGGTAATGTTAAACTATTAATTAATTAAACCAATTAATTAATTATATTATATCATTCTTAATTAGCTAATACCAAGCTGTGTAATTAGCTATAGCTACTTAGCTTTTCGTCTTTTCTTTTCTTTTGTACTTTCTCATTCTCTTTTCAGAGATTCGTAGGAAAGAGTTTATAATATAATTCAATATAGTTCAATTTAGATCCTGAATTAAAGGAGATTCGTGAAAATATATATATATATTATAAATAAAAAAAATTGTGGTAATAATAACAATATATTGTTGATATTCCAAGGACTGTCATTTACAAAATATATATACCCTTTCAAATTTAATCACCCATTAATTTAAAACATAAATATATGTATTTCGTTAGGTTATAGCTAGCTTGACTTAAAACAAACAAATGGCCAATAATAGTAATTAATTATCATATGATGTTTTGCCAATTGACCTAATAGTTATGACTCTTAATTAGATAAGAATTGCTAAAAGATGGTGTGTAACATTATTTGAGATTTCATATTATTATTGGTATAATATAACATTAAGTATGTAAGGTGTTGCTTCCTATATATCTTACGTTAAGAAAATTGAGTTCACTCTATCGAATGAGATTGTAAGAAATTTATCTTTCTCTGATTTCTGATCTCATAATTTCTAATATGGCAATATTTAGACAGCATCTTAAAAAATTTTGTGAACACGCATCCATTGTAATTAGGGCAGGTAAAACGGGTCACACGATAACAAGACTTGAAACCCACACGAGAGTTAGCGAGTTTGGATTTGCCTTAAATGGGTTTGAGTCGTGTTCGGATTGATTCGTCTAACCCGTTTAATAAATATGTTGTATTCGAATTGACACGGCTAACACGAAATTGATCTGTTAATGATTTATTTAAAGTTATTTTAGTACTTTAACGTGTCATAAATTTGTTATAAATGTGTTGTTGATTGACATGTTTAAACAAAATATGCTTATAAACGAGTTACACGGATCTTGTCAACCCGTTTATAAACAGATCGTGTTTAAGTTTCATTTTTTTGATACAAACGGGTCATTTTTGGGTCGAGCATGTACCAACTGTTATACATGGATCTCGACATGATACGAACACGACCTGCGAACACGAATTGCCACCCCTAAGTGTAATTGTTCTGTTAGTTTTAAGTTCACTTTTAGAGAATCGAACTTTGTTGCTCTTGTACACTTTGAATTGTAGAGTTAGTGCTATTTGAAATTGGATTATCCATTCTGTACTTGGTAATTGGTATTTATTTATATAGTTAAAACATTTTTTCTAATTAAATTGTATGGTCTTGTATAGTTTTAAGTACACTCTAGAGTCTAGATTGTGGAGTTAGTGGTATTTGAAATAGTGTTGCCTTTGTTAAAGACTTTCAATTCCATTGTAATTAGTATTTTTCTCAATTCTATTTTTTAAAAAAGAAAATATAAGTATTAAATAATTAATTTAATAATTATTATAAAAAAAATTAATTATTCTTAATTTGTGGCATAAATACTTAAATTTAATTATCGGTTTTATATAAATATTTAAGTTTAATTCTTTATGGTAATAATACCTAAGTTATATTTCTAAAATTTTTTAGGTACTTAATCGTTAAGTGTCAAGTTTTATCTACGCATTATTTTCTTTTAATTTTTAAATAAAAAATAAAAATTTAATGATATATACAATTAAGAACTGCAACGTGATAATTTATTTGACATTTAATGGTCAGGTACTTACAAATAATTTAAAAAATTTATAACTTAGATATTATTTGTAACGCCCCAATATTTTGCCTTATTTTACAAAAATACTATTTTCATGCATAATTTGAAAAGATAAAAAAAATAATTTAAATACAACAGTGGATTTTAAAAAAAATCAAAATGCAACAGAGAAGGATCCTTCATTTGTAAAACAAGATACAGTAAGTAAATAATTTTAAATAATGCATTTCCACTGTGTTAGATTTATCAACTGCTTAAAATAAAACTAAGGCACCACCAGCGTTCTAGATCGTTTGTGCGCCCGTAGCCTCTCACAGTATACGTACTTAACCGACCCTCGCTCACTATACATACTTCCCTGTCTAATACCTGTAGGGGGAAAGTAAGGGGGGTGAGCTAAAAGCTCAGTAAGGAAATGCTTATCAAACAATACCATATAATATCACACATACCATTAATGTATTTATTAAGTTTTAGCAATATCATACATGCTCTTTTATAACTATAACCAAATAACTGTACATATGGAAACCTTTATCATACAAGTCTATACTATTTGTTCACACCGTACACATATACAGAGATCATAACTCCAATATCATACTCATAACATAATCATATCAATACTATAAATAATAATAACATTATCACAACATTGGCATATCATAGCCATTACTTACATAACCCGGGCCTAGCCTGACCCTACAATATCCTGGGCCTAATCTGCCCATATAATAACATGAGCCTATGCAGCCCTACCATTGTTATAGGATAGGGTATCTCTATATTCAACAGTAACATCACTGTATCATACCCACCATAACAATCTCATACACGACTCAGTAAAATGTAGGGTAGGGTATCTCTACATTCAACGGCCTTATCCCGTATCATACCCCACCATGGTCCCTCACTTTACCTGAGACGTTAGCATACAACATATAACATACAACATAAACCATACACCATACAACATACAATACACAACATACAACATACAACATATACAAGTCATACAACCATAATCTATGTATCAATTCACAAACTATTGTGTCCATACCACACATTCTCAGTACCATATACATATTCATAAAAACAAATCATAAGTCATATTTCAATACATAAAGAATCTAAATTTATGCAGATAAACACATACAAAACTATCTAATTTCCTTACCTCAAATCCCGCTGCTTAAGAGTTGTTATCTCGTCACTACTACCTATAATAAGACATGGGTCAAGGCCCTAATATTAAAATTCGTACTCTTACAGTACAGCAGAAAGATTACTATTTTTGACCAACAACTACACTAATTCAGTAAAAGTTGTCTTCATAAAAATTATAGAAAATTTCATTATCTTTCCAATGATATATAGATCATTAAAAATGGATTAAAACTGAGAGAGTTATGATTGTTTTATTGAAACTATTTCTGAGAAGGAATATGGAGTAACGAATTATACGACTTAGCAAAAATACAAACTTTTTGCATTGAAAGGTTCAGAACTAGAAGATAACATCTTCATAAAAGTTTTAGAAAATTAAATTTCCTTTCCAATGATACCAAAATCTCTGAAATTAGAATTATATTCAAAGAGATATTACAATTTTACCAAAACAGTTTTGGAAGAACAAGATTCCAGAAACGAATTACATGATACAGAAGGAAACTAACTTTTCGACATAGTATAACTCCGAATTCACGAAATGTTTCTTCATGAAACTTATGGAAAATTGAATAAGCTTTGAAACCATATATAGATCATTAAAAATGGACAAGAATTGAGAGAGTTATGGTATTTTAAGTGAAAGTACTTTTTCTGGGAATATGAAAAAAACGATTTACAATAATATCAGAAAGATGATAATTTTCGACATAGAATATCACCGAAATGGTGAATAGTTTCTTCATAAAAATTTTAGATCATCGAATAAGCTTTCTAACGATATAAAAATCGCTGAAAACGGATCAATATTGAGAGAGATATGACTATTTTACTAAGACAATAATTTTCAGAAAAAAAAATAAAAAACGAGATTTCATAGTTTAACCTAAAAGTTCACAACAATAAGTGGAAGAACTCTCTTACCTCTTGATGACTCTTCTTAATCGCTAGATCTTGAAATCTCAAATTATTAGAATGGTGATGATGATCTCAATGTTATGTTGATGAAAATCCTGAGTTGTTTGGCGAAGAGAATGAAACAAGAAGGAAAATTATAAATCTTTGATAGATAGCGAGATGGATAACTTGTAGGGTATAGGATTTTATGAGTGTGCCTTCTCTAAGTTAATCGTATTCGAAATTTGACAGAAAGAGATTGAGATTGAGTTTTATTTTTCTCAGGGTTAGAGGCTCTGCATATTACGTATCAAGAATGTGATAGATTTAGGTTTTATAATCTAATTAAACCCATAAAAGAAAATAATAAAATAACCCCTGTAATCTAATGCTAATTTAACTCTAAATAGAATAATTAAATAAAAATCTTATTTGTTAGATATAAGTTTTAAATTTAAATTTTAAAACTTAGGGTTTCTATACTAAACTTAACAGGTCGTCACTTTGTAACCTAATTTTGACCCCAATAAAGTTAAAATTACGATAAATCTATTTCTACATAATTGATAGATCTTTGAATTATCTTTCCAACGCCACTGAAATCACCTCAATCCGAGCTCTAGAACTCCAGATATGATCGTTTTAGTAAAACTGTTTTTTAATCCCGTTGAATTTATCCAAACCTACGAATTTTTAACATTAATTAATTAAACTCACTAAACATATTATAAAACCCTAATGGACCTTCATATTGGGCTTTAATTAAACGATTACTTACTCTGTAAAAATACCATAATATTTTACTTTCGTAGTTAATACAACTTTAACTCTCTCTAGAAAATTGGTACAACTACTCTAAGCAATAATATCAACTCACTAACAACACAAAGAAACAAGATAATTATCCTCGCTCAATTAATATCCAAAAAAAAAAATAAAAAAATAATTAAAAGCCGATTTTAATCTGGATATTACATTCTACCCTCCTTAAAAGAAATTTCGTCCTCGAAATTTAACTTACCAACACTCGGGGTGTTGAGTCGTCATGTCTTTCACCACTTACTGCATTACCTCATTATCTACCATATATATATGGACCCAATAAACATGCATTTAACCTATGTCTTATCGGTCAATCCATAACACATAAAATATACACAACTTAATTAAGTATTATTATTTCTCTATACATTACTTTAAATACCAAAATATACTCCATCATAATAACTTACATATACATTCTTTGAATACATAAGTTTTGCAATCACATGCTCGTAATATATGAAAAGTTTTTCTTTCTCTTATGACCATCCTTACATGCCATTAAGAGTGAAATTATTTATTCTTCTATGAGCATCCTTACATGCCATTAAGAGTGAAATTATTTATTCTTCTATGAGCATCCTTACATGTCACTTGAGAACACATTAAACAATACAAAATAACAAACACAAAGAGTAGGGTAAAAGATCTTATGCAAACTTCTCTTTAATTATTCCCATTCTCTCGTTGAATGTTATTACAGACTAAAATCTTACTCTCTCTCTGTCTTTTTTTTTTTTCCACTGTAAAGCTACGGTGTCATTCTTGCAGTTTCATAGTTGTTACTCATCGATAGATACTTTTTCCATGGCACTTGGAAATAAACATGGAATCTCTTTAAAAGGTCTTCTATGTATAAATATTTAACTATCTATCCGACCACCTTTTTGTCTAACGTTCACTTCTTAATTTCCTTTATCCATGCATTCGTTGCACTTGTCATGACTTCCCATTTTCCAAGATAATCGTCTTTGGATCCTTTTGTTGTCTGATTTTTGTATCACTCTATTGTATTTTCTTTGCTAATCTCTCTTATGGTGCTTGGTCCTCCATTACCCCCTTCAATCAAGTTGACTTGATTATGAGATTAGCTAGTTTTCTATACTAACTTTTATCTACTTTGGTATTACATCGATATAGTGAAGAAGTTTAAATCTGTAATGCCGATAGATTCTGATAGTTATGCTCAATGATTGCTTCTTCTAATATACCAGCCATCTGAGGTATCACATAACTTCATACTTATCATAGCATTGATTATTCCAGCCATATTCATATCCTATATATATTGTAGCCTTCTTTAATTCACCAAAAAAAAAAATATCTCAACTTCTTAATTGTACCTCTAAATCTTCCAAATCTCTTAAACATACATTCCAATACTGATTATTTACTTAAGACTATAACATATATGTATTAAAACATATAAAGCACACTAATAACCCCTTTAAAATAAGTTCAATCCTACCATAGCTTATCGTAGCCCAACTATTTATTATTTGTTGACTTTTAACAATAAGTCAACAATACCAATCTCATAATGTATTGATCATCCAAGTTATCAGGGTAAGGATACTATATATATAATTTGCAAACTATGCCGAACAGACCTTACTCTGTCCATCACTATTATACCTCCTATACCCCTACTTGTATTTGATTTATTACTGGAGACTCACTATTTATAATTCCTTAGTCAGGAATTTTTTATTCTTACTTCCCATACTACCTTTAAGCACAAGTCAATAATTCATTCAAGCGTCTCATTTTACATCCAAACGCCACCAAATTATCAATACCTATCTTGTTTTTTTTTTCTTCTTCTAACTTTGCACTTTCAATTGGACAAGACTTAGTAGTGTGCAATAAGTTAGTTATTGTCAGCTTGAGAGAGTCCTTCCAAAGATCTCTATTACTGGCTTTTTAGATTGAGAAAAATATCTAATATTTTTCCTTTTTTTTTTGCTCTTAACAATTTTAGCTTTTGACAAATCCATAGTCATTTTCTTCTCGGGCACTATAGGACCTAGAAACACCATCTCTTTTCAGCAGGGCTGAACTTTGTGAGTTTTCCTCTTAGTTTCTCATTAGATGACACTCCAACATATTGCCCATAATATAAGTCGTAATTGGATTGTAGTATCCTTTGCTTACGTTGTGCCTTGAATTCCTTTATGTTGCATGAGTGTATTTCCTAATCCCAACACTTATCAAAAACTTGTATAGTCCTTGACATGCCATGACATTCTTCAATATATGTTACTTTGGTCCTAATTGTGTCTCACTTTTCTCCTGTCTCTAAGTGAGGCTTTCCTAACATTTTCTCATTGAGCTATACTCCACACCATTGTTGTTGTATCAGTGAGTATTTGGAATCTAGGGATGTCACCCTTGAATGCTAATTCCTCCTCTTTCTCAAGTTTTGAATTTGCGATCTACTCTCTATAGTTGTTTGTTGTACACCCGCCACAAAGCTGCATCCACAATCTCTTAGTTGTGTAGTTATGATCAATTCCGAGTAGTCACCCTCTTAGTTGTCTCTCATTCATGTTGTACCCAAATTGTTAGCTGTGCTTGGACCTTTTTTTTTTTTTTGTCTTTCTCCTTTGAAAATGTCTCTGTCGAAACCATACACATTTTTCTCTATTATCTCCTCCACCAAGTAGATGACCTTGAGTTTAAAGTTTACAACTTTCCTTCGGTAATCTAATATTTGTTGATGCTCTGCTTATCTCTTAGTGTTTAAGATACCTTCATAAGTTATTACCTCTAGTAATTTTATCATGTCTCTTTCTAACTTCTCATTTTGGATTCTATTCAGCACACTACACTCCTTTCTATATGATGGCATCGTCCTCTCCTGACTCATTTCTATAACATACTTATCTCCAATGTCTTTGCATACAGTACTCATACTTCTTACCATCTAACTTAGGAGTGTGTAACTTATAGAATATCCAACAAGATAGTACCTTCTCCTTAAAGATCTATTATTTCATCCTTCTTAATAAGTAGGTTTCGTAAATTATACTGTCCCAGTCTGGTATAACGTCTACTATTCTAAGTCATCCCTACTTCCTATATGTTGGGCTTCCATTCATGGCTAGGTGTAGAGACCGCTTCTTCAACCATTCATAGATAGGTGAAAATATATGCGTCGGTACTTAGTTGGCTATTGGTACATTTCATTATGTGCTTCAAGTTCCACTACTAGTGTTGGTGATATTTTGCTGAGCCTGTGAAAACTCTTCAACAAATTGTCTTAGTCATGCTCGTAGTCCTTCCAATACCTCTATTAGATCGTTAGCCTTAACTATTATTGGGTTTTCTAGAACATCAACCATCTGTGGGTCAGCGGAACACACATCCTTAGCCCCCACCTCTATTGGTCGTTCTTTTCACATTGATTCTAACTGATCTTCTAGTTTCATGTGTGAGCTCTTACAAGAAAGGTTAATTTAATAGAAACAAAAGAGTTCAATTATAGGGAGAGAAGATTCCATGAATATATCTAAACTTAATGTTGTCAAGCTTAACTAGTAATATTCTATTTATCAAATAAAGTCTTATGAACTCCTAATATAATTTATTCTAAATTTTCAAGAAAGGAACACGGTCCTTCCTAGTTCAATTCAAGACAATAAAGAAATATAAACCTATACATCTTCTTCCTAAAAAGTGTAATCAATCATAAGAGATAGAGGGTACTATTGATGTCTCTAAGCACCACCTAAGATGAGGCTTTAATTATATGTATCACATATAAGACTATTAATGGCAATACTAAGAAAATTAAAACTAACACTTACATAATAATGAGAGGGATCTTTTTCAGTCTTCTGTATGTATACCGTGAGTATCCTTCGGGCTAACGGACGATCGGCTCTGATACCAACTGTAACGCCCCAATATTTTGCCTTATTTTACAAAAATACTATTTTCATGCATAATTTGAAAAGATAAAAAAAATAATTTAAATACAACAGTGGATTTTAAAAAAATCAAAATGCAACAGAGAAGGATCCTTCATTTGTAAAACAAGATACAGTAAGTAAATAATTTTAAATAATGCATTTCCACTGTGTTAGATTTATCAACTGCTTAAAATAAAACTAAGGCACCACCAGCGTTCTAGATCGTTTGTGCGCCCGTAGCCTCTCACAGTATACGTACCAGAACTGACCCTGCTCACTATACATACTTCCCTGTCTAATACCTGTAGGGGGAAAGTAAGGGGGTGAGCTAAAAGCTCAGTAAGGAAATGCTTATCAAACAATACCATATAATATCACACATACCATTAATGTATTTATTAAGTTTTAGCAATATCATACATGCTCTTTTATAACTATAACCAAATAACTGTACATATGGAAACCTTTATCATACAAGTCTATACTATTTGTTCACACCGTACACATATACAGAGATCATAACTCCAATATCATACTCATAACATAATCATATCAATACTATAAATAATAATAACATTATCACAACATTGGCATATCATAGCCATTACTTACATAACCCGGGCCTAGCCTGACCCTACAATATCCTGGGCCTAATCTGCCCATATAATAACATGGGCCTATGCAGCCCTACCATTGTTATAGGATAGGGTATCTCTATATTCAACAGTAACATCACTGTATCATACCCACCATAACAATCTCATACACGACTCAGTAAAATGTAGGGTAGGGTATCTCTACATTCAACGGCCTTATCCCGTATCATACCCCACCATGGTCCCTCACTTTACCTGAGACGTTAGCATACAACATATAACATACAACATAAACCATACACCATACAACATACAATACACAACATACAACATACAACATATACAAGTCATACAACCATAATCTATGTATCAATTCACAAACTATTGTGTCCATACCACACATTCTCAGTACCATATACATATTCATAAAAACAAATCATAAGTCATATTTCAATACATAAAGAATCTAAATTTATGCAGATAAACACATACAAAACTATCTAATTTCCTTACCTCAAATCCCGCTGCTTAAGAGTTGTTATCTCGTCACTACTACCTATAATAAGACATGGGTCAAGGCCCTAATATTAAAATTCGTACTCTTACAGTACAGCAGAAAGATTACTATTTTTGACCAACAACTACACTAATTCAGTAAAAGTTGTCTTCATAAAAATTATAGAAAATTTCATTATCTTTCCAATGATATATAGATCATTAAAAATGGATTAAAACTGAGAGAGTTATGATTGTTTTATTGAAACTATTTCTGAGAAGGAATATGGAGTAACGAATTATACGACTTAGCAAAAATACAAACTTTTTGCATTGAAAGGTTCAGAACTAGAAGATAACATCTTCATAAAAGTTTTAGAAAATTAAATTTCCTTTCCAATGATACCAAAATCTCTGAAATTAGAATTATATTCAAAGAGATATTACAATTTTACCAAAACAGTTTTGGAAGAACAAGATTCCAGAAACGAATTACATGATACAGAAGGAAACTAACTTTTCGACATAGTATAACTCCGAATTCACGAAATGTTTCTTCATGAAACTTATGGAAAATTGAATAAGCTTTGAAACCATATATAGATCATTAAAAATGGACAAGAATTGAGAGAGTTATGGTATTTTAAGTGAAAGTACTTTTTCTGGGAATATGAAAAAAACGATTTACAATAATATCAGAAAGATGATAATTTTCGACATAGAATATCACCGAAATGGTGAATAGTTTCTTCATAAAAATTTTAGATCATCGAATAAGCTTTCTAACGATATAAAAATCGCTGAAAACGGATCAATATTGAGAGAGATATGACTATTTTACTAAGACAATAATTTTCAGAAAAAAAAATAAAAAACGAGATTTCATAGTTTAACCTAAAAGTTCACAACAATAAGTGGAAGAACTCTCTTACCTCTTGATGACTCTTCTTAATCAGTGCTAGATCTTGAAATCTCAAATTATTAGAATGGTGATGATGATCTCAATGTTATGTTGATGAAAATCCTGAGTTGTTTGGCGAAGAGAATGAAACAAGAAGGAAAATTATAAATCTTTGATAGATAGCGAGATGGATAACTTGTAGGGTATAGGATTTTATGAGTGTCTTCTCTAAGAATTGTATTCAGGCTGAAAGAAAGAGATTGAGATTGAGTTTTATTTTTCTCAGGGTTAGAGGCTCTGCATATTACGTATCAAGAATGTGATAGATTTAGGTTTTATAATCTAATTAAACCCATAAAAGAAAATAATAAAATAACCCCTGTAATCTAATGCTAATTTAACTCTAAATAGAATAATTAAATAAAAATCTTATTTGTTAGATATAAGTTTTAAATTTAAATTTTAAAACTTAGGGTTTCTATACTAAACTTAACAGGTCGTCACTTTGTAACCTAATTTTGACCCCAATAAAGTTAAAATTACGATAAATCTATTTCTACATAATTGATAGATCTTTGAATTATCTTTCCAACGCCACTGAAATCACCTCAATCCGAGCTCTAGAACTCCAGATATGATCGTTTTAGTAAAACAGTTTTTAATCCTGCGAATTTATCCAAACCTACGAATTTTTAACATTAATTAATTAAACTCACTAAACATATTATAAAACCCTAATGGACCTTCATATTGGGCTTTAATTAAACGATTACTTACTCTGTAAAAATACCATAATATTTTACTTTCGTAGTTAATACAACTTTAACTCTCTCTAGAAAATTGGTACAACTACTCTAAGCAATAATATCAACTCACTAACAACACAAAGAAACAAGATAATTATCCTCGCTCAATTAATATCCAAAAAAAAAAATAATAATTAAAAGCCGATTTTAATCTGGATATTACATTATTACTGTTAAAAATTAAACTAAAATATTTATGTTGCAAATTACTCTCATTCTAAATGTTGTGTTGTTTTGAACACAAATAGCAATACTTAATGAATTGCATCATATAAGATACAATATTGATATATAGGTCATATTTAAATTGTATATATACTTAATAAAAAAAAATAAAAAAAACCTACTTTTATATAGTCCTCTAACTTCATTAGTCATAACTTATAACTTATGATACTAATATTATTTAGAGAATTGTATGAATATACTATATTGGTGTATAGCACCTTTTTCAGTGATATATTGTTATTAATTAGTATAATTAAGTATTGAGTCTCATATAACTTAAAAAATAATTTTTAGACAATATTACTAACCAATTACGAGACACCATCTGTAAAAAGTGCTAGACATAAAATAATTATGAGCATCGCTATTAGGCACCAGTGGTGCCTAGCACCTTCTTGACATGTCGCGTTGCGATTGGCTAGCGATACTTCCTAAAAGCTATTATATTAAATTATGTGGGACCTAATACTTAGTTAAACCAATAGCGATATTAACACATAAGAGGGTGCTAGGGACCAGTGATGCCCTTTAGCATTTCTCAATAATTATATAGGATGTACTCTCACTTAGTATAAAATAATTAATTAGGCCGACATTACTTTGTTATTACTAATTATTAATTACTCTTCTTTATATGCCTCCTTCCTTCTCTATATGTCACTATCTTAGTACACATTATTCAATGCTTAGAGAGATATTAATAGTTAATTAATTAATTGATTTAATGAAATGTTTCTTCATCATGTGCTTCCCTCTCTCCTTCCTTCTATAGTCAATTAAAATGATATGTTAAAAAAAAGGCAAAAAATTTACTATCTATATCATCCTTCCAAATGTCATCTCTTTTAATAATAACTTAGTTTGCTTTCAAAAATTAAAAAATAAAATAAAATAATAAAATAAAATAATAATAACTTAGTTTAGTTAAGACTACGCACAAATACAAAAATAAATACTTTAAAGAATAATATCAATTAAATTTGCAACTTTAAATAGCCAGTTGAAGTAATAATTAGAATATTGCACTAATGTTCAAGTACTTTTCTTCACACAATTTATTTATGTATAAATATCTTTTTCGTCTTTAATTAAGTATTATAAGTCTATCATTGCTGCATCAATAAATTTTTCATATTAATTTAGTTCTTTTTTTTTAAGTAGACACACACTATAACTTAGGTGGCATTTAGTATTTAGAAACACTTTTATTTTTAAAATTTTTAATTTTAAAAATACAAGTAAAATTTTATTTTTGAAAAACAAAAATATATTTTATAATTATTTTTATTTTTCAATTTTAAAAATAAAAAATAAAAGTGTGTTTTATAAATTTTACTTATTTGTTTTATTTAAGTCGGGATCGGGGTCCGAGTCTGGGACCGAAACCTAGACTTGTTGGGATTTATGCTCTTAAAGCAATTAATAGATAATATGTTACAGAATATATGATACAATTATAAGATAATAAATGAATACATTAATTACAGAAGTATAATTAATAAATATCCAAAAATTCTTATTCATATGGAGAAGTATAATCTCGTAAGGATGTACAAGAGAATTAAAATTATACGATATGAATAAAACTAGTCGGTAGTGTATTAAAGTTTTAGAATCTTTAATATAGAACTGCTAAGTACGATTTACTCTACACTATACTATAGTGTTTGTGATTTTGATTCGAAACAAATATGTGGATAGACATGTGGTAAAAGTGATGTGTATAATTTGATTATATGGACCGATATGTAATAACATCTTTTATTAACATGTTGTTTACTATAAAAGAGTTATTCATATCACAACGATGATCATTAGTAGATCAGTCTAAACATTGAGAATACATGAACTCTTATTTGTGTTTATTGAGTTCTTTGATTCTCTCGTTAAAGTTTCTCAAAGAAGATAATTCTTACAACTTCTGTTTTTGGAGCTTATTAACATGAGTGGTTGGGAACATGTTATACAATAATGGAATCAAAGCTTTCTAAACGGATCAAATATTAATTATCTTATAGTTTTAATTCTCGAGTGCTAACAGTTAGATCTAAATTTATAATAAGTTATACATTAACTATTCACATTGAATTAATGATACATAAGGAGTCATAAAATAATTAGATGGGTAAAATAATAATTTTGACCAACTCTAATTATGAACTAATAATTGGAGGGCGAACTACTTATATTAATTATATCAATACTAGTAAGAATTTTATAAATATAATTCTATATTGTCAAAGAGTGTAATTCCATATTTATAGTTGATTAATAATGAAATTAATAAATTGGATTATTCTATTGATGAGATCGATAATAATCAAGTATTTATTGGAGTTTTGAAATGTAGGTCTCATTTATACAACACTGTACAAGGGAAGGTTTTATTTGATGAGTAAATTTGAGTGAGAATTAATTTCTATGAGAAATAATTCTTAAGGGCAAAATAATAATTTATAAAAATTATTATAATTTTAACAATTATGAATTGTGTAATTAAATAGTATTTAATTATTTAGTTTTATTTGATAAAACTATATTAACTAGTTAAATATAATATTATTCTTAAATAATATTAAAGAGATAAATATATTTTTTTAAGAAAAAATAATATTTATTTTAATCCTTGTGAAATAACAGATTAATGAGAATTAATTAATTATTATTTACTGGCAAAAGAAATAATAAATTTTATTTGTGGTAAAATTAAGAAATTAATTTTTGTACTTTAAAATATGGTCCACAAGTGTCGGCCTAGCCCACACGTATAGAGTGATATATAAAGGCCAGTGATAATTTTGTTTGATTGTTTTACTATTAAAATAAATATAATAAATTTATTAATTATCTTTTAATTATTAAATTAAATACATTATTGGATAATGTTGATCAAAATTTTCGACAACTATTAATTAAAGTTGCGAGAAGTGATTAATATATGTTAGAAGAGATATTTTTTTTTTTTGTGGTTGGAACATTAATGAATTTTAGTCCACAAGTTATTATATTAATGAAAGTGTTTATTATAGAGAATTTTTTCGATCCCCCATTCTCTATATGTCATTGGGGTATATATTACAATTAGTGAAAATATGTAATTTTAAATTATCATAAATAAGCTTTTAAAATTTAAAAAAGATATTAATCAAACAATAATTACTTATTAAATTGATTTAAGAGAAAAAATATGATACTAAAATTACATATTCCCTTTAAATTACTACAAAATTTATACCAAGATTTTACAAAACTAATATTTGTATTATAAGTTCGAGATTAGTTTAAATTATCTTTTAGCAAAAATAATTTTATATTATTAAAGTATTTTTATTTTATTATTTTAATTATTTACTAAATAAAAATATGAAATCATGTCAAAAAAAATATGAAATTAGTTATAACTATCATATATATTTAATTATATGTGATATATTACTTATAAAAATATATTTTTTATAAAAATTTATTATTTTATTTACAATATAATTTTTATTTATTTATTTATTTATTATATATATTTTTATTTTAGCCTATTCTAAAACAGAATATAAGATTATTTTTAGCATAATCTAATCTAATCTCGAATTTCAGTCAAATCTAATCTCGAATTTCAAATGGACCCTAAAGGAATAAAATAATTTTTTTTTTTTCAGTTCCATTTCAAGCCAATTAATATATATGGTAACTCATTTTCAACGATATGACACATTAAAAACACCAACAAAAAAAAAAAAACAATACAAAATCCTACATCTTTTCGTACGCAATCAGCTCCCCATCTCATATTTTCTATTTTTACCTTTTTCTTTTTATCTTGGTACAGCGCTAGAGGAGACCAACCAGGGCCTTTCTCATGTCGTCGGCGAACAATGTAGAGGAGACCAACTCTCTCTCTCTCTCTCTCTCTCGACTTCTTTCTTTCTTTATTAATTTATTAATTTTGGCACTAGATTGTCCTTAGCTTCTGAAACCGCCAAGGGCTTGCTGTTAAGAAACCACCGTGAACGAGGATTCTCGAGTTAGATCCAAGAGCCTCCGAATCTCATTGAAGAGGAAGATTCGACGATAGTGGTGGTGCTCAAGTGAGGACTTCGGCAAGCTAGAATTTTTTGGTCTTTTTATTACATTCTTGAACTTAATATGTTATATTGTTCAGTTTTGTGTATAACTTTGAATTGTAATGTGTTCTATAATTTTGTATGAGTTTTGTGTTAATTAATTTTTTCATTGTATATATGTGTTTTGCTAACAGTGTGGTAGAGATTTTGGTAGTTCTATTGTTATTTCCGTCCATATTTAGATCTGTTCAGGATTATGGTATTGTGTGCTAAAAGGATTCATATCTTTATTGATATTTTTTTCTCTCTATAATGCTGGCGTTAAGCTTTTGTCATTGTTGTGTCCCATTACTGTACATTGGATGTGACCAACCCTGGTTTTTGTTGAGTGAGGATGTGGTGGATATTCGATTTGACCACTTAGCTGAAGACGAAATTGAAGGACGTTACTTAATTTTCGTAAGTTTGTGTATACTTAATTATTGATTGATATCAGTGTTAATTTTTTCTATAATTATGGTTTCTACATTTATGGTATTTAATTTAATTTGCATTTTCTTTTATTTTGGGAGTAATAATTATATTTATACGTTTACCTTTTTTTGGAGTCATGATTATAAATATAGCATTTTTTAATGGATAAATATAGCATTATTTATATTGATTTTGTTCTATTTTGCGTAATTATATATGACTTTGGCGCCTTATAAGGCTTTAGCACCTATTATATGGTTGGGCCCCTAATTATTTAGGGTAGTTTGTTTAAATTTTCATGTTTTTCGGTATTGAATGTTTAAGAAAATTTTGACACAATAATATTTTAAAAGTTAATAAGTATGCACTATACAGATTTATTAGTCGGAATAAAATGATTATTTTGGTTAAGGTATGATTTAAAGAATATTTTAAACTGAAATAAGGTTTAAGAGGGTTTACTTTAAACGCTAATTCCTATTAGCTATGTTTTGGTTTATATTTTTTTAGAAATTTTCAGCATAAAAGGAAAGTGTTTTGAATTTTAGTATTCAAATTTTAATATTAGAATTAATTAAGTAAATTGAAGAATAAGAATCTTGAGGATCTTGTAATAAAGGGAGGTGGAAACACTTATGCTCTAATGAGAATATATTGGTCTAGATATATTTGGAAAGTCAAATTATTATGAAAATTTAGTTTGTTATGGGAATGTACCAAAATTATTATATTATTTGTATTTTTAAAGAATTTCTGGATGATTGGTATTAGTTTTTTGATGGAAGAAATGGAAGTACAAATTTGATGGATGAGCTGTGCCATTGTTTATGGCTTTGGTGCCTTTTAAGGTTTTCGCGCATGATTTATGGTTGGCCCCTAATTATTTGAGTAATTGGTTAAAATTACAAGATATCATGAATTTTAAAAATATTATAAAATTTAATAGCTAACAATTATGGTATATAATTATAAGATTATTACCTTATTAGTTTATTATAGATAACACAATATTAATTTTGGGTATATCAATTATAAATATGAGTTTATTATATAACATAATATTAATTTTGGTATATAAATTATAAATGTGGGATTTTGTAATAAATTGGAGATAGGGACATTAATTGTGAATTGAGAATACTTTGTTTTATTTTATTTTTTATTTTTGGGAAGATATTGAAATAAATGGAAAGTAAATGCTAATGAAGTATTGAGATTATTGCCTTATTAGTTGTACAAGAAAATACTAATATGAATAGTTTTTATAATAATTTGAATGGTATAATAATTAGGAGGTTATCTATTTAAATAATAAATAAGAAAGCATTATGTTATGATAATACCGAATTGGATTAATTAATATTAATTTAATATTATTAATTAAATGTATGATGAAGTGGTAATAGGAAAATGGTACTTTTTGAATGTGAAAAGTGCAATTTTAAGTTTTAAGGATATTAATACAATTTTGATTTAATTTAGGCTGAATAAAGATTATAGATACTATGTTTTACGCTGTAAATAAAATAATAAATAATTTGACTTATTAAGGATTTTAACATGTTTTAGTCTATAAATAAGTAATATTTTTAAGAGATAAAATTAAATAATTAGTATATAATATTTTGAATATTTAAGGAATAATGGGTATTAAAAGGAAATTTTTTATTTATGTTTGATTTTAAAAGGGTTAAAGTAAGGAATAGAGATCCTATGAAGGTTATGAAGTAGAATGCTATAATTTAGTTGTTACTAGCCAAAGGGTAATCCCTTTGGCTAGTTCTAGTATTTTATAGGGAGATCTTAGTCTTGGTGGTTGGTTGATTCTCTTCAGTTTGAATAGTTTTCTAATTAAAGTTTTATGCTGTTTTTTGATGTTTTTTTCAGGTGGAACTATTTTATTGAGTTAGGAGCGTTGTTTGAAGATGTTATAGCTTTATTGTCTAAATTTCCGGGGGCAGTTTTGTCCCATGGGGCTCGCTCTAAGATTTTAGCAGCCCATGGTTGGCAAAGCATGCTCTGCGGTTAGACGATGAGCTATCCTGGTTCGAGGAGGTTCCAGCGCCGGTGGCGGACGTGGGCGTCGTAAATTCATGAGTGATTTTAATCACTTTGTCAAAAAAAAAAAAAAAAACACCAACAAAAATCAACAATATTTATTATTTATAAACTTTTTTAATTACCTATATATTGGGGCAAAGAAAATGTACACTTTGAAATGGAAAAACACAATGTTATAAGACGCACGTAATTACTATAAAAATTTCAGTTTATATGTAAGTGTGAAACTGTGAATAAATTGAAGAGAATTATTATAACCACACATTTCAATATTTCTGATTTTGTACTGAGTCCCCAAATTGACCGGAATCATATTTATACTTTTCTTTGTAAACAAGTTAAAATAAAGTCTCACAAGGTATGACCAAATTTATAACGTCTAAAATTAGCAAATAAACAGCAAAAAAATAATTATATATAAAATTATTTTCTAAATCTATGAGAAGAAAAAAAAAAAGTCAATCACTTGAATCATACTTTATTTATTTTTATTATTTTTTTTTAAAAAAAACCATGATATTGATGCCACGTGGTTGACAAAAATAACACATATGTCTTGTAATTAGTTAGTGATATCTCTAAAATGTTATTTTCTTAAATTATATGAACCTGATACTTAATTATATCAATAGTAGTACGACACCAAAGAAACACTACAAGAAAAAACATTTACGATAACACTGAAAAAATGTAATTAAATGTATTTTATAACATTTTAGCAACTGTTAAGACAGGCCATGTAATTAAAAGTATTGACATTTAATTACATTTTTTACATGTTATTAAATAGTATATTATGATATTATTTTAGTGTTATATATTATAAATAGTAACATTAATTTAGTGTTATGGTTTATTATGTTACATTTATTAATAACATTTTCAAAATGTAATCATATATGTTTTAATTACATTATTATTATGTTATATATAAGAAAATATTACATTTTAATATTGTTATAATTTATTAATAATAACAATTTTTTAATGTTATCATTCATCTTATGTTATATTCATTTAACGTGCATGACATATATAGTAGAGATAAATTATATTAGTCTAATTAAAATTTTTGTCCCTGAACTTTTACTTGTACCAAATCATACTCTCTAAACTTTTAAGGCCGTTAAAAATTTAAAATTCCTCCTAAACGATTGAGATTATTAAATTTAACGACTTTTGTCAAATTTTAATTAAAAAAATCTAACATGAACTAAAGTTTAGGAAACATAATTTGGTACATGTTAAAGTTTGAAGGGTATGATTTGATAGATATTAAAGTCTAGACATCATAATTTAGTACATGAACAATTATCGAATTAGTAAAACTAAATAAAATTAGACAAAAATCCTTAAATCGATCTAACAATCTCAATAGTCCAAAAATCTTAATTAACCATTCTATTAAGAATATTCATCAACATTAATTGGCTTATATTACTATTTCGCTTTTACTTTTTTTTCCCAATAAAGATTCATGGTTAGAATATCTTTTGATTTTTATGTATAAATTAGGGAATAGTAATGGTTACCAAATATTGTTATTGGTGGATGAAACGATCGATGTGTCATGTGTGAGAGCATAGGATAGCATCAAGTATATGTTGTTGAAGAAAATTATATAGTTGAAAATTAAAATCCCACCTCACAAATATATATATTAACATTAATATTAATTACACCTAAAATAAAGTATATATAATACAAAAGAGCAATTTATGAATACTTGTGTCAATGAGATTGTTCACCAACCATTTTTATTAAGCAGCCGAAAAGGTAAGTGAAAAGAGAGAACCAAATTAATATGAATAATCATCATTATTAATTAATCAAACTTTTATTAATTTCTATCAAATCAAACCACCCTTATTGGAAAATCATGCATTAATTTGAAATATGCATGTGAAACATAGAACTTTCATTTTTTGCTAACGCAAGAAAAATAGAATTATGAATATATATGGTCCAACACTATGTATTGATGATACTATTACAAAAGTGGCATATATATTTAGGAATTTTGTTCATATTAGGGACAAAAAAATTTATCTAGCATAAATGTAGGAAAAAAAAAAAGAGTATAAATGTAAAAAATAAAAAAAATATATAAACTTTTGGGTGGGGTGCAATATTGTCTTGCAACCATAGAAAATACAATAATTAATGTAATTTAATATTGAATTTTTCATATTCTATTATTAATTATAGGGCTTTAAACAATATTTAAAGTTAATTAGAAACAAAGAATGGTATTGCATAAGAAGTAGGTAGTCATTTGAAATAGTAGTGAAGTAAAATAAACTTAATTGGTATGATGAGATAATTTAATTAAGTTATTACGTAAATTATTAGATTGAAAATTGTAATGAAGTTTCTGGATTATTAAATTTGGAAACATTTTATAATAATAATAATAATAATAATAATAATAAAGATTTTGTTTTGGTACGCTCGACTCGATTGCTTTGGTTTCCAGATTCTTCCAATTCGTGCAAGATTTGGACTTTGGTTCAGCTAAAAGCGTGTTGAAACTTTATCAAACTCACTATTATATTATATCACTATAAATATATATATATAACATTATGTATCGATCTACAAAGACTACAATAATAATAATAATAACTTATGTAATAAACCTTCTAAAGGGTTATTTGATTTAGTAAACTCATTTCCATATCTAAGAAAATTTTTTAGTTTATTTTTTTGTATGATCGCATTGTATATATTTAAGATTATTTATAAATTTTTAAAAAATAAGGTTTAAACAGTTATACGAGAAAAACAGTTATTTGTAATAAAATATGTAAATTTTATTTTAATTATTTAAAAAAAATTTAGAAATTTACAACTAATATTAAATAATTATAACAATTATAATTATAAAAAAAATAAATTAAAAAATTTACTTGTATGCTAAAATAAATAATGAGTTTATCGAAACACTTTTTTTTAAATTTCCTAATAATATATGTGTTGTTTTCAGTTTTGTGAGCTGTGGCTGAATTTTAAAATAATTTATTTTAGTGGGGTACGTATATATATGTAGATAATAATATATATCAAATTTATATAATATGTGTGTAAGAGAAGGAAGAAAACCCACCAAGGAAAAAACAAAACCAGTTCAATAAGAGAATATATCAGATATTTGCACGATTTGTATATATTTATTAATTATATATATTATCTAATTATATAAAAAATTAATTAGTTGATGAAGTGTTTAAGACTCACCAAAAATTGAAAGCGTGATGATAATAATAATATAATAATAAATAAAATAAATATATAGAGAAGACTGAAGAAAGGGTTGCCGTTTTTGAACTAATTAAGCAACATAGATCCATTTGTAGACCCCAAAATATTAATTAACATAATTAATTTTCTTCTTAATAGAAAGATGCTCAAACAACACAATTGATATTAACCTAATATAACTAAAGAAACATACTAAATAAACTAATAAAAAATTCTACAATGCACCTTTTAGAATAGATGTACCGATTTATTTTTATCTGTTTTAGTATCTAAACTAATTTTTTAGCCAATTTTTTTCTCATCATCATATGTGTTATAGTTATTTATGACATCCTGTAAAATTTTGAGAAATTCAAAAAGATTTAACATGCTAAAAATAAGGTTTAAATAATGTATTGCACGCGTAACTATTTTATTTTATACGCGTATTAAATAAACTATTTGAACACTGTTTTCTATGTTGTAAATTATTTAAAAATTCTCAAAATTTTACAAAATACTTTAAGGGTGCGTTTGGAAAGCCACAATATAATTGGATTTGTATGTAATTAGAGGTAATTACACAATTTGACATGTTTTTCTGACCATGTGTGTAATTGGAAGTAATTGAGGGGTTCCAATAACACTCTCCAATTCTCATGGTCCCCCATGAGAATTGAATGTAATTACACTGTGTAATTACTAAAAACTTTCCATATTAAACATTAGCTACTAAAAAATATTATTTTCCCATGTAATTACTAACTATTTTGCCAAGTAAGATATTAGGAATTCATATATAATTACCACCTCATATCCAAACACACCTCCAATACAAAAATTGAATTAAATTTCTTTTCTAAAAGCCGAAATAGATTACTAGCTAGAAGTTTTATGGGGATGTACATATTTTTTGATAAATATTTATGGAAATATTTTTATTATAGTTTTCTTCAATAAATTTTATTCCAAATCGTTTAATACAAGTTGTTAGTATATTCTTTTATAGTCACCATATTTCTCAACTACCTATCCACTTCAAGTATTAGAATCCTTTTTCTTTTAGTAATATATTAGTCTGTTTTTAAAATTTTATATACTTTTCTCCACACATTGACTTAAATAAATGAGAACATGATAACTACAATCAAATAATAAAATTGTTTTTTTGATAAATTTTTTTTATAAAAATGATAAAAAAAAATACTCTTAAGAATTGTACAAAATGTCATTGACTATATTGATGCAGTACCAAACACTAAATATACCATTATTTTTTTCAAATACAACAGCAAAAGTTAAATTAAAATATACACTTTATAATAATAATAATTATATCATCTCAAAAAAATAATAATAATTATATATAAAATTAAAAATATTAATGTTGAAATCCAAAAAAAAAAAGGAAAAATTATAGTGCACAATAAATGTATCTTATACTATAACATACACGACAATATGATATCAAAATCTTTTTGGTTAGGCTTTTAAAATTTATTTTTGGACTTCGAAAGCTCCAAAGCATTTTAACTATTGATTGTGTAATTAGTAATTTTAAATTCAAGCTCTAAAAAATTTTTTTAACAAAAAATTAACTTAGAAATTTTTCCAAGAAAAACTTTTTGAAAAGTTAAAATTAAAAACAAAAGAATATCCAAATCGGGCCTAAGTATGATGCTGGTTGAAGCAAAGGAGCTGCATGATAAGAAAGTTCTCGATCTCAGCTAGCTTTAGTCAGTTAAATATATCATCATATTGTAATTATACCAAGTAAAATTTTGGTTCTACTTCTACAAAGACAAGTGTTATTGGTTAAACTAATTTACTTTAAGAATTCACTTAAAGCTTTTAATAAGAAAGCTCGTTCCACTCTTTCGATAAATTCTTTCGCAGTAGCTTGAATTGAACCCAACACTATTAAATTGAATTATTGCATTTATAACAAATACAATACCATATTGTAATTTGCTCTTAGGAACTATATGCCTTAAGTTCAAATGCCATGAAAAGGGCAAGCTTTTTTTATTTTTGGAAAGTAGAGGGGTTTTTTTAATAATAATTATAATATTAATATTAATATTAATTAGAAGAAGAAGAAGACAAATGAATTATTTTTTCAATATTGAGCTATAGCCTATAGGTGACACAAAACTATAGAGAGAACTTAAAATAGCTTGTAAATTAAACTTTGTCCCCTCATTAGTGTCACACATATGGATGGAACATAAAGCTAGTCGGTCAAATGAGTTATAAAATTCCAAAATAGTAGTTGCATTTATTATTATGTACCAACCCAACATTTAATATCCAATATTAATTATCACATCACTATAGTAAGTTTTGGGTTTTAAATCAATATCAATAATATAATAACTATTCCATTAACTCTCTTAAACATTGGTCCAAAATCCTTATACTATGGCTCCATATAGAGTATCCTATCCACACCCTTCTAAACTTGGAATGATTCCTACAAAGATTCCATTTTTTTTTAAAAAAAAAAGAAAAAAATATCTGAAAATAGTGTATATATAGGGTGGACAAATGGGAAAAAACATGGGCATGACTAAGCCTAAGTCTTAACTTTTTTTCTTTCTTTCTCTCAATTAATCTCAAATATCACAATTTGCTTATACTAGCCACCTCTCTGATAGCCTATCAAAAAACCCTAGATATATTTTTGGGTCAAACTCAATCTCATTCACACAGGTTTGGATAGTCATCATAATGAAAGCAGCTTGCTCTTTGGATTATTATTATTACAACTTTATTATAAAAGTTTGGAACTTTATCATATATTTCTTTTTTTCCTTTTTAAATAAACTCGGTAGTTTTCAGTCAACACAAGAAACCAATTTGTCACATTATTTTATTCTATTAACATTATTATTATTCCTTATACTTTTTTACCATTAACCATACCATTGAAAATGGTATATAAGGAATAAAAATGTGAACTTTTTTTTCCTCATAAGAGAAAGATTGTATTTTCTTAGAGGAGTGTTTATAAAGACTAATTAAGATTTTTATTTCTTGAATTTTGACATATATTAAATTATATTTTTAAAATTTTTAAGATCGTTAAAATTTTTTTCTAAATTATTGAGATTATTAAATTAAATCACTTTTATGGATAAATGTTAAAACTTCAGAGAACATGATCTGGTAGACATGTGAAAGCTCGAGTGGTATGATTTGAAAGATATTAAAATATAAAGAACATGATTTAATATATAAACAATTACTGAATTATTAAAATTGAATGAAAATCTAATAATTTTGAGAAATTTTTAACAAATAAAAAAGTGTCAAAATTTAAGAGAAAAAATTCTGATTTAGTGTTGGTAAATAATAGTCAGTTATTTTCATCATCATCCACTCACTCCGAATTTAACTGCTGTTTTAAAGACACCACAATTGCCCACTTTAGTGGCCAAGACTCATAGAGCCAAGTCTCACAGTCAGTCACCAACTATGCTACAAAATCTCTCTCTCTGGTAAAAAGAAAAGAAAAAAAAGTCTCATTCCAAATATTATTCTACTCTTTTATATACTTTTGTTCTAAATTTGAGTACCCTTTTCAATTTTTCTGTGGCTTTTCGTGTTTGGTAATCTTATTGTTGTTGTTTACATTAATGGTTGTTCAACTAAAGAGTTTTTTTTCTAAAAAAAAGAAATGGAATTTTTATATATATTTTTCTCCTGAGAATTTAATCTCGTGTCAAACGTTCTTTGTAGTTTTTCAAGAGCAGGGTGATGAGATTTTATTGTTTTTTTCCTTTTATAAAAGAAGGGTCTTTGTGTTGAGTCTATCTAATCTTTTCTTTTCTTTTTTTCTATATTTGCAAGGCAAAGGCAACCCATCATAGAGTTGGAAAGTTAAGTCTATAAATAAAAAATTAATCTTTTTCCTAAGCAACAAAAGAAGAACGGTGTGGTTTCTGCAAATGGGTCTTTGTTAAATCCCTTTCAATCCAGAGCAACAATGGCTTTTTTGAATCACTAAAACCAATCACTATGGATCTGGAAACTGGGGGTTTTCATAACCAAGCTAAGGTTAGAGAAAGTAACTTTTTTCATTTCTTTTCTTGAGTTTTTCAACACATTCTGTAATCTGTTTTAGTTTGGTAATCTTTTCTTGTTTTTGGGATTACAGAAAGGATCATGGAAGACTATTCTTACTCTGGCTTTTCAGAGTCTTGGAGTTGTTTATGGAGATTTAAGCACTTCCCCTTTATATGTATATAAGAGTACATTTGCTGAAGATATTTCTCATTCAGAAACCAATGAAGAGATTTATGGTGTGTTGTCTTTTGTGTTCTGGACTCTCACTCTTGTTCCTCTTCTCAAATACGTGTTTATTGTTCTTCATGCCAACGATAATGGTGAAGGAGGGACATTTGCTCTTTACTCCTTACTGTGTAGACACGCCCGAGTTAGCTCACTGCCCAATTGCCAGGTGGCAGATGAGGAGCTCTCTGAGTACAAGAAAGACAATAACACACAAAAAAACTCAAGTATTGGGTCAAGGTTGAAGTCCATGTTGGAGAGGCACAGGGTTCTGCAGAGGCTTCTGCTTATTCTGGCTTTGATTGGGACTTGTATGGTGATTGGTGATGGTGTCCTTACACCAGCTATTTCAGGTAAAAATCTTTTTGGTCTCTGGGATTTTCCTTGTTTGATGCAAATTTGGAACTGACTTACTTAATTTGAATTTTGGGCAGTTTTTTCTGCTGTTTCTGGTCTTGAGCTTTCTATGTCCAAGGAGCATCACAAATGTAAGATCTTTAATTTCTGTCTAATATCATCATTATCAAAATATTCATAGTTTAATGGATTTGTTGCTTTGATTTAACTACAGTAGAAAATCTCATCTCTTTCCTTATTAATAATAGTCTTTCCTTTTTTCATTTTGTGTATTTTTCCCAATTATAATCCTTAAATTTTTCCCAGACCAAAGTACTAAAACTTGTCATTTAAGCTTGCTATACTGACTGGATAGAGGGCCAAACTTCTTCTTCTTTCTCAGGAGAGAGGAGGAAATAAGGTGGGGAAAGAAAAAGTTGAACTTTGTTTGACACCACGTGTGGTTTTGTTTTCATAAGCAGTTAGATTCAATAACACTCTTTTATCTTTACCTTTCTCCACAGTGCATTTAGTTGCTATAGTGTTCTAAAACAGAGTTTCATCATGCTTTTTTTTGCAGATGTTGAGGTCCCAATTGCATGTATCATTCTAATTGGCTTGTTTTCGCTTCAACATTACGGTACTCACAGGGTTGGCTTCCTTTTTGCTCCTATAGTTATGACTTGGCTACTATGCATCAGTACCATTGGTGTCTATAATATTTTCAAATGGAATCGTCATGTGTACCGAGCTCTTTCTCCGTATTATATGTATGAGTTCTTGAGGAAAACTCAATCCGAAGGTTGGAAGTCCTTGGGTGGAATATTGTTGTGTATAACAGGTAAAATTTTCTACTGTTGCATAAAGAAAATTGATTGGTCTTGTTATCTAAGACAAGCAAGAAAAGGGGGGCCTTGGAATATATTCTTATAAGCAATTTGACTTTGACAGGTTCAGAAGCCATGTTTGCTGATCTTGGACACTTTTCACAATTGTCAATTAAGGTATAATTCAAATAGTGATGAACAGAACTTGCAATTCTTATTGGGGTCACTGTACTCGTTTAACTACTTGCCATGCCCTTTTTGTAGTGTTTGACTATTTGATCTCTTAGATTAAGAATATCTTTCCTTGCAATAGAATATACTCACCGGTTGGCTCTTTGCCTCCATCCATGGTGACAAAGTCACCCCGATTTCTAGCCAGTCTTTAATTGTGGCAGATTCACCAGCTTCACATGTCTTGATTTTTGATAGAAATTATCATTTCACCATCGATATATGATCTAGTAGCCTGAGCTTTGACCGATACATATACTTGACTATTATCAGAATTCCTTTTCGAAGAAGTTTGGTTTCGATTGAAAGTTGCATACATTCATTAAAAAACACAAGTCTATATGATTACTGCAAGTGCTAGACTTTTCAAACTTCCCAATGAAAGAAAAAACTTTGACTTTCCTTGTCAAAGTTTCACTTGTTGTTGGGTGTGAACTATCTAAGAACATTTTAGGGAAGTTGGCACTTTATTTTCGAGAAAACATTTTCTAATTGGTTTCCATGTTCTCTGCAGATTGCTTTCACTTCCATTGTTTATCCGGCTTTAGTTCTTGCATACATGGGTCAAGCTGCATATCTGTCTCAGCACCATTTTAGCGAAAATGGTTCCCAAATCGGGTTTTATGTGTCTGTACCAGGTAAGAAGTTTACCTTGTTCTTTTTAAAATATTGAGTTTTTATATAATACTATACTAAAAGCACTGAATTTTATATTCCAGAAAATATAAGATGGCCAGTTCTCATAATAGCTGTACTTGCTGCCATAGTAGGAAGCCAGGCCATTATAACTGGAACATTTTCAATCATTAAACAATGTTCTGCTTTGGGTTGCTTCCCAAGGGTTAAAATAGTCCACACCTCATCCAAATTCCATGGTCAGATCTATATACCAGAGATCAATTGGATATTAATGATACTATGTTTGGCTGTTACAATTGGTTTTAGAGACACTAAGCGGTTGGGAAATGCATCAGGTATGATGATTTGGATTAGTTGAATAATTATTCTTTATGTTTGGTTCTTTACTCACTGATCTGCATGAAACAGGCTTGGCTGTAATTACGGTTATGCTGGTCACGACGTGCTTAATGTCTCTAGTGATTGTTTTATGCTGGAACCGAAGTGTCTTCTTTGCAATTGCCTTTGTAGTCTTCTTCGGTGCAATTGAAGCTCTGTACTTCTCTGCTTCTCTTATCAAGTTTCTTGAAGGAGCTTGGGTACCTGTTGCCCTTTCTTTCATATTCTTAATCATCATGTATACTTGGCACTATGGCACTATAAAAAAATATGAGTTTGAAATACATAACAAAGTTTCACTCAATTGGTTACTTAGCCTTGGTCCCAGCCTAGGCATTGTCAGAGTTCGCGGGATTGGAATCATACAAACTGAGCTTGTTTCGGGAATTCCAGCAATCTTTTCCCACTTTGTAACCAATGTTCCAGCCTTCCACCAAGTCCTGGTTTTCCTCTGCATAAAATCTGTACCTGTCCCACATGTCAAACCCGAGGAGCGGTTTCTCGTGGGGCAAATCGGCCCAAAAGAATACAGGCTATACAGGTGCATTGTTAGATACGGGTATCGTGACATTCACAAGGATGATGTGGAATTCGAAAATGATCTCATCTGTAGTATAGCTGAGTTCATTCGCGAGAACAGTACTACTAACAGCCTTTCAAACGAATTTATCGAAAAAGAAGATGAGAAAATGACAGTTGTTGGAACAAGGTCAACTGCCAAGGCGGGTGGGATTCAAATAAGGGAAGACAACGAAGAACAAGAATGTACAGTTGGAACATCAAATCATAGGGAGATAACATCACCATCACCACCAGCTATTCCAAGAAAAAAGAAGGTGAGGTTTGTTTTGCCGGAGAGTCCCAAGATTGACACGAGTATGAGGGCAGAACTCGCAGAGTTGATGGAAGCTAAGGAAACCGGAATAGCTTACATATTAGGGAACACTTACATGAGAGCAAATCCCGGATCAGGTATAACGAAGAGGATTGCAATCGATTATGGATACGAGTTCTTGAGAAGAAACAGCAGAGGAGCCACTTATGATCTAAACGTGCCCCGAGCTTCCACTCTCGAGGTGGGGATGATCTACCATGTTTAGTTTTGGCCTAAAAATAAAGGAAAAAGAAGAAGAAGAAAAAAGATAGAAACTTATAGCACAAACTGTACATGTTGTAATATTGTGCAAAATAGTGAAAACCCACCAAAGTGTGTTGATTTCAAGGTGGTTGAAAGAGATTGTGCACAGGAATTGTGGGAGTCATTTTGGTGGTTGGTGCAGGGCTCTCTTTCTTTTTTGTGTTTAATGGAAGAGGGAATATTTTCTTAACCAGCAGCCACAGACAGCCATGTAAAAATTTAGTAATATTCTATTAATTTCCTTAGAAAAGCTGAGTCAAACTAATATGTTTATTTGTTTATTTTATTCATTCATTGTGGTTATTGAGATTTGAGAGTGTTCTTTCCAATTTTTTGGAGCATATCAAATTCAATTCAACTGTGTCACCAATGGACACATTAGTGAAATTATGAGTTTGAACTCAAGACAAGACAAGATGGCCACTTTAGAACGTGTTAGAAAACAAAGAAGCTGTGTTAATTTGTTAGTTTAAGTAATGATATGTGTATCAAAATGTACACCAAAGTATTGGTTAAAAAATTTGTCATATTATTACTCTAATAAAATTAAAATATATTAATGGCGCTTAGCATTACTATGAAGTATTATATTGTTATTGATGTAATTAAGTATTATATTTTATAAATTTTAGTGTAATAACTATTATAGAATATTGCTAATGTTTAGAGAATGGACAACTTGTTTTATATTTTGGATTTTTTAGTTCTTGTAGTTTATTAAGTTGTTTTAATATTGGTTTATTAATTGAATGATGTATTCATTGCTTATAAAAAATGCTAAGTTGACATTTTCTTTTGTTTAAAAACATAAGTAAATTTTCTTTTTAATAAATTATACAATTTTATTGATAAGAATTAGCTAAAATAATAACCTGAAATTCAATTGGGATATCTCTTTTATTGGAGACATGACCAAGATTATATTTATAAAAACGAGTCGTTTAATTCCCAGATTGTTTAACAAAAAAATTCAAAAAATCAGATGAAAAAGATTACAACATCACAGTTAACTTTAAGAATACCTATATTCAGTTTCATTTACCACTTAGAAGATACAACAATAGAAATTATTGTAGCAGGTTTCTTCAATCTCGTAACTTGAGCACTTAACTATTGTGCAAGGTACGTAACTGCACAGTCTGCACTACTAACAACTCCTTTAGTCATAGAGAACTTGTTATTGGCGAGCCATCGAAGAACAAAGAAGAACCAACAACAAAATAAAATCAAAGTCACATAGACAAGACACACAAAATAATATCATAGAGATAAATATTAAACCATAAAAACTATGTCACAAAAATAAGACTAATCACGGTAGTAAAAATTGAATCGCAATAGCAAAATACAACCTCGACCAAGTTGCACATATGCCCAAAAAAGACAAATAAGTCTTATCAGAGAAAAAAGACAACTTCCTATAACTATAAATTTAGGAAGGAGAATCCCTCATTTTTTTTTAATTTAGTTGATGTTAAAACATAAATAAATTGATCATAACTGTTATATAAGTTATGATTAGAAATTACATGACTATCTAAAAATAGTTATTAATATAATCATTGTATATTGATATATGTGTAAGGTTAACATAAAAGGAAAAATAAAAAAAGTTCTTCAACATAGAAAATACAATCTATGGAGTAGTAAGAACATTCATAACCACTCTTACCTTCATAGAATTCATATGTATTATTGAAAACACAAATATTGTATAATAATTTATTCTTATTTCTTCTTAGGTTAGGCTTTAATCTTTATCATGAATAAAACGATACTCAGCAAACTCAGCAAGCTTAAGTGTATCAGGTACATGAGGAGAGACAAGAGGGTGTTGCTCGAACCTCTCAGCCCAATGGGCTAACAATGGTGCAGTTATTGGGTCAAATAACTGCAGCCCATGTCGAAGTTGTGAAACCTTAATCCAGCCCAATAAGCTTCCAAATACAATGTCAATAAACCCAATTTCATTTCCACCAAAGAAAGCCTTTCCTTTTTCTTTGCTACGTTCATTGAAAGTTCTTTCTAGTAGCATTATCCCTCTCTTGAATTGCTCAATTGTGGCTTCTTTTCCATCCTTACCTGGTTTTATTGCAAGACCTCCAATGATTGAACTCATCTGCATGAACTCATTTTTAATTAGAAATTATTTCATAAATATTTAAAAATGGTAAAAACTTTACGTTTAGTTATTTTTTTAAAAAATATATTATTTTCATATTGCTGCAATATTATACTATGTTTTCATAGCAAGAAAACAATTTCCGGAAAAAAGATGAAAGACAACAATTCATAAAAATATTTGGTTAGTTGTGAAAAAATTAATTAACAAATCATATATACATGACATCAATTCAATACTATTATTTTTTACAATTTATTTGTTACAAAATATTTGACAAGTAATTTGAAAATTACCACTTTTATTAATCAATTAATCAAATTTACCATTAATTTTATATTTAATTGAAATATACCTATTTTTATATGTATTGTACCCAAAATACCCTGACGTAAGAGAGTCACATGGAGAGTATCTTGAAGTGACAGGGACAAAATTAGTACAATGTTTAAAAAAAAAGGTAAAAATAACAGACTTTAAAAAAGATGGTAAAAATAAAATAGGACAATATAAAATATTATAAAGTATAATTTTCTCAATATTTGATGGCAATCGATTAACACAGATGACTAATAAATATTTGTAGAAGTTGTAAAAGTAAATAATAACTAGTACAATATAACAAATATGTTTGCTTTTTCAATCACACAAAAAAAAAATTATCTAATTACCAAATCCACGCGGTTAAATAGATATAGCAAATATTACTTGTCTCTTAATTAATTTTTTTTTATAATATATAAAAAATAAAAATTATTAATTCAAATAATAATAATATTTGAAAATTTTGTATAACATTATTAAAAATTTCTTTTATATATCAAAATATATATACACGTACAAGTTAATACAAAACATAATACTATATTAGAAATAGAAAAACTTACAATAATACTGGAATTTGGGTTAACTTTTACAAAAATACTGTCACACGGAAATTTTTACAAAAATACTGTGTTTTTATAAAACACCAGTAAAACACAAAGCAGAACAACTCAAAACAACAGTAGAACACCAGTAAAACACCAGTAGAACACCAGTGAAAACTTAACACAGTATACTGCAGTATGAAACTTATAAAAAAACACAGTAAAAAAGTAAAAAATACCGCCTGGCAGTATTTTTGTAAAAAAATGGCAAAAGTTAGTATAACATGTAAATTTCCCTTAGAAATATGATATAACATAATTTAATCTAATACTATATAATAAAATACATACGGTGTAATAAACAATTATATCTACCTTCTGATCAATATAAGTGGCCCAAAACCGATCAACGGAGCGATCAAATGGATGAGGAGAGAGAATGGAGGGTCCAGATGAGGCCCAAACTTCATCAATGTATTGAAGAATAGCTAAGGATTCAGGAATGGGTTTATCTTCATGGATTAGAACTGGGACTTTCTTGTGGACTGGGTTGGACTTAAGAAGCAAGTCACTCTTTGGTCCATACTTCTCTTCAATCCAATGAACTCATACTGGACACGTTTCATGCCAAGCCCAATCTGAGTCCTCAAAACAAATGGACTTGTCCATGTACCTATGAGCTTCACGCAACTTTCTCCCATTTCGTATGATTTCTAACTCTTTTATTAGGTGAGAAGAGAACCAATATGAGAATTATATCTTTATTTATATAGGGAGTGGAGTGGAATAGTCTCTTACTTACCAATAAATTTTTTTTAATAATTTTTAAATTAAATTATGTGGGAGTCTATACATAATTACACTAATAACAATAGAATACTAGTAAACATCCCGCGCTTCGTGGCAAATATATAAAATATTTTAAATTATATATAAAAAATAGATTATGTAGTTTAATTAATAATAATTACTTAGTAAAATTATATTGAAATTTTAACTTTACTATTAAAAAAATTTTAACATAAATACTTAAAATATTAAATTTGTTGCTAATAAATACCGAAATTCGAAAAATAGTAGCATAAATCTTCATTTATGGTTTAATTTTCATTCTGATGTGTGTGTTAAATTCTGGGTTCGAATTTTACTGTGTGTATTTTTAATGTTTGAATTTTAGTGTTTTATTGAGGTTTTCATATTTGAGTTTGTATTTATGAGATCTGTTTTTTTATTTATTTATTTTTATAAATTTTGAGAACTTGAAATTTGATGTTCTTTCTATTGATTATTGGGATTGAGAGTGATTTTTCATATGGGAATTAAAGTTTGCATTTTTCTTTCATGGATTGAAAAATATTAGAAAGTTTATGGAATGAGAATTTTGAAGGATTAATTACAGCAGGAGACGTTAATTATATTTTATTTATAGATATATGATGACTTATTTAATTTAAGGATATACCCAATATTAATTCTCTTAAATTGCTAAGCGGTATACATTCAAATTAGGATAAGTTTTATTTCATATCATTTTATTTCTCTTAAACTTTTTCTTTTTCTAAATTGTTTTCTCTCTCCTGTAAGCATTCCATATCATTTTATTGGCCACTTTCATTTCACCAAAACAGTAGCTACGTGAGAGGAATTAGTAGGCTTAAAAAAATATATATACATAATATATTCATAATTTTCTTTAATATTAAAAAATAACTCTTTTTTTTTTTGTCTTTTTTAAAAAAAGTTTAAACAGTTTTTTTGGTTACACCGATAATTATTTGAGCTCAAAAATTATATCACCACGATCTACTTTTCAAGGAGATCGTTTTAACACATGGGAAGCATATATTTTATTACTGTTGTCGGAAAAAATAATTAAAATCAGAAGTAACCTTTTAGTTTCTTTACTAGAAAATCGAATTTTTAAATATCAACTAATTTCTAAAATAATTTATAAGAAACCAAATTTTTAAACATGATATCTTCTCTGTTAGATAGGATGTGTTGGTGTTACTTATTTAAAGTAAATTTATTTAGATTCTAGCAAACTCTTAAATATAAACTATTATAATATTTATTGTAGTAACCCATAAAATTAGATAGTATACTTATTTTATCCAAATATAATATTTAGTTATTAATAATTTATAAAAGAAAGGGAAATGTTACTTTTATCTTGTTCATCTTTTTTTATATCGGAAAAAATATGTGTTTCTAACAACTTAAAATATGATTTAAAATTGCTAAAAAAAAGGTAACCTCAAAGTATTTTAAATAATATAGCCTAATTTTTTTAAAAAAAAAAAATCGTAGTTTTAAAGTTATTTGATCAAAATAAGCAACTAAATGTGTATGAGAAAAATTATTTTGAAATATATTTTTTTTAATGAAAAGTAACTAATTGATATATTATTTATATCAAAAGCAACTAAAAGATTACTTTATTTTTTTTACTTGCAAAACACTGAAATTTCTGGAAGCGAGAATTTTTAAGTTTTTTTCATTTTCGGTAATAATTTTAAATTTTGGCATTTATGCTGATGTGGCACATCGGTTTTTGTGCAAATAAATTTGTTAAAGGTATTTTTGCAAATAAAATCAATGTTAAGTATATTATTGAAAAAAACCCAATTTTGAATATATGAAAATAGAATTGAAAAATAGCATTTGAATCGAGAATCAAAGTTTATAGTTAATCTCCTTACAAAAAAATTTGTTTGTTAATCTGTAAAGATAATATGGCTGGAAGAAGATGGAAAAATTGATTTTTATTTAATATATATATAATATATATTTTTTTTAAATAATATGAATTTATTTTAATTAATTTTTATTTTTTAAAATTATTTTTTCTAAAAGAATTATTAGTTTGGCCAATACTATATTTACATGTGGCACTTTATTAATCAACTAAGAGAACGATAAATTGAGTGTTAAGTTTAGAAATTTGAGGATATGAGCTACAATAATGACATCAACTTTATAAGATTGTAATATAAAAATAATGCATTATGAAAAAATTTAATTCATAATCTCGCACATGTTTTTTCTTCTACATAATATCACACTTGCTTTTTTTTTTTGTTCAATTCATAATGTTTAATTCATTATAAATTTTTTCTATTAAAAAAATACTTTTTCTATATTCATCAAAGTAAAAAAAAAATTCACACGTATATATAGTTATAAATACATATATATATTATTGAATAATTATTTAATTTTATATTATTAATTTAGTTTATATTTATTATTATATGTTTTTGAAAAAATAATTAATTTAAGATAGATATTTTTATAGAAAATTTATTAAAATAATAATAAAATATTAATTTGTAAATTTATGCTCTAATAAAATATTTAAAATTAAGAGAATTAAGGAGAAAAAAAAATAACTTTAGAGAGATTTTAGACCGTCACGTCACCGCCTCATACTTCTCATTTATAATTTGTAAAATATTAATTTGTAACTTTATGCCCTAAGATTCCAATTTGTGATTGTTTCATTAAAGATATAATCTCTCTAATTTGTTAATTTTTTTTTATTTTTAATAATAAAGTACATAAGTGAAAAATCTAAATTTATGTATATGAGAACAAATACATATACAAAAGGTGATTTGTCATCATAACAATGCATAAATTTTCTAAAATTGTAAAAGTGATTATCTAAATAATTTATTAGAGTTCAAAAAAAAGTTTATTAGAGATTTACATAAATGACTTTAGATCAAGAGCAAGAGCCTTTCTATAGCTTTCTGCTCCTATCACAATACACACTCATTAAAAACTATAATAAATAAAAATAAAAAAGAGCATATCACAAAAGTCAAAATTATCTCTCTTAATTCATTAAGAGCCTCTCTATAGCCTTCTACTCCTATCACAATGCACACTCATTAAAAACCATAATAAACAAAAATAAAAAAGAGCATATCACAAAAGTCAAAATTATCTCTTGTAATTCATTAAGGTAATATAAAACTAATAGTAATTGAGTCTATAAATAAAAAATTATCTACTAGTAAAGTCTTAACGATCTGTATCTAAGTCAATAAAATCAAACTAATATAGGTATATGTATGGTTCAAAGAATAAAGAAACACTAAAGAGAACAATATAATAATAAAAGGGAAATTTACACCACATACTGTTTTTTCCTATTTTGTTTCAATTTTACTGTTGTAAGGGAAATATTACATTTTTACTGTTTTTTTCTGTACTATATATGTGTACTGTTTTTTATTTTTATTTTTTTACTTTTTTACTTTTCACAATTGTCCATCCACATATTATATATATAAACTAAACAAAATTAAAAAAATGTGTGGGAGTGGTAGATTTTTTTATTTATTTTTTATTTTCTTTTAATTAAAATTATATTATATTTTCCCTCAAAAAAAAATATATTATATTTTAAATGATATAAAAGTTTGATGTGACTTGTGTTGTCACTTTAGTGACATATTTCCTTTTTTTTTTTTTTTAATTTTCTTTTAATTAAAATTGAAGATAAAAATATGATACCCTAAATTAATACCCATTTCTTTCATTTAATCTCACTTCCCTATTATTCTCTCTTACTATTCATCATCTTCTTCTTTTTTTTTTTCACTCTCTACTTCCTCAAGTTCTCCCTATTTTTTTCCATTAACATATAAATTTTTTATTTTTTTTCTTGTTCAGATCTTCTTTTCATTTTTCTTTTATTTTTTTTGAAGTTCTTAGTCACGTTTTTGGAAAATATAAGAGTTAGTGTGATTTTTTTTTTGTTCTAATTTTCCATAACTTTCTTGCAAATATAGTGCATCTAGTATTGAGGATGTGCATAAGATAGTTAATTTTTTAATCATTTTTTTTATTTGTTTTAGTGTTGTTTTACTGTTGTTTTTCATAATTTATTTATTTGACGCCGATTTCACTGCTCTTGCTCCATCTCGCTGGAATTAATAGTTATTTTCTGGGTATTTTCGTGTTGTTGTGGTGGTTTTGTCCGTGGGTGTGGAAGATGAAGGTTATAAATACATTTCTTCTTCGTTCTCTTTGGTTATTTTTGTAGTTTTTTTTATTCTGGTTCTCCTATAAATACATTTAACGAGCTCACTGACAAAATAGTTTTGAGGTGTGTGGTTCTTTTATATTTTTCTAAGTGATTATATTTGTTTCATTTGTTTTTGTGTTGTTTCAGTGTTGTTTTAGTAGTTTTTTTTATTATGATTTTTTAGGAATGAACTTGCAAATATAGTTGATTTTGCATCTGGTGTTGAGGCTCTGCAGTAAATTGTTTGTTTTTTTAAATCATTTTTTTCTTTTGTTTTGTTTGATTGTTTTAGTGTTGTTTTACAGTTATTTTTTCATGATTATTTATTTGATGTCAATTTCACTGTTTTTGCTCAATATTGTCGGAATTAATGGTTGTTTCTGGTTGTCCTGGTGTTGTTGTAGTGATTATGTCTGTGGTTGTGAAAGATAGAGGTCTCATACCTTTTTTTTGGTATTTACAGTATAAAAGAAAAAAAAAGGAAGGACAGTATAAATGTAACATCTGCCGTGTGGCAGTAAAATTGAAAAGTATTAACCCAAATTCAGTATTTTTGTAAAATACCCTAATAAAATTACCATCTTATATAAACTATATTGTATATTGTAATCCAAATGAGAGAATAAAAATGAAAAAAATGAATGTATATATATATAAATATTAGGAAAAGTGATGTGATTTATGCATCATTTAGAATTAATGTATATATATAGATAATTATTATTTATATTTTTTTTAGAATTTGGTAGAAGATTTTTTTTTAAAAAAAAAAAAAGAAAATAAATTTTTGTATGGTAGTAGAAGAATTTTTTAAAAAATAATAAAATAATTAAAAAATAACTTTGTATATATGATAAGATATAGATTTTTTAAAATTTTAAAAAATTGTATATTATTTTTTAAAATTTTAATATTAAAAAAGCCAAAACGTGGCCAAAAACAATCTAATAAATAAATTTTTTGTTGAGTTATCATTTTTTTTTAAATAAATGAATTAAGGAAAAAATATATTAATTGTATGTTATTTTTTAAATTTTAATTTTTTTATTTTTAAAAAAAAAGAAGCTAAAACGTGGCCAAAAAAATCTAATAACTAAATTTTTTGTTATCATTTTTTTTAAAAAAAATAAATAAATTAAGGAAAAAATATATTTTATATTAATTAATATATATACATAATTAATAAATTAATTAAGGAGAAAAGAAAGATGACCTTAAACTATTTTTAGACCGGCACGTCACCGCCTCATACTTCTTCTATATATATATTGTTATTAGGTATAAGTGATATCTAGTACTTTTAGGCATGTCGCCTTGTGATTGGCTAACGATACTCTCTAAAAGTTATTATATTAAGAGCAAATTACATTACATATTTCTTTTAAATTGATGCATTTGATTTTTACCTCCTATTTCAAAATTTATTATGTTAACATTTTTTTTAATTATTCTACCAGTTTTACCCTATCACTTCTCGATAGTCTCCATTTTTCTTTAATTAAAATTTTGCCCAAACTTTCTCACAAACCTACACATTCATCTCCAAAGAACATAAATCTATTATGTTTGAAATTATGTCTTAATTATGTGAGAATGTGAGGATAATTTAAGTACAATCAGGGGCAGACGGGCGGACGTACTATATAGCATAAAGAGGCCATGGCCCCCCTAGATATTCTATATGCCTGTGGTTAAGTTTCTATATTTTATTTGATTTTTTTTTCTTCTTTTGTTAGTTATGTAATTCAATTTGTTTTGATAATTGAGTATTGGAGATCTTGTTTGACAAAGTCAAACTAAAATTATATATATATATATATATATATATATAAATGGTATGTTCTAGAATTAATTTTATAAAATTCTATTTTATTTTCTTTTTTTTAAGATATTTATTTTTTTCTCTAATAATACTAATTTACTTGGTAAGATAAGCTATTTTAGATTTTCCTAAGTATAAAATGATAATTCTTTCTCTTACTCTTTCATTTTTTATAGCTACCACAAAGTGATTTTTCTCAACTACAATTATAGTGAAGATTACATTCTCCGAAAAGATAGAATGAATTTTTACGTGATTGTTTGTAAATATATATTAAAAGAGAAATCGCCAAAAAATTTAGTATAAATTCCTTTATCGATGAATTTTGTGATATACAAGAAAAAAATTATGTATTTTAATTTAATTATGAATTTAATAAAGAATATTTACAATGAAACTCCCATAATATTTGCAGTACACATATGATCCAAAAAAAATAGCGACAAAATTATCTTATCTTACGATATTAATTATTTATATTTTTAATTAAAAATATACAAATTTGAATAGAAAAATAAAATCAATTTTTCTTAAGTTAAATAAATAAAAGCTTTTTTTAGTGAAAAATCGTAAAGTAAAATATTTTTTACTACTTTTGTATATTAGGATCATATGTAATAAATGTAAATACTAAGAAAATTTTACTGCGAATATCTCATTTAATAAAGTATTTCTAATATATTTATCACTTAAATTTATAATATAGTTTGGCCCCCCTTAATTTTTTATCTTGGCTCCGCCTCTGTGTACAATACTTATAAAAAAGATGTATATTTGAATTAAATTTTATTTGAAGGTAAATTTGGTTAATGTATAAAAAAAAAGATATTTTTCAACTTCTTCCTTATATTAAAGGGTTAATTTCACAAATGCACAAAAACAACAAAAATACGGTTTCACGGAATTTTAAACATTTTTACGATTTTTTTGATTTTATTTACATAAAATACGGTCTTTTTATGTTGAAATTTTATTCATTTGCTGTTAATTTTTTGTTATATGTATGTTATTTTTTTTTTGTTTTTTTGTTGTTATTTTGGTGTTATTTTCATATTACTTTTATGTTGTTTTCTTGTTGATTTTATGTTGTTTTCGTGTTATTTTTTGAAAAACCGTAAAAATGTAAAAAAACATTCTTTGAACGTAAAAATGTAAATATTTTACAAAAAATTGTGCCTTATGTAATTATTCCTATATTAAATTATATGGACCCAATATTTTTTTATTGTTTTAGTTAATTATGACTTTTTGACCTTTTTATGCTATGTGCCTATCGATAAAAACTTTTTCTTAAAAATTGAAAATACTAATGGGAGAACCTATTATTTTAGTTTTTAAAAGTTAAATATAGATAGAAGTTATAAGTAGCTTGCGAGGGCCTAAAAACTAAAATAGTGATTAAAGAATCTATTGTTTTAGTTTAACAATGTCTTTGTTTACTTTAATTTTTCATCTGTGTTGGAGTTAGTTAGTTTTAGTTAGAAAGTTAGTTTTGAATGTCAATTAGTTTTAGTTAGAAAGTTAGTTAGTGCTAGCTAGTTTTCAGTTAATTGCTTATGATAAATTTTTCATATCTAACTAACTACTCTATAATTACTTTGTATAGTGCTAAATTCATCGAGTAATAAAAATATAATTCATAAAGGGTTTGTTTGGAACGCCGTATTAGGTCGTATTGTATTGTATTATATTGAATTGTATTTTATATAATATTTTTATATAAAACTATATGTGGTATTAACTTTTATGGACACCTAAATATATAATATTTTAGTATAACTTAAAGTTTAACATAATATTATATAAAAATATAATGTATAATCTAATTCAATATAATACAATACAATACAATACGACCTAATACGACATTCTAAACGAGTCCAAAATTCATACTTTTACATAATATTAGTGAATTTTTTCTTTCAACTCAATTCTTATTTTTTTTTCTCAGTAATATTTCTTTGTTTCTCCACTGTTATGATGGCTCTAGTGATTTTTTCTTACAAACTTTCTATTAAGCTAGAGAATTAAAATTCTTTCCAATGGCAACCTCGAGTGCTTGCAACCGCCTTTAGTGATCATGACCTTTCAAAATTCATCTTTTCTACTTTTAATTTTTGGGTAATAAATTAGTTATGTTTATCCTCGTAACAGCCCAAGGATCCTCCATATATATTACGATTAATAGAAAAATTTACCTCTTGAAGAACTATCAAGGTTCATTGCTATCTTTTTACGTAAGTTGAATTCCATAAATGTAATGAATTTACACTGTAATCTTTCAGATCTACCACCACTCATAAGGATCAATATATGATAAAGTTCAAAAGATAATTGAGTTCTTGGTTTAGCCTCAACAATGAGCATGTTGCTGCTGAAAAATTGGCCAACACCGACTTGTTTAAGGTAATCGGGGCGGGGCGGGGCGGGGCAAAAGCTTGTCGGGGCGGGGCGGGTCAGAAGCGGGGCGGGGCAGACCCGCCCCATTTGCCATTCCTAGAGACAGCACAATATATAGTAGTTTACTCTTCATGTCGCGATGGTAATGAAGCTACGTTTTTATTTCTCACGAGAATTACAAGAAAATTGATTAAGAAAAGAGCTCAAATTTCTAGAGAGAGATGCTCTGACCTATGGTGACTTAGAAGAATGTGAAAATGAGCTTATGGAGCTTTCCTTTTACAGGCAATGAGATCTATTAAAATATTAATAAATAATACGAAAAAATACGAAAAAATATTTCAAGATTAATCTTGACCATTGATCAAGATCTAATGGTTAAAACGACTCCGGATGATAATCGTCAGTTTTTAGAGCTCGAAATGTTTATGTTGGATCATTTTTCAAGCTTTTTATAAATAAAAATCGCACTTGACTTGGGAATGAATTTTCGACTTTAAATCTTTAGAATTGAGATATGAATGTGAGACATGCATAGAAACATCTTGAAAAGATATTTTAAACACAACTTGAATTGTGTTAATCGAATTAATATTAAGTGAGTTATGGTCGTTAACTGAAGGTTGTTCAACGATCAGTACCCAGGTTGACATCCTAATGTTAACCTATACGTTGTATGAGTGAAAACACGTGTCAAACTTGTATTTTTTGATGCCTAAGCAATATTCTGACATCACTTAACTAATTTCTCAGTTCTGGTGAAGTTGTTTACTAGTTCTCAAAGATGTTGCTTTTCCGCGAAATAAGGTACGAAACTTCCAAAGTTGCGACTAGTTTGCTAATATTCCACTTTGCCAAAAAGGTAAATTATAAAAGTAAGAATTTCAATTGTCACAAGTTGTAGATCTCGTTTACTGTGAAAAAATAGTTAAATGCTCAAAACGGAACTAGAATCGAATAAACATAACCTAACGCACCAGGTCATATGTCAACTTAGGCGTTGTGTGTTCATTAATGAGCTTCCCAAAACTTGTTCTGGTACTTCTATGTCATTTCAGATTACAAGCAAGGTCTCTTACTCTCTTTTGGACCAAGATAAGAGGAATGTCCGCATGCGAACCAAGTTAAATGTTCGTCTAGGTGCAGGGCCCAACACCAGTGTCAACCTTGGCGTTGGGTCCATGTTTTGGCCATCAAATCATTTATTTTGCTTCTTGAGAACACTTGTATATTCATTATTGATGAAAATGGAGAAAACTCTTGGGAGACTTTCTAGGAAAAATGCTTAGAAATGTCAATCAGGGAGTTGCGACCCTAGCACCTTATCAACCTGAGCCTTGGGTCTTCATCAATGTATTGAAGAATAGGTAAAGATTCAGGAATGGGTTTATGTGCATGGATAAGAATTGGGCTTTCTTGTGGACTGGGTTGGACTTGAGAAGCAAATCACTTTTTGGTCTGTACTTCTATTTAATGAACTCACACTTAACACGTTTCAAGCCCAATCTGAGTCCTCAAAACAAATGGACTTGTCCATGTACCTATAAGCTTCACGCAACTTTCCCCTATTTCATATCTTATTCTCCAATGGCTATAAAATATGATGTATTTTCATTTTTTTTTTAGAGTATTTTACTAAAACTTAATTCTAATAGTGATATAAAATGTGTGTTAAATTTAGTTTAAATTGTGTCAAATTTGACACAAAAGATAGCATAGCCAAATTTTAGCTCACAATAAATATTATATTTTTTAATTACCTTTTTGTCACTCATTAATACTATTCACTAATGAAAAAATAATTGTGTGTAACAAAATATTAAAATTTTATTTTTGACACTTTAAATTATTCAAAAATTCTTTAAAAATCTACAGATAATTTTATATAGCTGCAACGAACGTGATCTTAAAAAAAAAAATTAAAAACTCTTCTAACCGAAATAGATAAAAAATTTATCGAAACAACTTTTTAAGAGGGCGTACTATGAACTTATCTAAAATAATATTTTGCATTTGTTTAGGGTGATAAAAAAATTGGTGACCATAACTTTAACATTCTTAAATATACAATATTAGTAAATTTGTAAAAATAATTATTTTTTAAATATTAATTTCTTAAACCAATTGTGAAAAATAATGTACCCTACCCTTTATAGTTTTTTTTTTTTTTTCGAGAAAATCAAAACTTTATTCAACTCAAATCTTCCAAAACTATGGAAGAATAGCAAGCAGGTAAAGATACTCCACTAAGAACACGATTAGCCTAAAAAAAAAAAGCTCTCGCAAAAGCATGCGCAAGCCTATTAACAGATCGTTTAACCAAACAACATTCAACAGAAAATAAAGAGGTTAACAAGCCTCTACAATCTTTTAACACTAAACCATAAGGAGAAGCTAAAGTCTTAGCATTCTTAAGATCATTGATAAGTGTAAGGCAATCGGACTCCACTATTACATGATGCCACCCTTTCCTCTTGATACAACTTCGAGCTTCCTTGAGACCCATTGCTTTCACCATTAAAGGACTCCAAGAACCAAAACAACATATTTGAACTGCCTCCGAAACAGAGGCGATGCTATCCCTAGCAACCATTCCAAAACCAAAACGAACATCGTCTGAGAAAATAGCGCCATCAACATTAACTTTGATCTATGGTAAATTCGATTTAGTCCAATGCTCAACACATCGCTCATGACCCAAGTTATTAGGAGAGTTAGAAAACTTTTTTTGAGCATCACTCTAAAAAAACAAAGTTAAGAGAAGTTGTTGACACCACATCCTCAATCGAAGAATGCTTTGAGATATAAAGTAAGTTACTATAATATATCTATTCTATATAAAGTGTGTCTATATAACCGAATTCTTGGTTTATGAGAAATTCGTGGGTGACTTTTTATTTATATTAAAAATAAAATAATTTATTATTAAAAATAAAATGGTTTATGAGAATAAAGTGTGTCTATATAACCGAATTCTTGGTTTATGAGAAATTCGTGGGTGACTTTTTATTTATATTAAAAATAAAATAATTTATTATTAAAAATAAAATGGTTTATGAGAAATTCATGGATCACTTCCTATTTATATATAATAAAATAAATCCCATTAAATCTAAAAAAAAAAACATCATTAAATAAAAAAAAATGACTCAACATCAAATCTTCAATTACACACCATGTAAATTACTCAACATCAAATCTTCAACTACACAATACATGTAATTACTCAAACATCACATCTTTCAATTATAAAAAAAAAAAATGACTTTTTAAGAGGGAAAATATGGTTGTCTAATAGAGCTAAAACAATATGTTTCCAGTGTGAAATGACTCAACATCAAATCTTCAATTACACAGCATGTAAATTACTCAACATCAAATCTTCAACTACACAATACATGTAATTACTCAAACATCACATCTTTCAATTATAAAAAAAAACGACTTTTTAGGAGGGAAAATATGGTTGTCTAATAGAGCTAAAACAATATGTTTCCAGTGTGATGAAAAATTAAAGCAACAATTTTTTTAATATCAAAGAGTTTGTAAAATCCGAAAGAGTTTGGGCACAAAGAAATGATGTTTCTTTTTCTTACTCTTTTTAGAATCAATATATGAATAATAATTTGAATTAATCTTATAATCTTAACTTTTTAATTCAATCAATAATTATTTGTCACGTAATTATTAAGTCTTTTCCCTTTAATTTTCCTTTTGTTGATGATGCTAATTTATTCATATTTTGATTTCTACAATTTTTGTGTTCAGACTATTAAGGTAGTGTTCTCCTAAGGGATCGATCTAACGAGTTTCGCTCCTTCGCTAATGGCCTCTAAAAGTTCAAATTCCAATATTGTATAAATCTTCAATTTGTTCTATTTCTTATATTAACTGAAATTTTGCTACTTTTTTTTTTTAATTTACAACTTGATTGTTTATATCTTATTAGGGACATTCATGGAAATTTGGGTTTCTTTGAAATATACGATTAATGAGCATTACTTTTTGATCATAGTGTGTTTTCCATGGCTGAAAACCTCAATAATCTCTATCATTTGATATCAAATAAAATCAAATTATCATGAAATATACATTATGGTTATTTAATGAGTAATTAGTGTGTTGAAATTGTCAAGCAGATATTTAGAATTGTTTATAATTGAATTGCTTCTTTGACAAAATTAATATTAAGTATATTTATATGTTTATAGGTTTATCTATTTTCTCTTAGATCAATCATGCTCATATAGCAAAAAAATCATACTCATATAGACATGTTATTTTCATTTTGTAATTTAGATTTTCTTAGTCATTATTTAGTTCACTTAAACTTTTTCCGATTATGATAACTGAAGTTTTGTTTCTTTTAGGTACTCCATTACAAAGATCTGTATTACATGTATTATTTATTTTTGACTATGAGGAGGTGGATTTCTTTATTGGGAAACATATAGCGTGACAAATTATTGTTCATATATTGAATAATTATTTTTGATTAATGAGATTCATATATATAACTTTGTATATTGAATTCTTTATTCAAATAATTATTTTTGATTTTTACGTGATTATTTATTGTTTATATATCTAGAATCCTATTTGATTAAAGTTAAGATTATAAGATTAATTAATTTGTGATTTCTTCCTATACACATAATAATAATAATCTCACCGAATAACTAATAACATTTTTTCTTTAATTTTTAATTGTATAACTTTCAAATAACATAGAAAAAAATTAGTATAAAATTTAGTTACGTGCCTCGCACGTAACTTTTTGCTAGTAAAGTAAAAATACACTTATGAGAATTGATTGGTTCCAAATACCGCTAATACTTTGATTATCCCAGATTCAGACCAATTAAATTAATTTAACAACTACTTTAACCATCAACTTTGTAGCCCAAAATTTGGTAATAGGAATCCTTTACAATTCAATGTAAAAAATTAAAAAACTAATTAAACTTTACACATGATTTATAATATTGTTAAAAAAATCTCAATAGAATATTATGTTTTAGGATTGATCCTTCTCTAATTTTCTTACAGCTCTCTAATCTTATAATATTTTATTGGTTGCCGAAAACCTCGGTCAACAATGATGATAAGGTTCAAAAGATAATTGAGTTCTTGGTTTAGCCTCAACAATGAGCATGTTGCCGCTGAAAAATTAGCTAATGCCGACTCGTTAGATAGGCAAAAAAAATAATAGATGAAAGAAATTGAATAACAGAGACACCACAATTTATAGTAGTTCACTCCCCATGTCGCGATGGTAATGGAGCTACGTTTTTATTTCTCATGAGAATTACAAGAAAATTGATTAAGGAAAGAGCTCAAATTTTTAGAGAGAGATGCTCTCACCTATGGTGACTTAGCAGAATGTAAAAAAATGAGCTTGTGGAGCTCTCCTTTTATAGGCAAAGAGATCTATTAAAATATTAATAAATAATACAAAAAATATGAAAAAATATTTCAAGGCTAATCTTGACCATTGGTCAAGATCTAATGGTTAAAATGACTTTGGGTTATAATTGTAAATTTTTGGAGCTCGAAACAATTCTGTTGGATCACTTTTCAAGCTTTTTGTAGATAAAAATCGCCCTTGACTTGGGGATGAATTTTCGACTTTAAATCTTTAGAATTGAGATATGAAAGTGAGACATGCATAGAAAGATCTTGAAAAGATATTTTAAACACAACTTAAATTGTGTCAATCGAATTAATATTGAGTGGGTTATGGTTGTTAATTGAAGGTTGTTCAACAATCAACACCCAGGTTGACATCCTAATGTTAACCTAGACATTGTATGAGTGAAAAAACGTGTCAGACTTGTATTTTTTGATGTCTAAGTAATATTTTGACATCACTTAGTCAATTTCTTAGTTCTGGTAAAGTTGTTTACTAGTTCTCAAAGATGTTGCTTTTCCCCGAAATAGGGTAGACACGAAACTTCCATATTTGCAACTAATTTGCTGATGTTACACTTTGCCAAAAAAGGTAAATTATAAAAGTAGATTTTCAATTGTCACAAGTTGTAGCTCTCATTTACTTTGAAAAAATAATTAGATGCTCAAGACGGAACTAGAATCGAATAAACAGAACCTAACGCACTAGGTCACATGCCAACCTAGGCATTGTGTGTTCATTAATGAGCTTCCCAGAACTTGTTCTGGTACTTCTATGTCATTTCAGATTACAAGCAAGGTCTCTTACTCTGTTTTGGACCAAGATAAGAGGAATGTCCAGAGCAAAATTTACTTTTGAGTAGTAAAAACATGCCAACCAAGTTAAATGTCAGTCTAGGTGCAGGCCCAACACCAGTGTCGACCGTGCGTTGGGTACATGTTTTGGCCATCAAATCATCTCTTTTGCTTCCTCAGAACACTTGTATATTCATTATTGATGAAAATGGAAAAAATTCTTGGGAGACTTTATAGGAAGAATGCTTGGAAATGTCAATGACCCTAGCACCTTATCAACCTGAGCGTTGGGTCTTTCAATTGGCCACCAGATGGTTCTCTTTGTTTCTTGAAAGCACCCGTACTTCATCAATGTATTGAAGAATAGGTAAAGATTGAGGAATGGGTTTATGTGCATGGATAAGAATTGGGACTTTCTTGTGGACTGGGTTGGACTTGAGAAGCAAATCACTTTTTGGTCTGTACTTCTATTTAATGAACTCACACTTAACACGTTTCAAGCCCAATCTGAGTCCTCAAAACAAATGGACTTGTCCATGTACCTATAAGCTTCAAGTTCACGCAACTTTCCCCCCATTTCATATCATTTTTGTTTTAGAGCATTTTGCTAAAACTTAATTCTAATAATGATATAAAATGTGTGTCAAATTTAGTTCAAGTTAAGAATTGTGTTAAATTTGGCACAAAAGATAACATGACTTTTTAATTATCTCTTTATCACTCATTAATACTATTCACTGATGAAAAAATAATTATGTAACAAAATATTATAATTTTGTTTTTGGTGACCATAACTTTTAACCTTCTCTAATATACAATATTACTAAATTTGTCAAAATAATTATTTTTTTAATATTAATTTCTTAAACCAATTGTGATAAATAATGTACCTTTTATAGTTTCTATAATATATTTTTTTTTATGAGTGTTCTAGTAGTTTCTATAATATATAAAGTAAAAATAAAATACTTCTGAGAAGTGATTGGTTCCAACTACAGCTAATACTTTGATTATCCCAGATTCAGACCAATTAAAATAATTAAACAACTACTTTAACCATCACATTTGCAATTCAATGTAAAAAAATTAAAAATAATGAAACTTTACACATGATTTATAATATTGAAAGCTCATCTTTTTTTTCTTATTTTTTTTTTTTTGAAAGTGATGACCATATTCATTGATAACCACTTCCTAGAACAAATTGATTCAACTTAAAGAGGTAGAAACCAAAGACAGCTCAACACTAGTTAAAAAGTGATCAAAAAATAGGAAGGTGATGAATGGTGCAGATCATGATAGCAAACAACAATGAAATCCTCCCCTAAAGCATTAAACTTATGATAAGCCTAAATACAATATATTTAAGATATTTCTAACATGCCTTACACAATCACCTTTAAGTAGCAACAAAGTGAAAAACTAAAGAAAAAAAAATAACTTCATCTTCCTATGTAGACTCTTCTCCTCCAGTTGGGATGGGTTCTAATCAATTTTCACAGATGAGAACAGATAGTGAACAAAGTAGAAAGACATGAGGAAACCAATGGTGCCCGTTGACAACATGATTGCAACCGCCATTAAAAGTGAATAGCCAAGATAAAGTACAGCGGAGACGGGTCCACTCAAACTCTGCAGGTCAAACACCAAGTAATTGATAGAGTACAAGAATACATAAAGGGCAACTGAACCTGATGCGAAGAATGCCTTCCACCACCACCGCCAATCCTCTACGCAGAGATGCATGTAGGTGAGGACCACCGACACTTCAGCACAGACGATTACCAGCAATAGAAGAACTATTAGCAGGAAGCCAAAGACATAATAGAACCTTCCAAGCCAGATGCTGGAAAGGATAAAGAAAAGTTCAATGAAGAGGGTTCCAAATGGAAGGGTGCCAGCACCAAGAACAAGGAGCCATGATGGATATTTTCGGGCAGGGATTTCCCTTGGAATTTGGTTGGTCCTCACAGGAAAAGATATTGGTTCGGCTCTTGTCCCAAGGAATCCTCCCAGAAGGGTAAGTGGAACTGAAACGCAAAACCAGAGAGCAAAGAGCACAAAATACAAGGAAATGGGAATAGCACCAGTACTGTTGTTAGCCCAAAGTATGAAATTAAGTACTGTTAGGATAGCAAATGCAACTCCGGGGAAGAAGCAAGCCACAGACCAAGAGACAGACCTCCATCCTTCAGAGGTTCCTTTGAGAGTTCTCCACATGCGCACACCAACATAACCAGCAGATATTCCCAGGAAAAGATAAAGAATAATCATTCCAGTCAAAAGCATTCCTCGTGAAGCTGGTGACATAAAACCAAAGGCTGCAAATACAATTGTAACAACTGCCATCCCTGTAATTTGAACTCCATCCCCAACCATCACACACAGAAGTTTTGAGCATTCTGGTTCTCTGAAAACATCTCCCACAACCAGCTTCCATCCAGATAGCTCCTCATTCATCTGGGCTTGCGCTTCTTTGTCCAATTCCTCATACTTTGTCAAGTCTCTTCTCACAGTCCTTAGAAATATGACAAAGACAATACCAGCAAGGAAAGTTATGACCATTAGTGAATTAAGAATAGAAAACCAGTGCACTCGGGCTCCCTCCATCCTCAAATAAGCATCCCACCTTGAAGGCCATCTTGTTTCACTCTTAACAAACTCTACCTCATAAGTGAATGACACTCTTTCTTGTTCCCTTATTATTTGAGACTTCTCAAGCTCCCCAGGGCAGCTTATGGCTGAGATGTTGTCATACATGTGAAGTTTCAACATGGCCTCCGGATCATGTTTGACGCTGCAAGGGAACACCTCAAAACCTACTATTTCAAATCCAGAAGCCTTCTTTTTATCAGCTTCAGAAATAACACCCATACCTTCCTCCCCAGTTCCAATTATCTCCACACCACTCCCTTCATACTCATGAATCAGGACTTTAAACTTCAAATGGTTAATAATGTAATCATCATTGCTGTTTGGTGGAGTGTACCCAACAGGGAACCCAGTCCACTGAATGTTAACTCCATTTTGCTGGGCATATCTCATGGCAGGCAAGTTATCCAAGATCATATTCACTTGATACAAATCACGAGTTCTCTGTTTCAAAAGCTTCACCTCATTCTCATTCAACGGGCTAGTAGTACAGAGGTATATTGTCTCATTTGTGTTCATCCGAAATCGGTAAGGGGAGTTATCAATCTGATCTCCCATAAGAAGTTCACCAAGATTCTCAGCACTCTTCTTTATACCACCTCTGGGCTTGCAATAAGGAAGGCTGTAATAGCTAAATGGAAGCTCGGTTTCAATAGAAGTCAAGGAATTAACTTTTGCATAGATCTCATCTTGTTTAGAGTACGTGTGCATGTAGCTTCCAGGGAGATAAAACCCATTACAAGCATGTGCTAAAAAGGCCAACACAAGCAAAGCACGTTGGATTGAGGGCGACCTCATATTCGATAATCCCATCGAAATAAAACGAACGCCCGCCAAGTGTTTGAGAAAATGCCCCACTTGTGGATCTATGCTATTCTAACATTCATAAAGCCAAATATGCAATCTACATCACAATAAACAAATTTTTCAATGTCAGCCTCTTGAAACTCAATTAAGGTATTACCAAAATCATAATTAAAATTCCCAAATCATAATGTGGGCAAAGGTATTACCAATCTACAACAAGATCTACTAAATCAAAAGCACAAATATGAAACCAGATCCAAAAGTAAAAATTGAGAATGAAGCCCACCAAAGCAAATTAATTTACCAACAGAAATAAAAGGCAACAACATTATGCACATATATATACATAAATATATACAAATTCAAGTGAACCACAAAAAGAGATCTAACCAAAACCCACCATGCAAATGGATGGATGTTGCGGCAACAACCCATATACCTAAATTTCCCAAGTACAAAGCGTTAATTTCAAATTTGATATATATAAGATGAGATCGTGAGATAAAATGAGATTAATATGTATATATATACACATATCAAAAATCAAGAACCCAAACCCTAAATAATGGCCACACCCTGATCTGTTTCATAAAAACTACAAGCAAACCAAATTAAAAATGTCTAAATCATTAACAGTGATCTTGAAACAAACAAAGACAAAGTTCTCATAGAAAAAACGATAAAAACTTTGGAGATTGGAGATGGCTTACAGTGAGGTGTCGTTGGTTGCCAACGAATAAAGGAAATGGAATTAAGCTTGGTGTTGTCGCTGCCTGCCTTCCAAGTATGGCTGGCTGGGAAATGGAGAGAGTTAGATTCTGCGATAGATTGCGGCCGATGATTGGAGAAGACGGTCGACCAGATCAGATAAAAAAAACGCACCTTTCCTTAAGATGAAGAAAATAGAAAACGCATCTGAAGTTGAGATGGAGATGGAGGCAAAACCAGATCAGATCTGAAGGGTTCCGTTAGGAGTGAAATGGAAGCAAAGGAGGGTAGGAGAGTGGAAGAAGAAGAAGAAGAAAGGTTGGATTTGGATCTCCTTTGATGGGATTGGATTGGGAGTCACAGAGAAGGTGAGACAACTTTCGTTGGTTTAAATATGGGGTTCAAAGTTGTTTCCAAAAATAAAAAATAAAGCATATTATTTTATAGTTATTTATTTCAATCAGTGTTAGTCACCACACTATCAAATATTTTTAATTATTTAATTTGATTATTTAATATACGGAAATTATTTTATTTTTAATTTTTTATTTAATTTACAGTTTAGGTTTCCTCTAATAGTTTTTATGTGGACTTTTATATGAATTTAAGTTGCTTTTGTGCGTGAAATTTTATAAAAATATATATATAAAAAACTATTTTAAAGTGTAAAAATAAAAATAAAATTATTTATTATATTATCATATACAATATTATAATATATATAAATAATGAATAATCACATAATATATCGTATTTTCTTTAAATTATACTTATATGTTTAAAGATTTTTTTTTTTACATTTTTAAAATTTTTTATAAAAATAGTACGAAAACATTAAGAAAATTACATAAAAATAATATCTAAATAACATCAAAATAAGAACAAAAAATAACATGGAAATAACAAAAAATCAACATCAAATTAACAAGAGTACAAAAAAAAATCGTATTTTCTGTAAAATAAAATCGAAAAAATCGTAAAATGTTTAAAATTCTGTAAAACTGTATTTTTGTAATTTTTTTATTATTTTTGTATATTTGTAAAATAATCCCTATAAACGGATAATTACATAGGGATAATAGTATGACTTTGTCTAATTTTTAATGGAATAGATCAACAAGGTTAAACCTAGACTATTATTGGATGGAATTATATTAATAAAATATAATTAGGAGCTTTCATATATACATGTTACATGTGATTACCCACTAAAATAGTGTGGTGATTTAGTTAGGTTACCCAAACTTCCACTAATGACTTATTGGATTTTTATCAATATTTACAAAATATTAGAGTAATTTAACAGAATAAATAATTTTAATATAGTCAATTGAATTCCTACATTTTTTACATTACATTTTTTTTTAAAAAAAAAAAATGTACTATTACATTTTTTTTTTTAAAAAAAAAGCGTTCATGTATTAGATAAAAAAAATAGTTAAACCTCGTGCAATCATTACAAAACAGGTGTTCAAGAATTCATACTATACATAAAATAATATTTTTTTCATAAGATTTGGGTCCAACCAAACATAACATTTCATTCCCTATTTTAATTAAAACAAATTACATCTTTTTTTTTCAAAAATTTACATAATAACAAACCAAAAATTTGAAAATAATTACAAAAATACATCAATACAAAAAAAAAATTATTTTTACTTTTTGAATTTTTTTATTTACAAAAAGACATCTTCAGTAAAAATAATAAACCATTTTTGGTTATTTTATAATTTCTTTATAATTATATTTATAATTAGGGTAAATACCATTTTGGACCTTGTGTTTTGCAAAAGTTACCAATTGGACCTTCTATTTTGTTTAATGATAAAATAGACCTTGTATTTTCCAAAATGGTAAAAATAAGACATTAAGCTTAATTTTTAACAACTTTTTTTTTTATATATAACCAACTTGAAGAGAATTCCTAACACGAACAGATACAGAAAATGTAAACAGTTTTGTCATAATACCTTTAGATCGGATTATTATTAAATTTTATTTTGGCACCAAAGAGAATCAATATATTAGAAAAATAAAAATTGCATGAACTTACACTTGAGTCTTGCCAAAGAAATTAACCTAAAAAAATATTATCTTTACACCAAAATAAAAAAGAAGGAAGAAAAAGATAAAATGTTGGTATAATAACCACTAGTTAAAATATAATTCTTTTACAATAATTTTGGGTTCTATTTATTGATAAATATTGCTCATAAAATTAGTATTTTCGTGTACCAGTTAATTTAGTGGCATAAAAAGCTGATAAAAATGAGATAATGGTAGAGAGAGTGGGAACATGCGGACATGTGGTGCGCTTCTATTGCTGGCTTTATGCGTGCGTCGGTGTGTGATGGAAGGGAGGAAAACGCTGGAAATGGAACCAATTTAATCATGGACCAACTTTCTCTTGCTTGAAATAAAGGATCCATTCCATATGTATCCAGCTTTGATTGAAGACATATATCATGTGAGTCCAAAGGATTCTAATCTTGATGCTTCATTTGCTTTTAATGGGCTTGTGTCATTAGACTCTAATTTCATATATACAATTTTCTTTTTAAATATGAAAAATAACATAAAATTTAAAATTAAAGTAAATTAAATATTTCTAATAAAAATAAATTTACCATTAAAATTATAAAATATTTAAGATTAATTGTGATGCTGCCTTATTTGCTACTGATAATTGGTTCGGCTTTGGCTTGCTAGTGTGAGATCACGAAATTGTTTGTTGGAAGCTGCAAGCCTGCAACACGGTGCAAAACTGGTTGTGTCGACCCTCACATGGTAGAAGCAATTGGCCTCAAGGAAGTTCTCAGCTAGTTTAAAAGAAAAATTGAAGACGAGACTTCCCATTCTATCTACAAGACTGCGACTATCTATGTTGAATCGGACTGTCTTGTCCTTGTGCAATCCTTGTCTAATTCGGTTCCTTTATTTTCTCCTTTTGGTTTAATAATTTCAAATTGTAAATATTTGCTTCAAACTCTCCCTACTATTGTTATTTCTTTTGTTAAACGATCTGGGAACAAGGCGGCTCATTGGTTGGCTCGCTATTCATGTTCTAATCCTGATCGTCTTTCCATTGTGGAACCTGTTCCCAATGGGTTAAGGGTCATTTTATTGGCCGATTGGTAATAAAATCGATCCAGTTTATTTATATATATATATATATATTAAAAAAAAAAAGACTTAAAATGTACCAATTTGAGCCTTAATCACAATGTAAAAAGGATGGCCAAATTTCCTACTAAAAGAAATATTGCCAATCTTGTATTTTTATTCAAATGATTCTAAAAAAAAAATAGACTCATGAAGTATGTAAAATTAACTATAAAACAACGTTAAAAATTCCCTATCTTTTATTAATTATTTAGTATTGCATATATTGTTTAGATTAATGTTCATATTGAAAGTATTAAGGGCCAGTTTGGCACAGCTGTGCTGTGGGGAAAAGCAGCTGTAGCTGTGCTGTGGGAAAAAGCAGCTGTAGCAGAACTGTGGAAAAAAGTTGAGCTGAGTGTTTGGTAAATTATAATTTTTAAAGTGCTGTGAGTTGTTAAGATTCTATTACAATAATGATAATATTTTAATTTAGTTCATTATAATTACAAATATATATATAAAAATATGTTATATAAATTTTTTATTTTTTTATATATTTTTAATTATTTTTTTCTATAGTATAAATTTATATGCATTTGATAAAAATAATTTTTAATATTTTTAAATTATATTTTTATCACTTGCAAAAGATAAAATTGTAGTTTATAAGAAACATAAATTGATATTATTTGTTAATAATAAAAATATAAATATAAAATATTTTTTAAAATAAAATAAAAAATTAGAAATTTAAATATTATTTATTTTTAAATATTTTTTCATTTAAAAAATATTTTTATTTTTTATAATATATAATAAATAATTAAATAAATTTTTAGTAAAAATAATTTATTATAAAGTCTTTTAATCAAAACAGCTTTTTCTAAAAGTTGGGTTGTACCAGCTTTAGCTTTTAGCTGTAGCTTTTCCATAATTTCTTCAATAAGCTGCTTTTTAACTGCTTACCAAACACCTTTTTGTCACAGCTTTTTTGAAAAGCAGCTTTTAGCTTTTCCAAAAGCTGTGCCAAACGGGCCCTAATTACCTAAACTTCATTTAATGTTAACGAAATTTTAAGTTAACACATACGTAAAATATAATAATTTGTGTAAAAACCTAAAAGAAACATAAGACCCCAAACTCTCAATACAATCAATCCATAACAAAATAGTTGCTATTAGAGTAGAAAATTACACGGTATACTCATTTTTCATTTTTTATTTTAATTTTTATCTTCATTTTATTACTCTTTAACTTATACCCAGTTTTATAAGTTATATTCTCATTATGTGCGTTAAGGACTCTAATTTTAATAAGTTATGTGAGGTTATATTTAGTACTTTGATTATAAAAGAAAGTATTTATCAATTAAATATATTTGATTAATATGTAATGAAAATGGTAGTTATCAATTTATCCCATATTAGAGAGTCTAGTTGTTCTTGGGTATGAAATATGGGTATTCACTTGGAGTTGGACCACTTCAATATGGACCTTGGTACTAGTCTAATTAGTAAGGGTATCCATATCCAATATTATTTAGCCTTTGCCCATCAGTATGCTATTTCTTCTACTCTTAAAAAAAGGGAAACTTACAAAAATACTGGAATTTGGGTTAATTTTTACAAAAATACTCACACGGAAATCTTTACAAAAATAATGTGTTTTTATAAAACACCAGTAAAACACAAAGCAGAACAACTCAAAACAACAGTAGAACACTAGTAAAACACCAGTAGAACACCAGTGAAAACTTAACACAGTATACTGCAGTATGAAACTTATAAAAAAATACAGTAAAAAAGTAAAAAAAACCGCCTGACAGTATTTTTGTAAAAAAATGACAAAAGTTAGTATAACATGTAAATTTTCCTAAAAAAAAGTCCAAAACTCAAAAACAAAGTAAACTCTTTATCAATATTTTTTCTTAATTACAAAAAATTAATATGATATAAAATTATTTTACAGTTATATTTGGTTAATGTGTAATAAAAAAATAGTAGTTATCAATTTATCCCATATTAGAGAGTCTAGTTGTTCTTGGGTATGAAATATGGGTATTCACTTGAAGTTGGACTACTTCAATATGGGCCTTGGCACTAATCCAATTAGCTAAAGGGTATCCATATCCAATATTGTTTAGCCTTAGCCAATCAGTATGCTATTTCTTCTACTCTTAAAAAAAGTCCAAAACTCAAAAACAAAGTAAACTCTTTATCCCTTTTCAAAAAAAAAAAAAAAAAAAAGAAAGTAAACTCTTTATCTATATTTAGAAATTACAAAAAATTAATATGATATAAGTTTAAGTGGAGAAGAAACTAGGGTAAGACTTAGGGTGTGTTGATTGCCACATTAACCCCACTTATTTATGTAATTATTGTACTCAATATTACCTTTCCAACTGGATAAAGATGATTCATGTACCTTTTTAATCACCCTTCTTCAGTCTCTTCACAAATCACAAGTGCCAACTCAAATTTTCTTCTTCTTTTTTTTGTTCTTTCAAAAAAAAAAAAAAATTATATTATGATTTAAATTAGTAAAAGTCAACGCGACATAGATATAGAGTTTACCTATATGACATAGCTGATTGTAGAACAACAGTTCATTTTTTGTAAATTATTTTGACTATTTTTAATTTTGCAAAATTGACACCACTACAATTTTGTCATGATTTTTATTGTTATACTTGTTTAAATAATGTCAACGTTTTCTTGCAAAAATAGATAAAACAAAATAATAATGATAATTATGTCAACTCAGATTTAAAAAAAAAAATTATGTCAACGTTTTCTTTATTGATAAATATGACATTATCCTTAACTATATAAGGATATTAATAACGTAAGATCTAAATTTAGTTGTTCTTAAGAAAAAAAAAATATTTAAATTAAGTCGATTATTTAAAAAAATATCCAAAGAGTTCATAGATCAGCAAACAAGTTTCATTGCATTAATCAACGTCAAATAATAATCATAACATTAATAAATTTCATGATTCATTTTGTAGGTTTGTTTGACTTGTAAACTTAAAAAAACTTTAGATTTTGTGTATAAATTATAACTTGTTTATTTAAATTTATATTATATAAAAAAAAAACATAAATGGAGAACCACAAACTTATCCTCCTCATGCTTTGTTGTATTTCATAAGGTTTCACAAGAAAGCTATATATATATATATATTTTAGAAACTACTAATATAATATTATTAAACAAAGTAGAAAACTAATCAAATAATTTTGGTGGCGTTTGGTAACACTTTTTTAATCAATTTTCTGTTTTTAAAAGTAGAAAAGTGAAAATATTTTTCAAAAACATGTTCTATAAAACTGTTTTTACTTTTCAATTTTATAATTAGAATCAAAATTTTAAAAACAACAAAAATTACTTTCAATATTTTTTTAAACAGTTTTTTTTTTCTTAATCAATCTTTTGGATTACGACCAGACCCGGACCCAAATCCCCAAATCCCCTCCCCACGGCCCTGGCGCTGAACCCGGCTTTTGACTTGAACCTGAATCCGACCCCGGACCTAGACCCGACTTAAATAAAATCAAAAAATAAAAATAAAAATGAACTTTACAGAACACACTTTTGTTTTCTGTTTTTAAAATTGAAAAACAAAAATAGTTACAGAACGCATTTTTGTTTTTCAAAAATAAATTTTTTAAAAACAAAAATTTTACTTTCATTTTTAGATTAAAAAATTAAAAAACAAAAGTGTTACCAAACGACACCTTTATTTTATATTTGATGAAGGAGATCAGTGGCGGAACTAGACAAAGACCCAAGGAGGGGCCAAACATGAAGGTCAAGAAAATTGTAATTTTACCTTTTTTCTTTTTAGAAAATAATAATAAAATTAGGCTATTTAGAAATTTTATAACCTTGAATTATTACAATGATCAATGATCGTATCATACCCCTTAAAAAATTTTCTACTAAAACATGTCAATGTATTTGATATATTATTGTCAGTGTCACATATTTAATTTAAAATTTTAAAAAATATTTTCTTATTACCTATAAATTATAGGATAAATACTATTTCGGACCCTATGTTTGTTAAATGACAAAATAGACCCTATATTTTTTAAAATGGTAAAATAGGACCTGAACTCTTTTAACAATTTTATTTTTTAATATAATTAACTTTAAGATAATTTCTAACACAAACAGATACAAAAAATGTAACTAGATTTGTTATAACATATTTAGATTAGATTATTATTAAGTTTTATTTTGACAAAAAATCAATTCAGGGTTCTATTTGTACATTTTTCAAAAAATATAGGGTCCATTTTATCATTTAATAAAATAGAAAGTCCAATTAGTAACTTTTTACAAAATACAAGATCCAAAATAGTATTTACCCTAAATTATATGAATAAAAATAAATTAATCTTAAATTTTCTTAAAAATTATTGATAAGAAAATAAATTTCTTAAATTTTAAATTATTTTTTATTTAAATTATACTTGTGGCACTTATGTGACAATAACACACAATTCTCATTACTATTTTATTAGCAACATTGGACAAAACTTATTAGAAGACTTATATTTCAGCATTGTGACATAGTTCAAAGGGAATAGTAAATAAATTTAAAAGACGATTTGATAACCGTATTAATTCGAGGGACAAATTCTACACATAGCCTTTAAATTAATATAAGAAATAAAATACACCTATACAACCCTATATAATAATACACCATCTATTTATGTACATTGAGGTAAACTAAACTAATTGTATTTCTTTAATAACTAAATTTAATTGTTATAAATTATAAATATATAAAAAATGATTCCCCAAAATATTAGGGGGGGCCATGGCCACCCCATACAATAACATAGTTCCGCCACTGAAGGAGATATTATTATTTGTTATATATAGGTCGAGTCAGTGTGTAATTGGCTAATATATCCGAAAAGACACTTTTTTTTTTCCTCCTACTTTCATTTAGGTGTCGTTTAATTTGAGGTAATAAAATGAAATAGAATTTTTATAAAAAATGAAATGAAATAACTAGTTATTTCATTTCTTTATTCGATTGTATTTTAAAGTATTAAAATATTATTTTAATTGAATATTCTTTTATCATGTCGGTAGAATGATTATTTCATTTTGAAATAAAAGGAAAAATTATTTCAATGTAACATGAGAAAAAATTTAATGATTTTTTTATTAATTTGTTTTAAGTATTTTAAAGTTTCTTCTATTTCATTATTATTCCAATTCGCATTCCCATTTATATTTTTATGTTTTTATTCTTCCCAATCAAATGCTACCTTATTTCATTATTATCAAAGAATAAATAGAGGCATAAATATTCAAAATTTTAGATTTTTATGTATTATAAATTTAATGTTTCTTTTTAGCGGAATAAATACCAAATATTTATAAAACTCTAATTTTTATCTAGTTTCATTAGTAGAGACTTTATTTTAAAATTATTAAAGGAATATTTAAAAGTAACTAATACTACATGTTTTTGTTTAAACTCAATGATCTAGAATCTGCGCCTTATATGTACCCTATTTAAAACAATAACAGAGTATGTACTAAAAAAATTAGAGAATAAATACAATTTTATAAATATTAAGTACTTATGTTGTTAAAAATAAATATTAAATTTATGTTACTTATAAATTTAAAATTTTAAGTATTTATGCAACTAATTATTCGAGAAAAAATATGGCAGCAAAATTTTTTCGTTTTACCAATGTAAATTTTTTAGCAAAAAAAATCCATTTTATTACAATATTAGTTCTTTATTATTACCAACTTAGAAATTAATATTACAACCAAGATTGAGATTTTACTGCTAAATATAAGGGTTTTTTTTTAATTTTAACCAAAAAAAAATAATAATATTACAAAAATATTTTTAACTGGCTAAATAAATAATATACAATCTAAATAAAAAAAAAATTACACAAATACCACTTACACACCTTCAACTTAGGATACATACTTCCTGGGAAACTATCGTGCAACTACACAGCAACCCAACGTAATCGAAACGAAAATGTAATAAGAAAGAGAACCACCATTAATTCCGGCGACTTCACCAGGACTCTCGTTTCTTCCATGTAATCCACGTCAGATGCACAAGGATTGAAAAGCCAAACCGAATTCTTACCAAAAAAAAAATTAATTTAGAGAAAAAGATTAAAAGGATTTGGGGAGTGAGGTGGAAAATAGGTTTGGATTAGAGTTTTGAGAGTGGATATATGGCGCGTGATGGGTTGGAATGGGTCCCACGGATGAGTTTGGATAGAGATGAACGAACCAGCCTTATCATCCCGATAAACGCGGCCATCTGATCACTGGGTCCCACCCCCCTACACCACACTCTCACTCACTACCTTCTTCCTTTAACATTGCAATTTATCTTTCTCACGCTCTTTACTTTTTACTCTTTACAATCACATACCACATTACTAATTTTTCTCCAAGTATAATTTCATATAGAATTGTTATAAGAATTTTGGTTCCCATTTAATTTATTTCATTAATTACCACAAAAATTTTGTGTAAAATTTTATAAAAATACAAAAAAAAAAATATTTTAAAATATAAAAATAAAAAACTCTTATATTTTCTTTTTTATCTATTTTGATTTTATTTGTGGAGTTTGGTCACTAATAGAGGTCTATTTTTAGCTAAGAAGTTAGCAACTAACTCTAACTAACTTACCTAACTGTCAGTTATGACAGTTAGGATCAAGATTAAAGGCCAAAGGCTATATAAAGCCATGAGTTACAATCTTTTAGAAGAAGAAGAGAGATAGACTATTGAGAGCTAGTTTAGACTGTAAAACAGTGAGAGAGTTCTGGTGAGATAAGTTGTAATTGAAGCTTTGCTTCTCGAGTGTATGTGTGTCATGAACACTTTGTAAAACAACTTGTAATTCTCTCTCAATCTAGCATTAATAAAGACTCAAAGCCACTGGGGCTGTTCTGGCCGAGGAGTAGACAAGTGACTATCAATCACTTGTTCGAACCTCGTAAATCTATTGTGTTTGATCTCTCTTCTTTAATTCTTTTACTGTTAAAATTGATTATCCATTATTGCCAAATTCAAGTTCTTGTTACTGGTTTTTCTGCAACTGGTTTACTGATTTTATTTCACAGTTGTATTGTTTAATTTTCAGTTGTATAGTTCTGTTCTTAATCGAGTTCTTTGTATTGTGTTGTTTGCGAGGTGTTTGATCATGCATTGATCACATCAATTATCTATTTGTTTGGATAATTAGGTAAATTTTTGAGTAATTTTTTTTTATATATAATTATATATATCATTGTTATTTACACATATTTATGAAATTTTATAATATTTGGTATATTATACAATGTTAAAAATAAAATTCAATAGAAAAATTATTTTGTTATTATAAAGTATTTAAAATTTTATGAAAAATAGAAAATAACTACAACATATAATACACAGTTAAGAAAAAGAAAAAGTTTTTTTAATTGCTGAAATAAATAAAGAGTGTACTAAAATGTCTTTTTAAGAAAATTGTACTATAAAATTACCTAATAATATGTACATCACTTTCATAACATTTCATTTATAAATAAATTTATCGAAATTGTGTTAGTTAATTTGGGTTAAGAGCTTATAAACTTATTTACAAGATTATAAATTTATTCGGTTATTAATTTTCAAAAAAGGGTAAATACTGAAATACTTTTTACCATATATACAACTCACATTCTACCAATTTTTTTTTTCTAGATAATGTAAACAATTCTCAAATCTCTTAATAAGTTGTAACTTTTATTTTTATTTCTAGATAATATAATCATGTGGTTTATAAGACCATTTTCAATAGATAGTGTATATTTTAGGTTAAATTTAATCTAAAATATACCATAAAGTTATATTTAGTCTATTTTTTATATTTGTGCTCAAATGCACAAGATTCAAATTAACTATAAAAATTAATATTACCATTAATGCTCATTTAAAATAAACAAAATAATTTATATTATTTATATTGTTTTAATATCTGATTCAAAGTGGTAAAGATGTAATTTAAAAAATGTAGTATTTATGGTGGGCTAAAATTTGGCCCATACTATATTTTGTGCCGAATTTGATACAATTTTTAGCTTGTATCAAATTTAGCAGACATTTTACATCACCATTAGAAAAAAAATTTAGCAAAATATTCTAAAAAATAACAATACACCACATTTATAGCTAAATGGCTAAATGGGCTTTTGCTAAGAATGTAACTGTGATAGTCGATATTGTCGAGATTTCAGATAACATTTTATGTAATGACCGTGTAGTGTAATTTTTAGTATTAATCTAAACTTACTTTTATTATAAAAAAAAAAAATAGTTTTCCTTTTTTTTTTCTCAATTCTTTTTTTTTTTAAATGTCTCAAATTTTAATTTGATGTAGCATAATAAAATCCTTTACACCACATTATTAGTACAAGCAACATAAACTATACATCGTGGTAAAAAATAAGTACCTTAAGAATCAAATAAAATAAGTGCCATTTTTATAAAATAACATTATAAAATTTATTTATTTTCCCCATTATTATTATTACATGTACACATTATTACCTATCTTTTCTTTTTTTTTTTTTGAAAAAAAAAACGTCCATTAATAATATAATTAGGCCTCTCGGTCATTACAAAATAAGTCTTGAGGAATAAAGGAAACTCTCAAGTTACCAAATTGTTTATGGGTAAAGGCCCACTTAATCACATTATGAGCAACAAAATTATAAAATTTACAAACATAAGTAAAAAGGCAGCCATCAAAATATCTGGAAAGTTTCTAACAAAACGACGAACAGTTAGCAATCTCCCAAACCAAGGACACCTCATTAAGAGTATCGATCACCACTCTTGAGTTACTCTCCACGATGATGAACTTGTGCCCCTTAATCTTTGCCTCTTCAAGAGCTAAACAACACGCAGCTACCTTGCCGTATTAGCCCAAATCACCTCACCATAATGATTTTTAACCACTGCCAATGCAAGAGTTTGCCGATCCGATATATGTAAAGATTTAATTAGTCTATCATTTGTATTTGAAGAAAAGAATACATATATGTGGCATGTGGGCCATTTTATCTAAGCTCATTCAATTAAGTACGTACGTACGTACTTGTGTTGTGTCAAAACTTTTATCATCACGTGATTTTTTTAGAGCTCGTATATATAATGTACGTCCCTACCTAATTGAATGACTTTCCTTAAGATATGTAACTGGTAACAAGAGGTATTGGTTACTTCAAATATACTAACTCATATAAGATAATGACATTTTTTAATTGGTCGACATGCTAGAAAAGTTGACGATTGATAAACTGATCATAACACTATTTAGTTTAACTTTAACTATAATTAGTTTTAGCTTTAATTAATGTATTGTTTTAGAATTATAGTTACACATAACAGATTAAGTAACCCATCTTAAGTACTACTAGTGCTTTTTTTTTAAGTGTTAAGTGTTTTGATTTCAATTGGTTTGGGAATTGGAAGCTGTAATAATTAATAGGCCTATGAACAATAGGGTTTGCACCAACTGATTTTTTTTTCATCACGTTTTTTTTTTCAAGTGATTTAATTTCAATTATATTCCAATTATTTGTGATAATTAAAAAGCCTATTTGAATATACAATAGGTTTTTCGGGCACCAACATTTTTTTTTTACTACAACTGATTTTTTTTTTTCATCACGTGGTTTATAGGTTTAGGACCAGATTAATTTTGAAAGGTTACGTAGGTACGTATAGAGTTATAGAATTTATTATGATCATAATTTTAGTTGAAAATAATGTCTATTTTGATTTTTGAATAATGCCCAAAAACAAAAAGAGAAATTAACAGACTCCAATTTTGAAAAGTACAACTTAAAAATATTTCAGTCAAAGGGCACATCCTTGTATTATATATTTCTAGTTTTTTTAACATAGCTCCAAGACCAGTTTTTTTTATTATTATTATTTTTTTTATTTAAGCGTTTATATATTACAACCATACATAATTTGGGACTCGAACCCAGGACCTCTAACACACACGCACCCTCTATGGCCACTTGAGCTAGCCTCAAGTGGTTACTCCAAGACCAGTTTATGTTTGGAATTTTGGATGAAAAATTAAAATTAAACTTTTTATTAAATTATATATATATATCAATCAATACTTTTTCAATTAAAAAAAATTATAAATTCTAAAATAAACAAGAACTTTAGAACCATGTATATTTGAATCACAAAATTTTATCAATTTTTTTTTTTGTAAGTGTGTGTTTGCTCTTATAAATATTTATGTATACTATATATTATAGAAAAATATTTACTATATTATATATAAAAGGGATTGTAAAAAATAGGAAACATTTTAATATATAGAACCTTGTGCAATGATCTATATACTACCTAACACTTGAGAGAACAATGCTTATAGTTATAGTTATAGTTATAGATAATAGATTGGTAAAAGGAGTTATAAGTAAGAAGTACATTATTACTTTTTCTTTTACCAATATTTTTTTATGATAATATAAATGTGATTATTATTTTAACACGTTGTCTACAAAATTAGGGTTCACATTGACATCTAATTCCAAATGTATAGATTTAGGACCACACTAATTTTATCATGAAACAAAATTTATTTGAAGGGATTATAAAAATTAAAGAAGTAGGCAACTTGAGAACAATGCTTATAGATAATAATAATAGATAGGTAAGGACTAATAATTAAGGGGTGCATTAGTTTTTGCACCAATATGTTTTACAATAATAAATGAGATTATTATTTTTAACACGTTGTTAGGATAACATCCAACCAGATGTATAGATTTAGGACCATACTTAATTACATGTATATAATGTGCATTGCTAATTTGTTATTAGTGATGTTTAGTGTCATTTAAAGATGGCATATTACAATTAATTGATAATATTTTTTAAAAATTATTTAATTAATTTATATAAAATTTGATATTTAATTATACCAATAACAGTTTAACACCTAGAGATGAAACTGGTACCTTTTTAGCATTAATTTGTACACTTAACTTCTGAATTTTGCTTTTGGTGGTAATTACCCTTTAATTAACTTCAAATCTCACTACAAAAATTTTTATTTTTAGTCTTAACAAAATTTGTAACTAAAAGTAAAATAGTTGTGTCTAATTACAAATCATCATTCTTATGTTGTGACTAAAATAAACTCTGTGACTAATTAAAAGTATTAATTACAAAAATCACAAATTGTTGTGACTAAATATATTTTTAGTCACAATACTTGTTGTTACTAAAACTAAATTAGTGATAATTTATGTATAAATATTATATTTTAGTCACAAGTAATTTTTTGTTGTCACTAAAAGTTACATTTAGTCCAAAAAAATTTATTGTAATTAAAAAGTTATTACTAAAAGTAATTTTTAATAGTGTATATTTGTAAATACTAGCTAAATTTCACCTAAATACCAATTGATATTATTATTGTATGGACATATGGTATATTTTTATTAGTTTAAATAATATTAATTATTTATAAATTATATTATTTTATATAGTTGATAGTTAATGGTGAAATTTAACCGATATTTTAAATTTATAAATAAAAATTAAATTAAAAAAATATTATCAAAAAAACTAAAAAAATTATCTATAAATTGAAACGTAAGAAAATTTGGTTGAAAATTATTCATATTAAAAAAAAGTTAATTAGAAATGTTAAAAAATTATTTCAATTTGATGGCACATAATTTAAGATGATAGACCAAAAATAAAAAAGATAATGCATTATTTATAAGCAATTACTAAGAAAGAAAAAAGTTTGCTTATAAATTCAAACCATGTAATTTATAAACAATTCAAAAACGTGGTATGGAGCCAATAAAGTTAATGGTATCCAAAAATTCGAAGAGAATATGCTTATCAACATTAATGTTTATATTTCATATAAGATTATTTATGACTGTAATAGTATATAATATAAAAAAATATATATTTTTTTAGTAAAAATACAACGAACAAATGAAGCATAGATGATTGTGGTTTGTGTATGAAGTTTGACTAATAATATTGAAAAAATTAAAAAAATATATATATTATATTATATTTGTCGGTATTACTCTGAACATGTTATAATGCCAGATAAAAATGAGTTATATATATTATTAATTACTAAAAATATTTTTCTTGGGAGAAGATATTATTATGTGATGTCACGTGGAAACCACGTGAGGGGAGGCCGTAGTCATGGCGCCTATGACGTGACGTGGACCATTTTTTCGTTGAGGTGGGACCCGGCCAAGTAGGAAGTGGCCTGAGTGTGACACGTGTCATTAAGTCCGTACAGTGAAGAAAATGGAAGAGTTGGTGGGACGAGGAAAATGGTTGGAGGGAAAACTGAGCTGAGCCCCCTCTCCTCCCAACACATTATTTCATTTATTTATAAAATAAATAAATTAAAATGTGAAACGTGTCTCCTCAACTTTATCCACTTTTAACAACCTCTTCCAATAATTACACTTGTTCTTTATGATAATTACCATTAATGCCATTCATAGTAATAAGAATTTTTTAATTTAAGAAAATTGCCTATAAATTGGATGTGTTGATTTATAATTTGGTGTTTTAATATTTTTATAAAATTTTGTGAAATTATAAATAATTTAATATGTCAAAACTAAAGTTAAAATAATTTCTTGTATTGTGAAATAAAATGTTTAGATTTTTTTTTAAAACTTCACATAAATTGTTAATATAAATTTTAGTTGAGAGTATCAAAAGAATAGAATTGAGAGAAGTAATTCTGTAAGTATATTTAAATAAATACGATAATGGTAAGAATAGATTAGATTGAATTTAATCTAAAATATAAAATTTACATTTAATGTGAATTTGATGTACTATGAATAAAATAATACAAATCAAATTAGATAAACACTCTTATTACTAACATATCTTAAAAAAAAATATATATATCAGTATCAACTCAAATAAATAATAAAAATATAAAAAATTCTATTATAATGTAATGATTATAATTCATTTGTAAAATTTATAATTTTGAGAGCATAATTATAATATTTGATTTATTTTTAGATCAAAATAAAATCTTGAACACATTCTAATCTACTTAAGAAAAAGTTGACACCTAAACCAAGAAACACTAATTTTGTAAAAAAAAAAAAGGCCAAAAAATCTATTTTTTTTTTTGGTAAGGGTTAAAAAATAATTTTAAAATAATGTAATATAAATCAATAATAAGTAAAATAAAAAAGTTCTCCATATTACATTAGAATATGGATTATCATTTTGTTTTATTTTATAAATACAAAAAAGAAAAAGGAGGAACTAGAAGTGAGATTGGATTGAGGGACAAAAGTGTAAAAAGGTTGAAATAGAAGGGTAAAAAGGGAAGAGAGTATTTAATGGTTATCCAAAAGCCAAGTAAGAGGTGGTGTGGTCGGACAAGGGCGTGCTGTCTGGGTCACGCTCACCGAGTCAAGCTTCTTTCTCTTTCTCTTTCTCTTATCTAAACAATTTTCCCTTTTCAAAAATTAACCCAAATCAAATTTTATTAATTATTTTTATTTTTAATATTTTTTTTATTTATTTAATTTTCTTCTGGGGAAAATAAACGCCTACTTCACCCTTTTACCAATCCCCAGCTGTCATTTATTAGCACACAGCTCATTTCATCCACTTCTAATAACTTAATATGAATTCTCTTTTTTACCCCTCTCTTCTTCCATCTATTTAAAATATAATAAATAATAAAAATGGTATCAAACTATTGATTTAAATGCATATTCCATTTCCTTATGCCCATTCATCCTATTTGCCCACGTGACTTATTTCATAAAGGAATATTATTAGATAATTTCATAATATTCGATTCTTCTTGTTTATATATATATATATATAGATTATTTGCGGCAAAACTCCTTAAAGTAGGGAAGTTTTTGCAACTAACCTCCAATTCTAAAATTTTTGCGGTAAAACTCCCTAAACTCAAGTTTTGTTAGCAGTTAGCCATTTCCGTCCATTTTTGGCTGTTAACTGCCATGGTGGAATATCCACGTGTACACAGTGTACACGTGGCACAATTTTATTGGTCCACGTAAATAAATATTTAAAAAAATAAAAAAAAATAATTATTTTAAAAATAAAAAATAAAAAAATTATTTTTCTTTAAAAATTAAAAATACAATTTTATAAAAATAAAAATTAAAAAAAAAACACCCTAACTCCTCCCTTCTTCTTCTTCTTCTTCTTCTTCTTCTTCTTCTTCTTCTTCTTCTCTTCTCTGCTAAAAACGACACACACACACTCTCGCCTCCCCTGGACACACACACACACACACTCCCTCTCACCAATTCAGTCCGCCCAGCCACATCTCACCGTCCTCATCCAAAGCCCTAAACCTAATCCACCATAACCCTAGAATCCCCAAATCCCCCAAACCCAGATCCCCGAATCCCCTAAACCCTCGACGACCCAGATCTGGCTCCATCTCCTCGAACCAGCGAGAGCAATCTCCACCTCTCCGAGACCGAGGCTTTCATCGTCAGAATCTCCACTTCTGCCATCGCCGGTTGGGTGTTTGAAGTGGTTGATATTAGGGTTCCGATTTTGGAGGTCATGGATGGGTGTTTGAAGGAGATAAGGAAGACGAAGTGGTGGTGGAGATTGAGAAGGAGAAGAAGAGTGGGAATGGGGCGGCTTGACAGAGAGAGAACGAGAGGAAGAGTGGGAATGGGTTAGGGTTATTAGGGTTTATTTTTTTATTTTTTTAAAATTGTTTTTTTAATTTTAAATTTTTTAATTTTTAAAGAAAAATAATTTTTTTTAATTGTTTATTTTTAAAATAATTAATTTTTTTTTAAAATATTTATTTACGTGGACCAATAAAATTGTGCCACGTGTGCACTGTGTACACGTGTACACTGTGTACACGTGGACATTCCACCATGGCAGTTAACAGCCAAAAATGGACGGAAAGGGCTAACTGCTAACAGAACTTGAGTTTAAGGATTTTTACCGCAAAAATTTTAGAATTGGGGGTTAGTTGCAAGAACCTCCCTACTTTAGGGGGTTTTGTCGCAAATAACCCTATATATATATATATATATATATTTTTGGGTGATTCTACAATGTACTTCTTTAAAAAATGTACTGATGCACACTCTACTTGTTTCGGCATCTAAAAAAATTTTTAGTCTAATTTTTTTTCATATCCATGTACGTTATAGCTATTTAAGATATCCTACAAAATTTTGAGAAATTCGGAATAATTTACAGTATAGAAAATAATGTTCAAACAGTCTATTTTACACGCGTATAAAATAAAATAGTTACGCGTGCAACACACTGCTTGAACGCAATTTTTAGCGTGTTTAAACTTTTCCGAATTTCTTAAAATTTTGCAGGATGTCTTAAATAACCATAATTTAATGACCATGAAAAAAATTTTGACTAAAAAATTATTTCGGATACTAAAACAGATAGAGACGTATCGATATATCCTTTTTAAGGGGGTGCATTATAGAATTTCCCTATATTTTTTTGCTCATTATGATTTTATTAAATTAAATCCACAGCTTTATAACTTTTACTAACTATTCTTTAGTTATTTTTTCTTTTAACATTTTTACAAATTAACGTGCCCCAAATGCAGATATGATTTTTTTTTATGTATTTATTTAATTAGTCAACTTAGTTTTTCTTGGAGCCTTGAAATATTGTATGATATTTATTTTTTATATAAGAGTAATGAGATACAAGTACCGTATCCTATGATAATTGGTTGGTCGATTGTAAGTGAATTAAATTTAAATGTGTACTCTCTTAATGGAGTTTATTTATTTTTTTTTTTTGAAAGAAAGTAATGGAGTTTATTTTTATATTTTAGTAATTTGTTTGTTTCTTTGTTTGTTTTTTCAAATATTTTTATTGGTAAAAATTTATTATATGTAACGTCTCTTTAAATTTTTATTAGATCTTTTCTTAAAAATTAAATGACTTTTACACATTAATACATTTTTAATGTTTCATAAATTAACTACTGATCCTACATATTATTTCGAGTATTTTCAGCGTGTTTTGTCTTGACTTTCACTCGTATACTTCTTGGAAAAACTATTCAGAAAGTCACACATCTTAAAATTATCTCAAGTCAAATACGCTTAACTTGAATTGACTATCAGAAAATAAGATCCACCTTATTGATACAAGTAATACCAATCAATCTAGTTAAAAATAATCTCATACTTACACAATTTTAGAATAAATATTTATTGATTTGTTTTTTAACAATCTTTATTTCAGTGAAAATATATAATTTTAGATTAATTTGCAAAAAAAGATGTAATAAAATAATATTAAACAGTTTTTCAAAAAATATAGTATATAGTTCTTCAAAATATATTACCAAAATATTATTTAAGTTACTGCTTAATTAGTTGTTTCGGCATTTAAATTTTTTTTTAAGTTAAACTTTTTTATAATTGGATATATTGTACCTATTTTCAAACAGTTCTTTACCATGCTTATAAGAAAAAATTATCGTACGTATAACAAAATATTATAACTTTATTTTTAGTACTGTAAATTATTCATTTTTTTAAAAAAAAAAATTACAAGTAATTCTATATAGCTACAAAATATATGATCATGAAAAAAATAAAAAATAGATTAAAAAACTCTTATAAACGTCGAAACAGATAAAAAATTTATCGAAACAATTTTTTAAAAGAGTGTACTATAAACTTACTCAAAATAATATAGTGATATTTCATATTTTTTTTCACGTAATATACCATATTTGTTTAAGGTGATAAAAAATTGGTGACCATAACTTTATCATTTTCTAATATACAATACTAGAGAACTAATTCGCGCTTCGCGCGGTTTTTTACAATAGTTTTAAATTTTCGTAGGTTAAATCATTGTATAAAATTAATAATATAATATAATGACAACACAAATTTTTGAACTCATATTTTTAACAATTGAGCCTGCTAATATTCATGTATTTTATCTATATATATTAGGATGATTATTAGATTATGTAATAAAATAAAATTAAATTAACTTAACATATAAATTTTTACTCATCAAATTTAAAAAGATATTGATATCGATGTATATCTTGGTAGGATTTTTTTCAAAAAATAGTTGATCATCACTAATAATAATGTTACATATAAATAGTGTTTATGATAATCCACAAATTATACACTATCCAGAACTTTTATCTCATTTCTTTGAGAAAAAAAAATAATTAGTTAAATAGTATATATAATATTGAAAACTCTTGATAATAAATGATTTTATGGGTATTTTTAATCGTAGTTTACAATATGTATATGCAATTTAATAATAATAGTGATAGTTACTAAAAATAAAAAGAAATTAACATTGGTCTATTAATAAATAGTTTTATTATAATTTTTTTTTCATGTGATTTTTTCTAGTAAAAAATTTAAAATTTAACATAGAATAGTAAAATTAATAAAAAATTTTGTAATTAAAGTGAAAACTATTTAGCATTTTATATATAAAAAATATATATATAATTATATTTCTCTCTTAAAAAAATTTTAACTAAAAAATAGATAAATTCTAATTGATAAAAAAATAATAACTAATTACGACGAAAATAGACCTTTTTAATTAATTATTAGTTGAAAGTCAATTTACAAATTATTTATTTAGTAACTGAAAAAATAAATTATAAATAGATAATTTGTAAATGCACTAACAATTTATTAGCTTACTTATTTCAAATCAAAAGTTTGTTCATGCTTACTTGATATTTCAATCTTATCATTTTGACAATATTTTATGGTCTATATAAATATATATACTCATATATGTGCATTATTGTTTTTTGAACTTCTCTATGCAATTCAAAAACATAATGATTTTTTTAAAATAAAAAATAAAAAAACAAAAGCAATAACTGATTTTGAGTTAATTATATTATTTTATACACTACATTTTTTAATGTAATTAAAAAAAAGTTGTTGATATGGATGGTATAGATCGATTTATTTTTTGTGGGAATATGGATAGACTTTTGATATTTCTATTATTACATATTAATTATTATCATGATTGATTTTGAAGAATGATATGAACTTTTAGATGTTATATTTGAAGTGGAATAAACACAAATGTGTGTATATATGTATATTGTATAGTAACTTCTTTATATATTCATTTCATTAATAAAATAGTATTGTGTGGTCTATATACAGGGCCGATCCTAGGCATAAACGGGTTAGGCCCGCATCTAGGGTTCACTCATTTTAAGGGTCCAAATAAAAAAAATATTTTTAAAAAATGAGGAAATTACACTCTATACCCTTTTTATATTGTCCTATTTTATTTTTACCTTCTTTTTTAAAATCTATCATTTTTACCTCTTTTTTTAAACATTGTACCAATTTTACCCCTATCACTTCAAGATACTCTCCATGTGATTCTCTTATGTAAGGGTATTTTGGGTACAATATATATAAAAAGAGGTATGTTTCAAATAAACATAAAATTAGAGGTAAATTTGATTAATTGATGAATAAAAGAGGCATTTTTCAACTTACCCCTTAAAAAATATATATATTTTTTTAATAATTTTAAAAAATATCATTTATCTTTATAATAAGGGTCCAACAAATTTATTTTGCTTATAACTCATTTTAACTCAGAGTCAGTCTTGTCTATATATATATATATTCTTCTTATTATATAAGCATACGGTACTTATAATTATTAATGATTGTATCTATTTATACATATGTTATACATTGTACTATATATTATGGTTCTTATAAATCATAATTATATATATACTTTTCTTTCTTAATAATATAGTCTAATTAAATTACTAATGTAATTAGTAATTAAAAATCTCATAATTACTCCTTACTAAATTAAAAGAAAAAAAGAATATCATAATTATTGTAAAAGATAATATTAATATTAATCTCTTTTCATTTTCTTTTTGTTATAGATTACTAAATGTTAAATATATAAATAATTAGAAAAAAAATAAAAAATAAATTATTAAAGGAAGAGAATGCTACATCATTTTTCAAAGATAAATATGTAATTGTATTTAATTACAATAAAAATAAATAATAAAGTAGATTAGAAATAATGTGGCCAAAAACAAAACATACATAATATATAAAGTTTGTGAAAGAAAGAGAGATAGAGATATGAAAAATAAAAAGTTTGAGAATTTATACCAGAAACATTTTAATCTATCACTTATAGAATTACATAAATATAGATAATAGATACATACATTATATATACACACAATTATTTAAAAGATAACAAAAAAGAAAAAAAAAATGAAGAAATTGTACCGTAATGAAATTTGTCAATGAAGCTATTGTATTTTGTATTTCACTCTTAACTTGATTATCATTTCTTCAAATCTAGATGTGTATATATAGTGATGAAAATACAAAAATATTGAAAGGAGTTGTGGGTAAGTTAAAAGGTTGTAACTTAAGTTTTTATATTTATGTATTTATGTATAGTGATAAATATGCAATTATAAAATATGTTATGAAGAAGTGAAAAAGTTATAACATTAAATTATTTATTATTATTAATTATTAATTAATTATACTTTTTTATAAATATATGAATATAAAATAATAAAAAAATGAAAACTTTTTAAAAAAAAAAGAAAATAGTGATAGAATGAATATAGAGTGCCACCTAAACCTCTATTGTGCTTTCCTTTATTTATATATATAGATATATATAGATTAGTAAATTTGTAAAAAGAATTATTTTTTTAATATTAATTTCTAAAACCAATTGTGACAAATAATGTACCCTTTATAGTTACTATAATATATAAAGTAAAAATAAAATGCTTATGAAAATTGATTGGTTCCAAATACAGCTAATACTTTGATTATCCCAGATTCAGACCAATTAAATTAATTAAACAACTACTTTAACCATCAACTTTGCAGCCCAAAATTTGTAATAGGAATCCTTTACAATTCAATGTAAAAAATTAAAAAATAATTAAACTTTTCACATGATTTATAATATTGTTAAAAAATCTCAATAGAATATTATGTTTTAGGGTTGAAAGGTCATCAATAAAGCATATTATTTTATAGTTATTTATTTCAATTAGTGTTAGCCACCACACTATGAAATATCTTTAATTATTTAATTTGATTATCCATTATATTATCATACAATATTATAATATATATAAATAATTAATAGTCCTAGAAAGCCGACTCCCTAATTATTCTCAATTGACTATGACTTTGTCTAATTTTTAATGGAATAGATGAACAAGGTTAAACCTAGACTATTGGATGGAATTATATTAATAAAATATAATTAAGAGTTTTTATATATTTTATATATATACATAATACATGTGATTACCCACTAAAATAATTTGGTGATTTAGTTAGGTTACCCAAACTTTCACTAATCACTTATTGAATTTTTATCAATATTTAAAAAATATTCAAGTACTTTAACAAAATAAATAATTTTAATGTATAGTCAATTGAATTTGTACATTTTTTACAATTTTTTTTTAAATGTCCTACTACATCTCCAATACATACTAATATAAAATAATATTTTATCATAAGGTTTGGGTCCAACCAAACATAACATTTCATGATTTCATCCCCTATTTTAATTGAAACAAATTAGATTTTCTTAAAAAAAAAAATTATAAACTTTTTGAAAATAATTACAAAAATACATATATCAACACGAAAAATATTGTCATTTTTACTATAAAAATGATAAACTATTTTTTATTATTTTATAGTTTAATTATAGTTATATTATAGTTATGATGAGGTTATATTTTGTTGTTTTTTAGTTTATTTACAATTGATTTAAAATTGTCGTGAGATTGATTTCTTGTTTTTTTTATTTAACTTTTTTTAACTTTTTACTGAATAAAGTGAATTTTTGTACGTAATTAAAAATTTTAAGCTAAAATTGTAAATAAAACGTATAAGAAAGTATTTCTATTTTTTTTTTTTTAAAAATGCGAATTGAATTTTCTATTAATATTTAATAGGCAAATTTGATATAATCTATTACATGCAGAAATTACTCACCCAACATAGTAAACTAAGACGTTTACAATTAAAAAAAATAAATAACATATTCATTTAATTTATAAATTGTGAGCTCTGAAAAATAAATTAGAACTATTATTCATTTTTAGTCATATTTTTTAAAGGATTATTACATTAAATTTACGTTTAATTTTTTTTATATATTTTTACTGTATTTTATAAAAAAATATAAAAAAAATACTTCAAAACAATATAAAAATAAATACAAATAATAAAAAATCAACAATAAAATAATAAGAATAAAATATAAAAATACACTAAAAAATCTTATTTTATATAAATAAAATTTAAAGTCTGCAAAAATATTAAAAATTCTGTAGAGATCATATTTATATATATATATATTTTTTTTTGAAATTATTTATTTTTTTAAAATAAAAAAAATCAAAAGGGTAGTTTAGTAATTTTCTTAATGAATTGAAAATTCGAAACGCAATCCGAAAAAACCCAGCTCGATTTAAATGGTAATATAAAACAAAAATAAAAATAAAAAAAAAACCGCGGTAAAGCTTTTTTATGGATCCTATCCCATGTCTCTGATTTATACATATATATATATAATAATATATATATCTCTATATATCTATATCTATATCTCTCTCTCTTTAAGGATCTTTCTCATTCTTCATTGAAACATCCAGCACAGCCTCCATTCTCTCTCTCTCTCTCTCTAGGATTTGGGTCACGCGCCGGTGTATTATAACAGCCATATCCGATCACCGGAATCTCGCTGCGAAGGTATCTCCTTAGGCTTGATTTGAGAGTAGAAAATGGTTATGTTTTTCTCTGATCTGCTGTTAACTTGTTGAGATGAGTTTTTAAGAAATTTGTCTGTATTCTGTTTGGTGGCCGAGAAAGTTTTGTGTGAGAGGGGTATTAAAGTAAATAAACAGAAAGGAAATGGTTTCGAGTTTTGCTGATCTCTGTTGTTGATTGTTTTTTTTACTTCTTCTGAATTTTTGACTTGGGTTTTTTTTTTGATTCGTTTGCTTTGTTTCTGTAAATTGAAGCCGAAGGGTTTTGAAACATGATATCTGATATTAGGTCTTTTTTTTTGGAAAACTTTTGGATCTTCTATTTGAGTTTTGTTTTACAAATTTGACTGATCTTAATTATATGTAACGTTGTATGAGATCATCAACTTTTTTTGGGGGGGTTAAGATCTTTAATTTTGGTTGTTGAATAAATTTGTATTTATTTATTATTATTATTTGAAAAAACTTTCTTAGATAAACTTTGAAAATGCATTTGGTTTCTATTGACGGAGAAATCAATTTGCTTTTTTTAGTTATTTGCATATAAGATATAAGATTAGATAGATAGGATAAGGTAAGGTAAGATAAGATAACTTGAGGTGTAAAGATACTAAAATTACTAGAACTTATCTTGTGTAATACCCTTTCTTCTAGGTTGATATGATTCTTTAAAAGGAAAATGATTCAAAGGTAACAAGAAAAGGACAATTAATACCGTTTTTAGAGTCTCACGCAATCAGAAAATGGAAGAAATCCTGTTTAAAGGATTTAATGATATTGATATTTAGACATGCTTTTAACTTTTAATGGGTAGATTACTGGTGAGTACAGTGATTAGGTGAAGAATTTTGTGAAATGAAAGCGTGTTTCTATTTAATTTTTCTCTTGGAGTTGTCAAAGGTGCCTAACTTACTGTAATTTCATTGTATAGTTTGAGAACAATATCTCAGTTTTAAATATTATGTTCCATTGGGTGTATATATATGTATAGACTTAAATTAGGTTTTACTTGAATAGTGTTACTGATAATCTGCTGTTCTCCCTCTCTGTAGTGGAGGTTTTTCTTTTTGGGTTTTTAATACTGATTATGCGCTTGATTATGGAACTTATCTTCACATTTTATTGATGTTTGCGTTGTGTTATATTTTTATTTTGCAGGTTGGTGTATATTTCTAGCTGGGCAGAAATTTTATCAGCAAGTTCTACTCTCTTTATGTCTTAGTAGGAAATATATTATTTTTCTACTCACAATGGCATCAAGGTCTTGTACAAACCTATTAGGTTTGGCCAATAGTGGCCTACTAGATTTTCCTTCTACTCCCAGTCCTCGGCCCCTTCCTCGTGTGATGACAGTTGCTGGCATTATCTCTGATTTAGATAGCAGTAATGATGCGGATTCTGATGCTGCTTCTTCTGTTTGTCGTGATCGAAAAATTATAGTGGCGAATATATTACCTTTGCATGCAAAAAAGGACACAGAAACTGGAAAATGGTGCTTCAGTTTTGATGAGGATTCCCTTCTGTTACAGTTGAAGGATGGGTTCTCTTCGGAAACTGAGGTCATTTATGTTGGTTCGCTCAAAACTGAAATAGATGTCAATGAACAGGATGAAGTTGCACAGACATTGTTGGAGGATTTCAACTGTGTGCCTACATTTCTACCTCATGATGTCCATAAAAAGTTCTACCTGGGTTTTTGCAAACAGCAGCTGTGGCCCCTATTTCATTACATGCTACCGATTTGTCCAGATCACGGCGATCGATTTGACCGCTCCCTGTGGCAGGCATATGTATCTGCAAATAGAATATTTGCTGATAAAGTCATGGAAGTCATTAATCCTGACGATGATTTTGTTTGGGTTCATGATTATCATTTGATGATTCTTCCTACATTTTTGCGGAAGAGATTCTATCGAGTAAAGCTAGGATTCTTCCTTCATAGCCCATTCCCTTCTTCTGAAATCTATAGGACTTTGCCTGTTCGTGACGAAATTCTAAGGGGCTTGCTGAATTGTGATTTAATTGGTTTTCATACTTTCGATTATGCTCGTCACTTTCTCTCATGTTGCAGTAGAATGCTGGGTCTTGACTACGAATCAAAGCGAGGGCATATTGGACTTGATTATTTTGGCCGCACTGTGTACATTAAGATTCTTCCAGTAGGTGTTCATATGGGTCGGCTTGAATCCTTTTTAAATTCTTCTGCTACAGCTGCAAAAATAAAGGAGATTCAAGAACGATTTAGCGGCAAGAAGTTGATTCTTGGAGTTGATGACATGGATATATTTAAAGGTATCAGTCTCAAACTTCTAGCAATTGAACAGCTTTTGCAGCAAAACCCTGCATTGCAGGGTAATGTAGTCTTGGTTCAGATTGTGAACCCTGCAAGGGGCTTGGGGAAGGATGTTCAGGAAGCTAAAAGTGAGACTTATTTGACGGCTGAAAGGATTAATGAGGCTTATGGTTCATCTAACTACAAGCCTGTGATTTTAATTGATTCTCCTATTCCACGTTGGGAGAAGACAGCTTATTATGCTGTAGCAGAATGTTGCATAGTGAATGCTGTGAGAGATGGAATGAACTTAGTTCCTTACAAGTACGTTGTTTGCAGGCAGGGAACTCCATGTATGGATAAAGCTTTAGGCATAGAAGCAGATACTCCTCGCACGAGTATGCTTGTCGTGTCTGAATTCATTGGTTGCTCACCTTCCCTTAGTGGAGCAATCAGAGTTAATCCTTGGGACATTGATGCTGTTGCTGATGCATTGAATTTAGCACTTACCATGTGTATGTCTGAGAAAAAATTGCGCCATGAGAAGCATTACCGTTATGTTAGTTCTCACGATGTTGCCTATTGGGCTCGTAGTTTTATGCAGGATTTGGAAAGAGCATGTCAGGATCATTACAATAAACGTTGCTGGGGGATTGGTTTGGGCCTGGGTTTTAGAGTTGTTTCTCTTTCTCCCAACTTCAAGAAGTTGGCAATTGAGCATATTGTCTCAGCATATAAGAGAACCACTAGAAGGGCTATATTTCTTGATTATGATGGTACCGTTGTTTCCCAGGCTTCTATTATGAAATCTCCAAGCCCCGAAGTAATCTCCACTATAAATTCTCTCTGCAATGATCCTAAGAACACCGTGTATATTGTTAGTGGGAGGGGAAGAAGTTCTTTAAGCGAGTGGTTTGCCCCATGTGATAGACTAGGAATTGCAGCTGAGCACGGATATTTCATAAGGTATAATGATGTCTTTCTTGCCCTCATCTTTTGTTTTTTAGACTAGCCCATAAGGCGTTTTCTCTAGTGTACCGAGGTTTTTTCTTATCTTTTGTTTGTTTTGTGTAGGTCAAGCGGAACATCGGAGTGGGAGACTAGTCCTGTTGTTGCTGATCTTGATTGGAAAGAAATTGTTGAACCTGTTATGACATTGTACACAGAGGCTACCGATGGATCTACTATTGAGGTTAAAGAGAGTGCATTGGTATGGCATCATCAAGATGCAGACCCTGATTTCGGTTCCTGTCAAGCAAAAGAATTGTTGGATCATCTCGAAAATGTACTCTCTAATGAACCAGTTGTTGTTAAGAGGGGTCAGCACATTGTTGAAGTTAAGCCACAGGTATATATTCTCTTCTCTCTCTTAACAAAAGCACACACAAAACTATGTGAAATTTATAGCTAATCACAACTATGAAATTTATAGCTAATTGCATTTAACATACAGGGGGTAAGCAAAGGTTTGGTTGCCGAAAAGGTTCTTTTGAGAATGGTTGAAGAGGGGACGGCACCAGATTTTGTTATGTGCATTGGAGATGATAGATCTGATGAAGACATGTTCGAAAGCATACTAAGCACGGTCTCTAGTCCATCCTTGCCTGCGCCTCCCGAGATCTTTGCCTGCACTGTTGGGAGAAAGCCAAGCAAAGCAAAATATTATCTAGATGATGCAACCGACGTTGTAAAGTTGCTAGAAGGCCTAGCAACTGCTTCAGTCCCGAAGCCACGACATCTAGCTCAAATCCAGGTTTCTTTCGAGAGTGCCCTTTGTTGAAAAAGGTAGATTTCACTAGCAGCTTTTGATACAAACAGGAACCATTGTTTTTGTTATATAAGAAGTGGGGGTTCCCTTTTTCTGAGAAATCCAGATGATGTTTTCGAATGACGATTAATCTTAAAATGCGATGCATGACAGAGCTTGCTGATCACTAATCTGATTGGTCCTTGTTGGGATGAACTGTGCATTTCAGTGCAATATTAACAAGACCATGAAAGTTGACCATTCTTGTATTTGTATATGGTGACATCAAAATCTTTGTATTTACGGGTGTGCCCTGTAAAAGAGTTGTCTTGGGGAATCAGTTTTTACACAAAAGTCCTTAATTAATGGCTGTTTTATTGGTCAGGCCCCTCCACTATTAACTTGTATAGATACAATGTTTCTTTTCATAATAGAAAATGTCAGTTTGTTCTAATGTTGTATCTCTATTCATGCTAACTTACATTATTGGCTATTTTTTCACTTTAGTCAATTTTTTTTGGGTATTATTATTTATTCCAATGACCTTGATGGAGTTGATTGATTATCTAGATTGAAGGTTCAAGATTATGAGAATCCAAAGGAATGAAAGAAAAGAGAAAAAGATAAATGATTATCTAGATTGAAGGTTCAAGCTTATCTTCTTCTAATGGTGTGTAAAGTTAATGGTCCTTTCCAGTTTTCCCATCCCATGTGGAACTATAAATAATATAATAATAATAAAAAACCATAAGACAAAGATACAAAGCACTTTTATTATATTCCAATACCATCCCATTTGGAGAAACACAAAGTTAAACATAAGGCATATATTTGAGGTTCTGAAATATTTGAGAAGAATAGTACAAGGGTTTGCAGTGTATGTTTGTATTATGATTTTGGTACTCTTCACAGCTAATTGTGGTCCATAAAACACCATAGATATTTCTAACTATTACCCCCTTTTTTTACAATGTGGCTACCATTAGTACCTCATCTCTTTTTGGTGGGTGTATGAGTTAAATACAAGGAAGGAACTACATTTATTGGCTCTGCAATTACTGGTTTAAAAGAGAGTTGAATTTTAGGTCTCAATATTTGAGCTCTCTCACAATCACAATGAATGATGTAAAATAGATGTACTTTCATAATATACCAAAAAATAAAATATTAAAAACACTTTAATGCTCTCTTTTACTTTTTTTTTTTTTTTTACCTTTTGTTATAATTTTTAATTTCTACATTTTTTTTTTGGAATTTTTACACTAAGTGACTTTTTTTACCAATATTTAACATTTATATTTGCTTTCTCTTTTTTTTACATTTTTACATTTTAAAATTTTCTCTAATACTATTATAAAGTTTACTAATTACAATTATACGAAAAGTGTTATTTTTCTTTCTTCTTCCTCTATTCACATATATTTATTTAGAGTGGTAGCCATCTCTACCCTTCCATCTCACTTTCAGCCCCTCTTGTCTCCATTCCTCCCGTCTCCATTCCTCCCATCTACAGCCTTTCTTGCCATGCACAACTTCTTCTTAACCTTCCTATGGCGCAGTCTAAGGAGAAAGAGACACTCTTTGAGTTTCTTCATCTCTTGGTCAAATCATCTCCATCTCTTTCAAACTTCTTTTTGCTACTATTGATATAGTTTCAAGCTCTGATTTGTAAGTTATTCTTTTCTTCTTCTTCTCCTTCTCCTTCTTCTTCTTCTTTTTTCTTTTCAAATTACATCAATATAAAAACTTTAATTTAAAAGTTTTATAAGAATATTGTTGTAGTGTGATTCTTTATTGTTGATTCTACCCATTTGCCCACAAATTTTGTGAAATTTTTTCTTCTTCTGTAAGTTGAGTTTTTTTATTTATATGTATATAAGGTCATACCTTCCATGTGTTTGACAAAATGCCTAACATAGTTAATATTTTTTATTAGCCTAAAAAAATAGGGCATCTTCAATTGTGCTATTTTTTTCATCTTTAAGTTAAGTTTCTTTATGATATTATTATTGTTTTTATTTTGTAGAACTGAATTTAATGAATTAGTAATTTTATCTTCAGATCTTAAATAAATATGTTGATTTATTGTTGTTTATAAGTTGTTTTATAGTTGCTTTCATCTTTTTATTTATATTGCTGCTATTGTTATTGTTGTTAATTGTTGTTGTTGCTGCTGCATTTTCAGTTAATTTATTTTTATTGGCGAAGCTCAAATCTAAATGTTAGGTATAAAACTCAAATTTAGAGTTTTATTATTCAATAATTTTCTTTGGATTTGATTTTAATTTTTTTTTTCAAATGATCTCAACTTTAAAATTTAATGCTTATTATTGTCCATTTATCTCACAAGCTGGCAAAGTTATTTTTCTAAGTTTTATAATTTTATGAATCAGAGATTTATCTAAAGACTTTAATTAACTAAGGTGATTTAACGTTGTGTATAAGTTGTTTTATAGTTGTTTCATCTTTTAATTTATTTTGTTGTTGTTATTTCACCAAGTTATCCATTGAAGAGGCTTTCAGAGCAAAAAGCGAGATAATGATGACGAGATTGCAAATTAAAAGATTAATGTATTAGTTTTGGTTATCTTTTTTTGGGTTCAAAGACCTGTTTTGTTATGTTTTATTTATTTTTTTTATGTATTAAGTTAGAAGAATTTTTCAACCTTAAATAGTTTATGTCTATCACTTTTTCAGTTTCTAATTAGTTGTTTTTTAGTTTTAATTTAGTTATTATACGATTCTTATTCTAGGGTTCTTAATTTTTTTTTTTTTAAAAAAAAATTAGATCATTGGGTTAGGTCTTACATTTATCAGTTGTATTTGAATTTTAATTTAGAGTTATTTTAGTTGCATATTTATTAAGTTTTACATTTTTTTTTATTTTTTAGTTGTTACATTGTTATTTTTATATTGTTCAGTACATGATATATTTACAGTTTTGTATAGCTATTAATCGTTTTTTATTAGTTCATTGCTTTATTAATTTTGTCATCATTATATTTTCAGGTGGGTGATAAGACATCTGATGTTGTTGATAAGTTGAAGCTTCCAAAGAAAAATATTGTCAAGGTTTATAATTTATTTTTTTTTTATTTGTATTGTTTGAAATGTTCTCTGGCTATAGTTCATTCATTTGAAAAAAATATATATATTTTATAGTAGCAAGTTGTTTTATAGTTTGTTTAATGTTGTTTTGATGTTGTTTTACTTGCTACAAGACTTGATTTTTAGTGATGATAAACTTCAAAATTGATCAGAATGAAGTTAGTGGCATACATCAAAAGTGTACAAGAAAATGTTCCAAAGTCTTTCAAGAAGGTTGGAGTTACTGTGCATGAATTAACGATTGAGAAGTGTGTTTCATTTTGGTTGTATATGCTGAAGAGCGACATTTTTTTTTTAAGAAACTTTACTTTTATATATTTTTTTTAAATTTTCTCTAGTTAACTTTATATATATCTTGTACGAGATATTGAATATTATAATTTCTTTTTAATTGTTTATATCTTTTACTACATTAAGAAACAACAATTATTATATTTTTAATTTATACATCAAGTATTTGTATAATTATATTTTTTTTTTTGAAAAAAAAGACAATAGTTGATAGTAATTGTTTTTAACTATTAACAACTATTTAATAACGATATAAAAAATCATAAAAACAACTGATAATATAAGAAATTTACAAATTTTAACAACTTAAATTAAAAGTGTACAAACAACGTGAAAGTAACATGTTCAAAAAATAATGAAATTAAACAACGTGTTTACAACTTTAAAACAACCGTAAAACAACAAACAATGTTACAACTAAATATAAGTAATTTTTTTTTTCATATTTACAATCTCTTTCTATCAATACCCATACTTGATTCAAAATCAACATAATGTTCTCTTATTATTTTTCATGTTTGGATGTAAGAGATAAAGATAAATTTTTGTTTTAACATGTAAAACCATATTCTTTTAATTGTTAAACAACTAGTATAGTGTATGAACAATTCATAACAAATTTTACAACAACATGAAAACAACTTGATATTATATAATATTTTCAAGTTGAAATAAGATGTTGCAAAAACAAAGAAACTTCACAATAACATGAAAATAATTTAATTATTCTTTTGCAGATATTGTGTAGTTTTTATTTTTGTTATTTTCAACCAGAATAATATCAATTGATGAACAAATAATAATTATAGCAAAGACACAAAACAACTCAAAATCAACTAGTGGTGTTGTTATTGCACGAGTATTTGTAAATTTTCTTCATATTTGCAATATCTTCCTGTCACATTCATTGTTATATTTGTATTGTTATTCTGTCGCTTGTACATTTTACTTTTATTTTTAGAATGGTAAAAAAACAACGTAAATGAAACTTAAAAACAACGTGAAAGCAACATATTTTTGTATTAAAATTTTAACACATACTCATTGTTCTTATTATATTTTCCAGAAATTCAATGTAGTAGTTTCCTTCCAGATTTTCAAAAATTATAAAAATACTGAAAATATATGTAAATCAACCAAACAACAACAAATAATTAACAAAATAATTGAAAAAAATACACTAAACAACATCATTTTTTTTTTCCAAAACTACATAAAAATTAGATCTTCTTTTTGAAAGAAAACCCAAAACGTGTGGGTATAAAAATTCAAGAAGACCTCTCAATCGCATGATATTCGTTGATTCCACTAGATCTCCCCCTAGATTGTTGATTCTTTCTCATTGGCTTCATGGATATCTCCCTACAGTGATCTCGTTGCCATGGTAGAACATCTAAGCAAAACTTCTTGCCGGCGTTAATGGAGATCAGCCCAAAGTTCTTCGCCGGCGTTCATGGAGATCGCAAAATAGTTTCTACATCATCTGTGGTTGATGATTCCGGATCTCCACCCCTTAATAAGCGTTGTTGACGATGGAGAAAAACTCACTATTTTGCTCTGCAAGAAGGAGAAGTTCTTTTGGAGAAGAAGAAGTCTCTGTGTCGTATTTTTGAAAAAAAAAACTTTAGTTTTCCTAATTTTGTTTATTTGGTCATATGGTAATAAAAAAGTAAATTCTGACCTAAATATAGTTATATATGAAAAAATCTCTTTTTTTTTTTATAGAAAGGAATAGAATTCACAAACTAACTAAACAAGGAAGGGTTATTGTCTAACACGATAAACGATACTGTTGGAGGAAATTCTTATCTCGAAAATTATATGTTATACAACTTAAAACATTCTTAGAGCAACTTCAATGTTGTTTCTATTATCGTTGTCCATGTATCTTTGTCAGGGGATATGAGTACTAGAAAGAGAAAATTAAATATTATATTTAAAAGTAGTAAGTGATAAAAATAATGTAGATGGGAGAAAATAAAAATCATATTTTAAAGTAATGTAAAATTTTGTGACGAATTTTAAAATTATTTACATTGGAGATACTCTTAACTACCACTACCGAATTACAATTAACTCAATAATCTCTACATTTCAAAATTATCACCTAATAATATTTCTCTCCTCCTTTCTTTCATTAAATTTTTTTTTATCTTTTTAAATAATATAATATATAAAAAAAGAGTAATGAATCATATAAAGTAAAAGTGTTTTTTTTGGAACTAAAATACAATAATAGCATTAACTAAAAACTAAAATAAAAAGAGTGTGAATTTGATTATGTATTTTTAGAAAGTACACCTAGATAAAAGACAGTGCATATCATCAAGAATCAAAATCAAATTTTGCATAGTATCTAGTACTAATAGTACCCATATTTCCTTATTTTGAACTATAAGGGTTTGCATTACAACAACCACCCATTTTCCAATTCGTGTGGTGACGATGATTTGGTCATGCAGCAGCTACTACTTTTGTGGAATATCACATTCACATGGCATTATTAAAAAAATAATTAAAATTAAAAAAAAAAATTGCCAACTTGCATTAGAGTAAACATTGACATCATTAGGCCCAGCCTGGCCCAGCTAACTTTTATGGCTTATTGCTGCTCCTGTCACTCTATCTGGGCCCATATCCACAGCCCATGTCTCCCCAATCTCTCTCTCTCTCTCTCTCTCTCTCTCTCTCTCTCTCTCTCTCTCTCTCTCTCTCTCTCTCTCTCTCTCTCTCTCTCTCCTTCTTTGGGTCAAATTAATGACCAAATGAAATTGTCACTTAAGTGATGTCCTTGTTAGTTGTTAATAATAGTGACCTTTTTTTCTAAACTATGTGACACTATAAGTATGTTGTCTTCTAATTTTAACATGTAACAAATTATGATTCTTGAATTTTTAAGTTTTTTAAAAATTTCTCTTAAATTATTAAGATTATTAGATTTAAGGATTTTTTTTTATTAATTTTAGTAAAAAAAGTCTAACATAAATAAAAGTTTAGAAGCTTAATTTGTTACATGTCAAAATTCGAATGATATGATTTGGTAGATATTAAAGTCTAAGAAACATAATTTAGTATATGGACAATCACAAAATTAATAAAATTGAATAAAATCGAACAAATGTTCTAAATTCCAACACAATTATCCTAATTATCTTAATAAGTAATGCTTGCATGTTTATTGTTATTCGTCTTCTTAATTTCACTATTAACTTAAATAATAATAGATCAAATCTCAATTTAAAGCTCTTTAATTAATTAATCTTTTCTTTTTTTAATTAAGCTAACATAACATGTGGGTCTCTATCTATAAATCTACTCAATAATAAACAACTACAGTTATAAACAAATATAGAAAAATAAAATAAAACCATTATCAACGGTAATAAATACAACAATGACTGTAGTTAGTATATATATAAATATATTAAGAAAAACAAAACACCATTTAGACATGGCGAGGATTTAGGTAATAATAGGTTAGAGAATAAATGTAGTGTGATTATGAATCTGAATGTTTTTTTAATTTTTTTTTAAAAAAAAGCTGAAAATGTTATGGGTTTTTTTTTTGGGAGAAAGATTAGAAAAAAAGGTTATGATTCTCTCTCTTTTGTGGGGCTTTGGAATCAATCTCAAAAACCAGTCACTCAAGCTTTTTTATTATTTCCATTAATTTTTTAATCAAAATTTTCTACTGAGAGAGAGAAAGATGAGAGCTTTGTTGTTGCTTTACTTTCCCATTTCTCCTTTTCCTTCTTCCTTTGTCTCTTTCGTCTTTTGCCATTCCACTAAACACTCACTGCGCTTTCATTCAAAGTAAAAAGCCAGTGGTTTTGGGCTAAGCTCAAAAACCCCACTCACTCACTACTACACTCATTGATATTACCATTACCATCTTACTATATTCATATTTAGCAAAAAAAAAAACCCAGATAGAGTTAGGGTTTTTGTAATGCCAAGAGCTTGAAAAAATTCATCTTGTGGGTTCATTTTGAAGATTTGAGTAATGGGTCAAAACCAGCTTTTTCTGGGTTTCACTCTTTTGGTTGTTTTATTTGGATGTGTCTCTTCAGCTTCTACTAATGTACCAGCAAGTAAGTGAAGCTTCAAAATGTTCTTTACTTGTTTTACTAAGGTTTCCATATTTATGATCTGTTTTTTGGATTGCATTTTCAGAGATCGTTACTGGGTTTGTGTCAAATGCTGTATCTATGGCTATGAAATCTATATGGTCACTCAAACCGACAACAAAAACAGGTATAGATCTCTAGTGATGTATATACATTTTCTTCTTTTCTTACAAGATTTTTTTTCTTGCTCTTTATTTATTTATTCTATCTTTTTGCAGCTATTACTGGTCGTCCTTTGATGAAGTTTGAGAGTGGATATAATGTGGAGACAGTGTTTGATGGAAGTAAACTTGGGATCGAGCCTTATTCTGTTGAAGTTTTACCCAATGGGGAGCTTTTGATTTTAGATTCTGCCAATAGTAATCTTTATAGGATATCTTCTTCTCTATCTCTTTGTAAGTGGATTTGAGTTTCAATTGTTCTTTGCCTTTCATCTTTAGTAATTTGTAGCATCATTGTTTAAATCTATGCTGTTGTTTATTGTAGATAGTAGACCAAGGTTGGTGGCAGGATCTGCTGAAGGGTACTCTGGACATGTTGATGGGAAGCCTAGAGAGGCCAGAATGAATCATCCAAAGGGTATTACAGTTGATGATAGAGGCAACATTTATATTGCAGACACTGCAAATATGGCAATCAGGAAGCTTAGTGATGCTGGTAATTTCTATATAGGACAATTTGTTGTGTTTGTTTGTGTATTTCCCTTGCCAAATTGGGTGTTGTTGATTTGGTATAATATATTGAATATGAATGAAAATTGTGTGCTGTTTATTAGGTGTTACAACGATTGCTGGTGGCAAATGGGGTCGCGGGGGAGGTCATGTTGATGGACCGAGCGAAGATGCAAAGTTCTCTGATGACTTTGATGTGGTTTACATTGGAAGTAGTTGCTCATTGCTTGTAATTGACAGAGGAAATCGAGCTATCAGGGAGATTCAGCTCCATTTCGATGACTGTGCTTATCAATATGGAACTGGTTTTCCTCTTGGTATGTACTCTTTTCCAGCTAGAATTTTGTTTGTCTTTTCAACTTTTTTGCACAAAATATTGTAGGTGCTTATTTTCATTAGTATTGCTTGATTGCAGGGATTGCAATGCTTCTTGGTGCTGGTTTCTTTGGCTACATGTTGGCATTACTGCAACGCCGTGTGGGTACCATTGTCTCTTCGCAGAATGTAAGTAATACCGCCTTTTGTTATTAGGTATTATAACATGTGAGGATGAGTCTTCTTTTTGTGAAGAGAGCAAGAAAATGTTTTAGCATAAGTCAAAATTTCTTTGATTTCATTTGGTAAGAGTACAACATTTGTTTACATGTGTTGTATTGGTTTTTGCAGGATCTAGGCCCCGAGAAGACGAGCTTTACAGCAAGTGCATATCAGAAGCCTCCAAAATCAGTCAGGCCACCTTTAATCCCAACAGAAGACGAGCCGGAGAAACAAGAAGAGGGGTTCTTTGGATCGATTGGAAAGCTATTGGTAAACACTGGAACAGCTGGGATGGAAATTTTAGGTGCAGTCTTTCCTGGCTTTCGAAGAAAACCACCTTTGGACTATCAATATCAAAATCTACAACAGCAAAAGCATTTGAATACTTGGCCTGTGCAAGAAAGTTTCAATATACCGGATGAGGATGAGCCTCCTTCCATTGAAACAAGAACCCCAACACCTCGGAAAACATATGCTTTCATGTCCAAGGATGCTGAAAAGTTGCAACAATTGCGTCAGAGCCGAGCCTTTTACAATGGTTGGGACGATGACCTTCAGCAGCAGAAACAACAGCAGCAACAGCAGCAGCATCAGCATCATCAGCAGCAGCAGCATCATAACATGTACCACTCATCTGTGCCACATACTTACTACGAGCAAAATGAGGAAAAAACCAACGAAGTTGTATTCGGGGCAGTTCAGGAGCATGACCGAAGGCGCCAAACTGTGATCATTAAACCAGTTGACTATGGGGCTCCCATGTTTGATCATCACAACATTCGATCTAGAATCAATTCCATGGGCTTTAATAATAACTAAGGCAGATGAATGAATGATATATATACATATAGAAATTATTAGTTTTGACTTAATTTGGAGCACATATATAGTATTGAGTATTATTGAGCATGGGTTCTCTGGAGATGTAGAGGGTCATGTCTATTGGGGTGTGAGGTATACTGAATCTGTTCAATGTAATCAAGGCTGTTATTCAAATATTGGTTCAGCACATATATTAAGGAAAAAAATCTGGGCAAGCTTGTTTACTTAAAATGTAATTTTTATAGGCTGTTCTCTGCTGAGGAATCGAAAAAAATAAACACTATTAATATGCTTGAAAGAGCCTAAATGATGCCCAAGATTTAATTTGTGTCATTTGAAGTCAACATCAGCAGTTGTTTTCTTTTCGAGAATTGCTAAAGGGTGTTTAACATATTTTTTGCTATCATATTGCTATTGATGTAATTAAGTTTCGGGTTCCATACAACATGAGAAAATATCGTTTAGAGAATATCACTAACTAATCGTAGGACGTCACTTATAGAAGGTGTTAGACACTACTGGTGCCCAATAACAATACTTTTTCTATCTATAAACAATTTTGTTAATTAAAAGTAAAGCTTTAAATAACAGGCCGGTCTTTTCGACATGACACTAAAATTATAGATTTACAGCGAAATAAGTTTGAAAGTACGACACAAAAACACAAATTGATTAACCGTTTATAGTTAATTCATTAATTGTAACAAAAGAGCACAAATTCGAGTCCAAAACAAACCAATCTAGGTAAAACACGACACAAAAATATTAAGTTTACGAACCATGCCAAGCCAACTTATAAAATGATCAGCACAACACAATTCATATTCTTTTTTGTTTTGCCCAGCACACCAATTCCCATAATTTTGAGGGCTTTTCAAAATTTGAGTAACAACTAAATACATTATTAGAGCACTCCCAATAGCCCTTTAAGATAAAAATTCTTAAAAAATTTAAAGAACAATAGAGCAAATGCACCTTCCAACAAGTGATGTAAACTCTTCTATTTTCTTCAGATACATCTCTACATGTAGAGAAATAATATTTATTTTTTAAACATATTTTAATAATATGTCAATTATATTATATTTTATCTTTATTAATATATTAAAACATATATTATTTAAGTAATACGAAGAAGATAGAGAAAGAATAGAGATCTTAAAGTCATCTTCAACACACATTAAAAACTCAAATTTAGTATTATTTATCATTAAAATTAATCCAATCGAACACTAAAAGCTATTCTATATATATATATGAGATTGTCTATAAATTTTTTTTATTATTACAGTAGAACCTCTATTCAAGAATACACTTGGGACTAAGCAAATTATATTCTAATTGAGAGGTTATAACAAAATAGAGTTACATTAGAAAAAAAAAGAAATTAAAATACCAAAAAATATCAATGTAACAATAATAACAATAAATAATTATTAATACTACATTATAATAGAATTGTTTTAAAGTAAATATAATATTAATACATATATTACAATTTGGAATAAAATTATTAATTTTATGTAAATAAATTTACAAAATATATGTATATATTTTATAAAAATATAATTATTTTTATATAGAGGTATACTTTATTAATACGGGACTTAGAAAATGTATAACTAATTACAATTTAGAAGTTATTCTCATTTATAACTAGCCCAAATTGGAACTTAATTTTTTATAACAAATTAGATGTTATTCTTGAATAGAGTCTACTGTAATAGGACAATGTATACCGCATTAAAATTGCTTTTTATTTTTTTAAAATTTTTAGTAATTAAATAATTAAATTTTCTTAATGTATATGTATATTTATAAATTAAAATAATAAATAATATATTTTTTTCTGTGTAATTTATATTGTTGTGGTTGAAATTGAAAAAAAAAAAAATACTCTTTTGGTGTTGATTTAACCAAATTTAGATTTTACCATTGAGTTGCCTAAGATTACAAACCTAATAATTCATGACTGACAAGAAAGCATAATAAAGTAAGTGACTGACAAGAAAGCATGATCCATATTTTTGGGAAGTTAAGTCAGTAACTGACAAGAAAGCAGTGCAGCAAGCATGTTGGATTATTTACAAACCTAATATGTGACATAGTCATTGCAACAAGAAGCAGAGCAGGAAGGCTTTAAAAGTTTCAACAACTTCATCTTCTTCTGATGAGACCAGAGTTGCCATACACAGCTGCGTCTATCAGAGTAGTTTCTTTAGCCTTGTCCACAAAATGCAAAATGTTAGTCTCTATCATATTCTCTATCTTCCCATTTTCAGACAGAACAACATCACGCCTCTCCTGATACTCTTCTCTTTGCTCAACCATTCCTGTGGATGCAAAGTTCGATGACACCGAGCTTTCGTCAAAACTTATCAAATCCTTCAGTTGATTGTCATACTTTAATGACTTCATTGTCTCGCTACTGCTGCTACTATTATCGACACTGTCGCTACCAAGCAAAGATACGTGTTCCTTTGGGGAAATTTGGGGGACTAGATAATCTATTCTAAATAAAAGAGATATATGAGATAGGCTTAGCCAAAAGAGCCTTTCCAAGAACGAGCAAACTAAAGAGGAGTTAGCAGTTGCGCTTCTGATGGCGAAGCAGAGTATCTGAACTTGTTTCTCCAGATGGGTTAGGCAAAGCTTCCATGTCCCGCTGAAATTGCGCATCCTGATGCCTCCCTGTCTACAAACGAACATGGTTTTTATTATGCTGGTATGCAAATACAAAATTATCATTGCATTGAAGTGCAAGAAGAAACTTACATGAGGAAGGATATAAGGCCTGAGTGCAAACCCACCAGCAAAACCGAGTATGCATGCAACTCCCACTGCCACACTCCAAATCGAAATAGCTCCCACACCTGTGAAGAAATCCACCAGCAATATACAAGCTTAAAATACTATTGTTTGTATAAGTAACGACCATGAAGCTATCTTTCGATAGGTTCAAATGACCATCTTTCACTCTGAGCTGGTTTTATAGTCGCTTGAACACACTGTAAATTACACTTGCAAAATGAAATTTTGGCAAATTCATTTCTTATAGTATCAATGAGTAAGAACACATGTTTTCCCCCACCAAATTGACCATTTTGGAATTAAAATTCATGCATGAAACAACAGCCAATAGCCACTTTTAACAATAAAAAAAGCCTCACCAGAACCGGAACCAGACCCGGAATCCCTCCGGCAATCCTCGGCCTTGAGATCAATCTGCCGCACTAGTTGATTCCCATGATCAGAAATCAGTAAAGCACAAATCTCTGGCACAAAAACAAGCTCAAAATCACTTGAGAAAGTTGCATTTGATACTGGTCCATCCTTATGGCCCACTTTCTTATTCAGACCAGCAATTGTAGTCACACCTGCACAAAATTATACAGAAATCAAACCCATCAAAACCATTCATTCAACAAATAATGATAAAAACTGAAATACATGAAATTTTTCTGAACCTGAATCAGTGATCTTTCTAATCACATTGTTGCTCTTATCAGCAACATAAACATTCCCTTTCAAATCTATCGCAAAACTCCGAGGCTTACTAAATTGGGCCATGCCCGGTTCACCATCTTCATACCCAGCTTCACCGGTTCCAGAAAACCGTTTGACAACATTATCTGGTGAACAAAATAACAGAACCTTGAAACTTAAACCAGTAAACCCTAAAAACCCATTTCCTAAAATATACAAGCTTTTAAAGACATTAGTGGTGGTGAAATGGGTTAATAACATACCATTAGAGATCGGAAACGGTACGGTGTAGAAAGAACTACCAGTAGAATCGAGGACAACCAAATCGGACGATCCAGGACGAAGGATGACAGAGTAAGGACTGATCCCGAGCTTGTGGCCGTCGATCACCGTCTTTACTGTGTAACCTTCTTCGATTACGACTTTTTCGGCGGCGAACACTGAAATTTGTTGAAAATTGATAAGTAAAAATATTCAATAAATGAAACTCTGTTATCATTTGAGTGATTCGCATGAAAATTACCTTGAAATGAAGAGAAGTGGAAGAAGAGAAGAAGGAAGGAGAAGACGGAGGCCATGATCGCACAGTGGTGGGAGCTTTACTAAACAATATTGTATAGAAGAAGGAGTGAAGTGAAGCTTAACTTGGGAGAGAAGGGAACCAAACTCATGAAAAGAATGAAAGTGGCTCCAATTTTTTTTTTTTTTTTCATGAACTTTAACTTGTATAGAATCTTAAAAAAATTTCTCACCTATTAAAATTATTAAATTTAAGAATTTTTTATAACTTTACTAAAAGAAGTATAACATAGATAAAAATTTTAAGGGCTCGTTTGGAATGCCGTATTAGGTCGTATTGTATTGTATTGTATTATATTGAATTGGATTATATATTATATTTTTATATAATACTATGTTAAACTTTAATTTATACTAAAATATTATATATTTAGGTGTCCATAAAAGTTAATAAAATACGGCGTTCCAAACGAGCCCTAAAAGTATAATTTAGTACATTTATATCAAAATTTGAACATGATTTGGTAGATTATTCTCATGATTTAGTATATACATAGACAATCGTTACTTAGTAAAATTGATTAGAATTAAACTAGAATCCTTGAATTTAAAAATCTTAATAATTAAAAAAAAAATTAACGACATAAAGAATTCTAAAATATAATTTAATACATGTCAAATTTATGGATAAAAATTCTAATTATCCTTTTTAAGAGAAAATATATGCAACCATTTAAAAGCTAAGTCAAACAAGTGACACAATGAGATGATTATAGAATGATTAAACCAAATTGATTACAATAAATAGCCTTATATGCAAAGTCGCAAGGAAGAAGAGTGATAAACACTATTATTATAACGAAATGAGAAAAGAAAAAGGCTTGTACAAAGAATAACTACAACCATCCAGACAAGAGAACTAGTTATAGCACACCAACTATTAGACGATACAGGAGACAAAGCAATTTGGAAGCTCCAAGTTCCTTCGAAAGTTAAAGACTTGCTCTGGTGTGCTGCATTAGATTGTCTTCCTATCAAAACTCAACTGCGTCTTAAACATGATCTCAAGGCCGGTCTTGAAATTTAGTAGGTCATAGAAAAAAAATATTTTTTTGACTCTTATTTAGAGTAAAATATGGTATTTTTTAAAATCAACAAAAAAATGTGTAATTTTAAAAGAGAGATCTTTTTTGGGCCCCTATGCTAGGTAGGCCCTAAGCACACGCCTAGCTCGCCTATGTCCAGAGTTGGCCCTACATGTTCCTATAGATTCTCTCCTTCCTCAGTGCTAATATGAGAGGGAGTCGATAAATCACTGTCTAGTAGAGTGTTCTTTTGCTAGAGCTTGTTGGAACAGACTGGTGTAGATGTGTCTACTTCTCTGGATAATTCGTTTTGTAGATGGTTGGATAGTAGTTGGCGACCGTGTTAAGAGAAGAATAGAAAATTAATTTCTATGGCATGTTGGGTTTTTTTGTAAAGTTCGAAACGAACTGGTGTGGAATAAAAAAGTGTCGATTGTCTCTAGTGTTCTTTCACTTGTTTTCTCTTCTTTGGAATATTGGATGCAAGCTCAAGACTGGTCTATCATCCCTGTTGCTGCATTCTTATTTGCTGGAGATGGGGTCATACTTGGTCTAAACTAGCGAAAGGGGTGGTAAAAATTAATGTCGATGCAACATTATTTTTCAGAGGTCGGTCATCACAGCTTTCCGTGCATTTCTCGTGACAATACAAGAGCTATTTTGGGTGTGGGGTTAGTTGCATCAAAAATGGTCAAAGCTTTGAGGGTGAAAGAGGCTTTGAGTTGGATGAAAACGAAGTCTTGGCCTTGTATGATCATTGAAATCGATAGTCTTACAGTTGTGCAATTGCTCATAAGTCCACTCTTAATGCTTTCTTATTTTGGGAGTGTTATTAATGATTGTAAGGATTTGTTGCTGGGGTTATCAATTGTTTCTGTTATTTTTTCTTTAAGCGGTCTACTAATTGTGTTACTCATTATCTTGCTAGAGTTTCATATTATGTTGTTAATCATGTTATTAGGAGTGAGAATATTACTCGTGACTTTCTTTATGTAATCTTGAACAACAACTATTAATAAAAGTTTTGAATTTAAAAATAAAATAAAATTATAAGGGTAATTTATAATATTTTCAAAAAATTCAATAAAAATTTTATTTACACCTCAAAAATTTATAAAGACACTTTATTTAAATAATTTTTATTTTATATAAAATTTATATCTTTAATTGTACTATTTTTTTAAACTTTTTTCTTCCCATTCATATTCTTAAAAAATATACCTATCAAATTAAATTAAATTATATTTTAAATATTATGACAAAAAAATTAAAATAAAAAATTATATGAATTTTTCTTAGAAAAAAAAAAATATACATGAGTTAAAAAAAAAATTATGAAAATGAAATCAAAATAAGTATTGAAATTAACATAAAATAATGTGAGGACTTTTTTTTAAAAAAAAAAAATTAAGAGTAATTTTTAAAAATTATTTAAGTTTATATATTTTTTTAATAATAAGGTATTTAAAATTTTATGAGGTGTAAATAAAACTCTCTTTTAAAATAAAAAGATTTACTCAGTGTGAGATATCACATCGCGAGGAACCTTAGATGTTGTCTGATTATAAGATCATCAACAAGGGTGTTCTATATGTTGTAAATTCTTCTCCAAGACTTGTATCATTTGATGATATTATGTGAATCGCTAAAAACATGTATAATGTATGGCTAACTTAATAATAAAAATTCTATAAAAAAACAAGAAGATGCTACCACGAGATAAAAAAAAAAATCAACAATTACAATTCAAATTACATGTTCCATGCCCGCATAAATACACTATATTTTCAGTCATTATTTTCGAAATCCAATGGAGGTATCGACATTAAAGCTGCTCTTAGAGGTAAAGTCCCTTGCCGTATAACTTCTGATGATAATAATGCCTTGCTGAAACCATTTACCAGCGAAGAAATAAAGGCCACTATATTCCAAATTCATCCTCTAAAAGCTCTGGGAAAGGATGGGTTACCAGGTCTTTTTTTCCAAAAAAATTGGAACTTAATTGAGGAAGAATTTACTGCTGCCTGCCTTGATATATTGAACCACAATTCAGATTGCAGAAAAATAAATGAGACCCTTATTTGCCTCATTCCAAAGGTGAAACAACCTACAAAGATGTCGGAATTCCGTCCTATTAGCCTTTGTAATGTGGTTTATAAGGTGGTGTCTAAATGTCTCGCAAACCGAATGAGAATAAGTATGAATTCAGCAATCTTTGAAAACCAAAGTGCCTTTATTGGTGGTAGGATCATACAAGATAATGCCATTATTGGGTTCGAGGGCCTTCATAGTATGAGGAAAGGTCGGTGTGGTAATGGAAGTAAAATGGCTTTAAAACTTGACATGTCTAAGGCGTATGATCGAGTAGAATGGGACTTTTTAGAAGCGATGATGGAATGCCTTGGTTATGAGGATGAGTGGATAAAAAAAATTATGAACTGTGTTCGATCGGTCTCCTTCTCTGTATTATTGAATGGATCGGCCAAAGGGTTCTTTCATCCGGGTAGGGGATTAAGACAAGGAGATCCCCTCTCTCCTTTTCTTTTTCTCCTATGTTCTGAAGGTCTTACTTGTCTTATCAATGAAGCGGAAAGGGCTGGTCAAATAACAGGTTTACGTTTTGGCAACTTAGCTCAACGGCTTTCCCACTTATTTTTTTGCAGATGATAGTCTCGTCTTTCTTGAAGCTAATATGGACGAGTGTAAGGTGATTAAAGAAGCTTTGGAGAGGTATGAGTCCTTATCTGGCCAAAGTATTAATTTTGATAAATCTGAAATGTGTGTGGGCTGCAAAATTGATATAAGCTTAGCGGAGAACCTGTTGGATTTTATGCCCTAAATAAAACTCTTTACAATCTGATTAGTTATCAATATAAGAAATTTGAAGTGATTGATGTTTGCATGAATTTTACATACTAATGGTTTAATATGTTTATTACATTCACACACACAAAATTAGTTAAATCTAGATCATATGTTTATTCACAATTACAGTATTGTCAACACAGTGGAATGTGATTGGGATCATATGAATCAAAAGTCTTGGTCCCTGTTTCATCAGTGTTATTGGATTTACACTAATGTGATAATCAGCGATGATGTATACTTACACTTGGAGTAAGTGTTATGTTCTTTCCAGGACATTAGTAAAGTATATTAGTTTCGAATGTATGGAGTATACATTGGACTGGACCGATATTGCAACTAAGTTAAGATATTACAAACTTACCGTTATATATATCTTTCCAAGTCAATATCAGTAGTTGATCTTAAGATTAAAAGAATCTAAATCCTGATATGCTTAGGCTCAACTCAGGAGTGCTATTCATGTTCTTTGATTTATTAGTTAAGCCTACTTTTGGGTCAGGGTGATACGTATATTTTGGGAACATGATAGTATGATTGAGTGGGACTGCTGAACATAAATATGGAATCTATAACTTCTACTGGTGTATAGAAGTAAAGTGATGATTCCCTTCGAGCTTAGCAAATAGAAGTAAATGGATGAGCTCTTGTTTAACTGACTAATTATTAGATCACTAAACACCATTTACAGGTAGCTAAGTGTTTTAAGGGGCAAAATACATTGAGGGGTGAGAACGGTAAAGAAATCCCATCTCGATGTAGATCATCTATATAGAGGATCTTTAAATCACAATAAGATTATAACAATGGTTAAATGAGATAGCATATTGGTATCGTGGAACATACAATATGCTCTATATAAGACTGAGAGTGCAATTCTAAGTTCTAAGAGTGGATTCAACGAAGAATTAATAAGTAGAAATTTACTTGGTAAATTTGGTTCACTTATTGGAAGCTCAGCATATAGATCCATGGTCCCCATTCTAGTTGAGAACATTCTGCTTGTAAGACTCACTAATTGATTCGTGATTGATCAATTATAATTCTAAAGTTAGACTATGTCCAATTTTATGAATTTTCACTAAGCAGGGGTGAAATTGTAAAGAAAAGAGTTTCTAGGTTTATTTATTTATTAATGGACTTTATATGTCTAATTAATAATTAAATTAAATGACAATATTATTTAATAATCTATTTTAGTTATTAAATAATTAGTTTTGGCATTTAAAAGGTTAGAATTGAAAAATTGGCGTTTTTGAGAAAATAGAGATAAAATTTGATAAAACTGCAAAATCAAGTGGGGCCCACTATAACACCATGGCCGGCCACTTATTGTGGATTTTCAAATTAATATTTTTATTATTTTAATGCCAAATAATTCCTAACCTAAACCTAGTAGTTGCCTATAAATAGAAAGTGATGGCTCAGTCAAATAATAAGTTTTCAACACAAGCTTTCATTAGTTTTCTGACAGAATTTTCTCTCTTCAGAAAAACTGAGCCTTCCCCACTTTCTATACCTGGTCGAAATCCCTCTTCTCTTTTCTTCTTCATAAATTTCGAACCTTAGTGAAAGAGTAAGTGCCCACACACAACAAGCAGTAACTCAATCATAGATTGGAAGACTGTGAAGGATCAAACTTGAAGAAGAAGGACATTCGGGCTCAGATCTTGATTATACTCTAGGATACAAGGGTTAGAGATCTGAGTGGAAGGAGACATTAATTCCGCTGCATCAATGTAAGGTTTTCTTAACTTTATATGTGTTTCATTTATCGTTTTAGAAAGTTCATATTTAGGGTGTTAAACAACATACTTGTGAGTAGATGTAAGATCCTGGTAAAATAAATTCCAACAGAACCTTGCTGCCTGTTTGGGTGTCTCCTTGGTCAAAAATCATACTAAATACCTGGGTATGCCTTCATTTGTGGGGAGGAATAAAAAGCAAGTCTTTGCTAAAATTAAAGATAAGGTGGAAGCTAAACTTCAAGGTTGGAAGATGGGTCTCTTTTCTCAAGCGGGAAAGGAGATTTTGATCAAAGCTGTGATCCAAGCGATTCCTTGCTATATAATGAGTTGTTTTAGAATTTCAAAAGGCATTCTGAAGGAGATAGAAAGTATGGTTGTTCGATTTTGGTGGGCTCTACATCCAACAATCACAAGCTTCATTGGGGTAATTGGAAGAAATTGTGTAAACTTAAGGAGCATGGAGGTATGGGTTTTAGAGATCTAGAAGATTTTAACTAAGCTATGTTGGCGAAGCAAGGTTGGAAGCTAATGACCGATCCTAATTGCTTAATGTCTAGAGTGATCAAAGCTCTATATTACCCTCATGGTACTTTTTTAGAAGCAAGCTTAGGTCACTAAGGGTCTATAGTTTGGCAAAGCATTATTTGGGGGAGAGAGATATTACTTAAAGGCTCCCGGTGGTGTGTTGGAAATGGGTGCTCTATTCGAGTCAATGAAGATGCTTGGATCCCAAGGGGAATCCCGTTCACTCTTCGTTCTAAAGTCTTTCTTCCGGAAGGAACCACTTTAGACTAGTTGATTAACAATGAAGGAAATTGGAAGATAGATGAAATTTATAGCTGGTTTCATATTGATGACATCCATTGGGTGTTGGGCATCATTCCCATCATCTCCCAACCCGATTGGCTCTCTTGGAGTTCGAATAAGAATGGACAATATTCTGTTGCTAGTGGATATAAGTTACGTTTTCTTGACCCAAACATTGCTGGCTGTTCAAACATTACCCCTTTAAAAGCTTGGTGGCAGTTTATTTGGACTTCTAAACTCATACCAAAGATGAAAAACTTCATTTGGCGGGTGTTCAATCAATGGATTCCTACGAAAGTGGAGCTTACAAAGAGAGGTATGTCTTTAGATACTACTTGTGTTTGGTGTAAAGAACATGAGGAGAATATATGTCATGCCTTATGGTTTTGTCCTAAAGTTCAAAAGATTTGGAAGCTAGTTGGGTTTGATACCAAGTTGTTTGTGAAAATTACAACAACTCCTGATTTTTTGTTTTTCTTATGGGAATATCTCTCTAAGGACAAACTAATACACTTTATAGGAATGTCTTGGCTCATTTGGCAGCGTAGAAATAAATTTATTTTTCAGAATAAAGTTCAAGATGAGCACGGTTGGGTGATTTGGGCGTTAAATCAGCTGGAAGAGTATTTTGGAGAGGTGTTGAAACCTCAACAGGCCACGACTCCAACAGTAATTCAGAAATGGCTTCCTCCTCCTCCTAGCTTTGTGATCATTAATACTGATGCATCTTTAATTCAACATTCTATGGGCTGTGGGTTAAGTGCGGTGATTAGAGACCATAAAGGAGACTTGATTGTTGCTGAAACTTTATTCCTTCCAGGCATTATGTCAGTTCATCTTGCGGAGGCTGCTGCCATTCGGATGGGAATTTCATTAGCTCACAACAAGTTTATTCCGAAGATCATTGTTGCTTCCGATTGTTTGGGAGTTATCAATGGTCTGAATTCTACCTCCTTTACTTCCTCGGATTGGGGCTTGTTGATTAAAGAGATTTTATCTCTTCAACATCATTTCATCTCTGTACAGTTTTCCTATATTCCTAGAGTTTGTAATGATGTAGCAAATGCTTTAGCTTGTTGGAGTCGAAAGACCCAGTCTTCTTGTATTTGGACAAATTCTTTGCCCTCTTGTGCTGCTGCCCCTTTAATGGCAGATAAGCCTAGTGTGGTTGTTCAATAAATTGATTCATTTTCAAAAAAAAAAAAAAACTAAAAATATTTCAAAAAACATAAGCTACAACATAATTGAAACAATTACTTGTCTAAAATTTATTCGAAAATTCTAATATATTAGGAGGCTCTTTATAATTACATTATACAATATTAAAAAATAACATTATAATTTATTCATGAAAATAAATAATTGAAATACTTATGATAGAGATTAGTCATAGAGATTAGTTAATTTGTCATATGTTAATTCTATTTTTTTTTATGAGTGAATTTGTCATATATTTTCTTTGGAATGAAGACCCCAATAGTAAACCACACGTGTACTAAATCTCACACGCTTATCAAACCAATTAAATTCAAAGATAAGACCCACAGGTGATGAAAGCTGGTGATTTTATCACTTCACACAGTGCAGTAGGGACTAAGGAGAATTAGAAAGGTAGTCCTAGTTTTTTTTTTTTTTTTTCTTCTTTTATTTAATCGTTTATATATTACAACCATATTTTATCTGAGACTCGAACCTAGGACCTCCAGCACACACAAAACCACCTATGGTCATTTAAGCTAGCCTCAAGTGAAAGATAGTCGTAGTTTAGTAATTAGTAGTACTCCCTCAAATTTGTTTGATTATATTTTTTATATTTTTTTGCGTAAATCTAAATAATAACTCACATGGAGTAATCTAAATTGTAACTAAAATTCACATAACAACTCATATAAAAATCACTAGAGCAACCTAAACCGTAAATTAAAAAATAAAAATAAAAATAGTATATGAGATAATTCTCTAATTTTTAAAGAGTGCGTTTGTTAACATCTTTTAATTAAAAAAATAAAAATACTTTTCAAAAACATATTTTAAAAAATTATTTTCATTTTTTTTCAATTTTTTAATTGAGAATTAAAATTTTAAAATAAAAAAATTACTTTTAATTTTTTCTTAATTAATATTTTTGACTCTTATTCCAACATGGATCTCGGGACCTAACCCCAGATCAAGACTTGGCCCCAAACATGGGTCTTGAATCCGAACTCAAACTCGAACCTGAACCCTAGACCCTAAACCTAGACCCAGACTCAGACCCGAACATTGACCTTGGACTCGAATTTGGACCAAGAGCAAAACTTGAACTTCAGACTTGGACCCGTACCCTGATCTCAAACCTGGATCCCGAACTGGCCCCGAACCTGGACACAATTTAAATAAAATCAAAAAATAAAAATAAAATTTATGGAACACTGTTATAATCTATTATTAAAATTATTTTTTATTTTTCTTATACAAAATTTTAAAATAAAAAAATTACTTTTATTTTTATAATTAAAAAAATTAAAAAAATTAAAAAATAAGTGTTAAAAGAAAGAGTAATTTGCGGCAAAAATACCTAAGTTTTATCCCGAGTAGCAGATAAATACTTAAGTCGTATTTTTGGCGGTAAAAATACCTTCCGTCACACTTCTGGAACTTCCGTAGGTACCTCTCCGTTAAGTGGTATGTAAGTGTCCACATGTCATCTTCGCATTGGTCCACATCATTTAATTATTATTTTTATTATTTAAAAATCATTTTAAAATTAAAAAAATTAAATTAAATAAAAATTAAAATTAAACCTAATTATAATTTTAAATACAAAATAATATAATAAATTAACATTAAAAATTTAAACAGAATAAAATTAAAAAAAAAAATCAAAACAAACCTAAAACTAAAACTCATCATTCTCATCTCTCGTCTCTCACAGGTTCCTCTCTGTGCACCTCCGCCCGCCCGACCCTGGTTTCTTCTCCGGCGCACCTCCGCCCGACCCTCCGCCCGACCCAGCTTCTTCTCCGGCGCACCTCCGCCCGACCTCCGTGAGCCATTCCACCACAACCGATGGACGAGATTCCCACTACCCCCAAAGATCGTAAAAATCAGACCACACCGAGGTGAGTTCTCCCTCTCGATCTCGCTCAAGTTCTCTCCACTCTCTCAGTCCCTCTCTTTCTCGATCCACTCTGTCAGTCCCTCTCTTTCTCGATTTCTCTCTGCTTAGAGCCTGACGGAGACAAGAGGACGACGATGATGTTGCAATCGCACAAGAGGAAGACGATGATGCTTCTGTGCACTCAAGAAAATCGCACAAGGCTTCTAGGTATTTTTTTTTTACCTTTTTTATTTTTTTCAGATGTTTTAGATGAGGATTTTTGTGGGTTAAATTTACTGGGGTGTTCTCTGGTTTGCACCTGAATCGCAGAAGAGAAATAGGGTTTGTTGTTGGTGAGGAGGAAGAAGATGATGACGATGGGGTGTTCTCTGGATTTTTGTGGGTTAAATTTAAGATGTGAAATAGGGTTTGTTGTTGGTGAGGAGGAAGAAGATGATGACGATGGGGTGTTCTCTGATTTGCACCTGAATCGCAGAAGAGAAGGGGGAGAAGAACAGGTTTTAGTGTTCTCAGATTTTTTAGGTTTGAAATTTAATTTTGTATTTAATTTAATTTAAGTGTTTATGTTTAATTATATTGTAGGAATTAGATTTTTATATGATTTTTATTATTAATCGGTTTTGTAGGAATTAGATTTTAAGTTTTATGTGTTCGTTAATTTTGTAATTTTTTTAATTTTAAAAAGTAAGTTTTATTTAATTTTTAAATATATAAGAATTAATGATAAAAAAATTGATTATATTATTTTTGTTTATTTTTTATATTTTTAAAATTATTTTTAAACAGTTAAATAATAAATAAAAAAAATTAATGACATGGACCAATGAACGAGTGACACGTAGATACTAACATGGCACATAACGGAGAGGTACCTACGGAAGTTCCAAGAGTGTAACGGAAGGTATTTTTACCGCCAAAAATATGACTTAGGTATTTATCTGCTACTCGGGATAAAACTTAGGTATTTATGCCGCAAATTACTCTAAAAGAAATAAAAAAAACATAATTTAATTTATGTTTCGTTCCAAAACAGACCAAAAAAAAAAAACACACACACACGAGCATTTCTTCTGAAGTGGGAGAGAAAGACCTCTCTCTCTCTCTCTAAGCTAAAACTCTCGTTATTACTATCTCTTTCTCTCTCCCAGATCCAATCTCCGTCTTCCTCTTTCTCTTTCCGTTCAGATCTCTCCGACGACCTATTTGGATCTCCGATTCGCTCTTCCTGCTATCCACTTTTCGCACTTCAAATCTCCAATCCTTTACTCCTACTAATTCATCGCTTGCGGATCTGATTTTGAGCTTTCTGACAGCTTCACCGCGGATTCAGTCATGAATCCATTCTCCTCCGGTACCCGTTTGAGGTTAGATATTATCAGATCGTTACACTGTATATGTATATACTTGAATTATATTTTATATACGTGTGCTTGTTTATATTTGTTTATGTAATTTGAATTTTGTTGAGTTTGGTTTCTATAATTGAAAGTAAGGCATAATTTGGTGATGGAAGTTGTTTATGAGATGGTTTTGTTTGGTTTATTGGTGAATTTGATTAGGCAAGTATATGCATTTCCTTCTATTAGATTTTGATTCGTGTCAATTTGAAGTTAGTGGATTTGGTAAATTTGATATTCAAAATGGGATCAGCTTCGAGCAAATTCGTGTTTAGGTTTTTTTGGTATAATCAAAAATTGATTTCCATTATTATTATTTTTCAATGCGTTTGATCATGTGTAGTTCCGTTATACTGTGAAGTTGAACTCATTTGGTTGTTATAAATTTAAACGATAGACAATTCCTATAGTAATTAACCTCTTTCGGACATTTCTATTAGCCGTCTTGTATTATATGTCTACCTTTTAAGGCTCATCGACATTGTCAACAATGAAATTTTCTTTCTTACAAATAGTGTAACCATATGCTCCCCAGTATTTGATTACCGTATGAGGCACATCTCTCATGGCACCTTACATTTACTTGAAAGTGATTTATAAAGGAATCATTGTTTTTATCTGGTTAAAAACTTGTGATTGTGATGGTAATAATGCAAGTAGATCAGACTTGTATGCAATATGCATGAATGCCGCCAGGATCGAAGTTGCAACAATGGTTGAAGAGTTTTGAGTGAATTCCCTGGTGCCAACTGGAAACTTTGTTGTTTCAAAATTAGAGTACTTACTTGTGAAAATAAATTAGAGCTCATAGTTAAATAGATGGATGCTGTCTCCTCTTCAAAATTGGCGTGAAGAGAGCATATCTTAGTTTATGATTTATAAGCTGATTCTAAAGTGAATCATAACCCATCACAGAGTTTGCTTATATATACTTGATTTACTGCAGGGACATGATTCGGGCTATACGTGCTTGTAAAACTGCAGCAGAGGAACGGGCTGTTGTACGGAAAGAGTGTGCTGCTATTCGTGCTTCAATCAATGAAAATGATAATGACTATCGGCATCGCAACCTGGCTAAGCTCATGTTCATTCACATGCTTGGTTACCCAACACATTTTGGTCAAATGGAGTGTTTGAAGTTGATAGCAGCTGCTGGTTTTCCTGAAAAGAGGATTGGATATCTTGGCCTCATGTTGCTTCTTGATGAAAGACAAGAAGTTCTTATGCTGGTCACCAATTCATTAAAACAGTATCCTGTTCTTTGCCTCACTCCACTTCTCTTGTCTAAATTTTTATTTTAATTGTTCTGGTCTTTGTTGAGTTTTCTTTCTTTCTTTCTACCCCCACCTTTCTGTTTTTAATATAATTATTAACCTCAGTTTATATTTGTTTCTTAAATTCTTTTTCTCTTGAAAAACTTTTTTTGTTTTGCAAATCTCTTGGTGAAACTTTGAATATAATGGGCAAACCTCTGTACTATTCACAAAATATCACTTGGACAAAATTCTGTTTTTTTTTTTTTCTTTTATGGCAGCAACCTTAACTTATGTTTCAGAGATCTAAATCACTCAAACCAGTACATTGTGGGTCTTGCTCTTTGTGCTCTGGGAAATATTTGTTCAGCAGAAATGGCTCGTGATCTTGCACCAGAAGTAGAAAGATTGATGCAATTTCGAGATCCAAATATCAGGAAGAAAGTAAGTTTCTTCTAACTGTAATGCCATGAACAACTAACCTAAAATTTAATTTCTCTTGGTACATATATTTTTTTTGCAGTTGTCTTTATATTTATTGTATGAGCCAGAAAAGTGATATTAGGAATGTTTAAGAGAATTTTTTGAAGTTATCAAGATGGCGTCGACAAAAAAATTAATTAATTAGGCACCCTGAGAAACTCTACCTTTTGAAAATCTTGTTGGCAACTTTACGATTAAGAGCGCTTGCCATTATATTAACTTATATACTTGTTGATTCGAACTTCTTTAGTGGTAGGATAATTGCATCCAATTTGTCAATTCCATACTTGTTTTATGTTATGGCGCTTCATGGCTGCTTTTCCTATGTTGACCATGGACTTCTTCAGTTTTTTCATTGCAATTTAAATTTAGCTGCCCTCCCAAATATGTATTTCCATAACCGTTGATATTTGCAAGCTGACCTGGACTCACTACTGATTTTCAGGCTGCATTATGCTCTATACGGATCGTAAAGAAAGTCCCAGACTTGGCAGAAAATTTCATAAATCCTGCTGCTTCCTTACTTAAAGAAAAACATCATGGAGTTTTAATAACAGGAATTCAACTTTGTATAGATCTGTGTAAAGTCAGTGAGGAAGCCCTTGAGTATTTGAGAAAGGTAAACATGATTGTGATCTTATCAATTCCTTCGAAGTTTGGATAGACCTTTCTGCTGTATATGAATTTTCATAGTACTTTCTTATTAATGCCTTTATTTTGTTAAGGCTTTGGATATTTCTCATGTGATCTACCTGATTGCGTTGTGATGTGGACCTTCTAGGATTTATATTGTGTATGTGCTGGAGTCTGAAGTTTTACATATTTCTTTCACGATCAAGATTAGAATAATAAAATCTATTTCTTATTTTTTAAGTATGGATTGTATTTTATTCAAAGTCAGAAAGGTGGCATTTGGTTGGAGTAAATGAGAAAATAGGAATAACAATGAGAATGGGAATAGGAATAAGATTAGGAATCGAATGGAATTAAATTTAAAATGCATAAAAAAAATTATTAATTTTTTTCTCATCTTGCATTTGAATGGTCTTTCTTTCCATTTCAAAATGGAATAGTCATTCCACCAAAATGATAGAAAAATCATTCTATTGGAATGACATTTCAATACTTCAAAATGTAACCAAACAAAGGAATGGAATAAACCATTGGAATTTCAGTGAAAAGTGGAATGAAAGGTCATTCAATTGCACAAGTAATTTTTTTTAATTATTAATTTTCTCATATTAAATTTTATTCCATTATATTCGTGTTCCCTTTCTCTTTCCCGTTCATATTACTCTATTTACATTACCCCCAACCAAACACACTTTAATAGTTTTCTGCACTAGATATTTTAAATTGGCGCCTATAGTCATATAACTGTTCTAAGTTTACTTGGTAGGATGTTTCCTTTCAACTTTTGTACATAAAGATGGCTCCTATAGTTTTTGTTTGTTTATTTTTTGGACAACACCCTTGGAAATACTAAGGTAGTTATTAATTGTGGCTGTTATAACTATTAATGTAGAAATGCACAGACGGGTTGGTTAAAACACTAAAGGATGTTGTGAACAGTCCTTATGCCCCTGAGTATGATGTTGCTGGCATCACAGATCCCTTCCTGCATATTAGATTACTACGGCTTTTGCGTGTGTTGGGTCAAGGAGATGCAGATGCTAGTGATTGCATGAATGACATACTTGCTCAGGTAAGCTTTATCCATGTTCTATCTCTTATTTTTCACTTAGCTGCTCAGCAGTTTTAATGTAACATATTAGATTTTTCAGGTTAATAGCGTTGACATAAATAAACACACCTTTTGAACTGTTATTACTTTTACAGTATAATGTTGCAGTGTATCTCATTTGCTACCTAGACGTGATAATATTGGATATAATTTATGACATGCATTTATTAATGCTTGTAAATAGGCATATGGCAACATTTTCAAGACTATTAACAACTATGTTGTCAATAATATTGGTCACTGGGTCTAACTAAGTATGACAGTCTTATTTAAAAAAGCTATGACAATCTTATTGTCAGCCTTTTAATCATTTCCGTATTACCTGCATGTGCACAACTGCACATATGGGTAGCTGTTTGTTGTTTGTGAGTGGAAGTAGGATCAAGCAAGTGTAATTGTAAACCTATGATTCCATGATACTAGGGAGGTTTCATTACAGTAAAGATCAGAAAGGGAAAGAGCGTAGCTGGGATACCTGTCAACATTACATACAAATAGCTGTTTGCTTATGAAAATTCATTGTTTTTCACTCTCGGGCATTGTAACTTGCCAAGCTTCTTACCATTTGATTATTCATACAAGGAATTTTTTCTAATTTTGGTCTCTATACATGTGGGTTTCTCATTTACTGTTCCAGATGAATATTTGTGCTTACAATTATTGAATGTTAGCTATGATTTAAGATCTGTCAAGTTACCTGCCCCCTGTTCTCTTTGTACTTACTGTTATTGTATTATCTCCCAGGTGGCCACCAAAACAGAATCAAACAAAAATGCAGGGAATGCAATTTTATATGAATGTGTAGAAACCATCATGAGTATAGAAGATAATGGTGGCTTACGTGTACTTGCAATCAACATCTTGGGAAGATTCTTATCGAACCGTGACAACAATATCAGGTTTATATTTATCATATTGATAAAACCATTTTGTATCTTTTAATTGGCAAATTGATTTTATCACATTATAAACATCACCTGATTTTTACAGATATGTTGCATTAAACATGCTGATGAAGGCTATGACAGTAGATACTCAAGCTGTACAAAGGCATCGGGCAACAATTTTAGAATGTGTAAAGGTATATGCGGTCATCTTAATTTGCGCAGGATCTAATAAAACTGACACATTTTTTTAATTGAAAAATGAGACCCCCTTCCTCTGGTTCTTTGTTTATATATTTTTCATAGAATCGTTCTCTTATATGTACGAATGTTGACAAAGTAAACACATTTTTTACTCTTCCTTAAATACCACACTAGTTATTTTTCTCCTATACATTTTCCATATCTTTTTCCATATTTCTTTCTAGAAGTACAGGTCTTGTCATTTTCTTATTGTTATATTCAGCTGCTGCTAATTGGTTGGTTTGAATGAATGGCTTTACATGTATAAAGTTAGGTCGTTTTGTCTTATATCCATGTTATTTTGAACTTGTGATGTAAGTCGTAGTATAAATTATCTTCTATGAATATGATGAATTTAAGGTCAAGTGTTGATATTGACATTCTCTTGTGATTTGATGTGCTGTCTTAATTGTTGAACTCTGCTGCACCAAGAAAACTTGGGCACAACTTGAGAAGCATGTGAACTTTTCCCCCCTTATTTACAGGATTCAGATGCTTCTATCCGAAAAAGGGCTTTGGAACTTGTTTACCTTCTTATAAATGAGACCAACGTCAAACCCTTAACAAAAGAATTAATTGATTATTTGGAAGCAAGTGATGAAGAATTCAAGGAAGATCTTACAGCAAAAATATGCTCCATTGTAGCAAAGTAAGTGACATGGTTCATGATTTTATAATTGGAATCCTCTTACCTTTGGAAATTTTGGACTGGGTTATTGTTACACATGATATACTTTGGAATGCTCTCTCGAGGATTAAGATCTTGCGATGCATCTTGACTGATTTCCAGTAACCACTCTAATCATACTTATGCTGTCCTATTGGGGCTACTGCATCAATTAATTCTAATATGCAGTTTCCTGTTCTCATTATTATGTGTAATGTTAGATGAGTCTTGATTAATTTTTAGTCTAATATCGATAATATTTGTTGTTTGACAAATGCCATTTTCCTCGTGTTTGTACGATTTTGGGTTGTTTAATTTGAATGAAGTTCACTGCTCATAAATATTTTAAGTTCTTAAAAATTGATTTATACCAATATCTTGATTAATAATCATCCATACACTGCTGCTTCAGGTTTTCCCCAGAGAAGATATGGTACATTGATCAGATGCTTAAGGTTCTCTCAGAGGTATTAATAACAATTAATACTTTATGTTGCTCTTCTAAAGATTGCTTGGATTTTTTTTTATGACTGATTGCATGGTGATGGTGTGATCCAAAGGTCATTGGATTTATAATTTTGCACAGCTGCATAGGTGTTGTTTGTGAAATTGTGTCGTGCTTCATGCTGTTGTATGTGTTATTAAATACCAAGTGACACCTTCAATACTGACAAAACCGTTTATCAAGGCAGCCCATTTATTATTTTTCTTTTACATAAAATATATATTTTATATTTATACTCGCTTTTACCTATTATTTTCTTCCATCTCACACTCCAAAAAAAAAATACATTTATAACTAATTAACATACATTTCAAATATCAAGATTTTTAAAAAAAATTAAAACTAAAAGTATATGAAATCCTTTTAAACTAAAAATAAAGTAAATATACATTATTTATATATGAAAACAAGATAAATTATTTTTATTAAAGTTAGCACAAGAACGTAAAAGAAAAAGTATTAGAGAGTAAATTTTGAAAACTAACTTAAGTTGATATATATTTTTGTTAATATTGGGAATTTGGGATGCCTAAATATATTCTTGGGTTGTAAATAATAAATATAATGTCCCTTACAATTTTTGCATAACATGTTAAAGTATGCTCCTTATAATGTTAAATGTCAATGTCAACATATATGTTAATATTTAATTGTCATCCTAATTAATTGTACTTCTTGTTTTTACTAAGAAGCTACTGATCTTTATGCTATGCTTAGTAGGCTGGAAATTATGTAAAAGATGATGTATGGCATGCCCTTATTGTTGTGATAAGCAATGCTTCTGATCTCCACGGGTATACGGTCAGGGCTTTGTACAGAGCATTCCAAACATCATCTGAACAGGTGAGCAACAGAAAGATTGTATCATTGTTATTACTGAAGCTCGTGTATGAGTGACATTATTATGCTCTAAGATAATTGTTTCCACTTGATCTTTTTCAGGAAAGTCTTGTTCGAGTGGCAGTTTGGTGCATTGGTGAATATGGTGACATGTTGGTGAATAATGTTGGCATGCTGGACATAGAAGATCCAATAACAGTAAGTTTGAGCTTCTTCAGATTAATGAAAGTGCTTTGCTGTAATTTTTCATTTTAATTTTGGTCTCAGAAAATATTCTTTTTAAGTTAGGTTGAGTGTAAAACTGTCTTAAAACTTGGCTAAACATGTTGCAAGTTCACTATATAGTTTTCTCAGAAACTTCTTTGTAAAGTAGTTTTCTGAATTTTAAGATATTGATAAGT